>NC_064866.1:38497289-38801891 GCF_024139225.1 Suncus etruscus | reverse complement strand
ACCTCTCATTAAGGGAAATCAACATTAATCTGGGGAGTTCTTTCTTATGTCTGGCTCAAGTCCTCTACAATTTGAGTGTTTACTCAAGTTGGAAAACAGCTGTCCAACCTCAGCCTCTAACAATCCAACATTTTCTAGAAGATGCACATTAGCTTTCTTTCCCCAGCACTAAGTAGTGTTTTCACCAGTCTTCAGAGTTCCACTTTCCACTTCTACATCCTTCTTTAAATGTGGATGTCAGATTGGCACAGAGTACTATAAAGAGAGAGTCTCTTATTTAATTTGGATCCCCGTCTTTTCAGATGGTCAGATACCATTCATTTCATGTAGCAATTTTGTCAACCTCAGAAGATGTAATGTAGCTCTAGCAGTTCTTTGAACAGTGGACTAGACGTAGGATTGTGACCACAGTTGCCGGTTTTAGAATCTGAGGTTTTAGTAACCCAAATTTTAGGTCTGTCTAAGAAAAAATTGCAGGTCCGTGATCTCCTGCCTCTGAGAGATCATGTACTAAGAACTAGGCTTGACAATCAGTTCTTTATTACAGAATCTTTTCCAAGTACTGTGTCTACTTAGAAAAAAAATGCTTGTAGGACATGTCTACTGTCTATGTCTAAGTCAGAATTTTAAGCAGTGAACATGAAATCTGCTTGAGGAGAAAGATCTCCAAAGTGACTTGGAAACACAGGCAGGTGAACAAAAGTTGACCAGACCTAACATTGAGAATGAGAGATGCAGATGTCTAAGTTGTCTTGGTCATATATATCTCTGTTATTTAGGACTTTGGGTCACTGATATGACCGTCATCCCTATCTTTTTTTTTATTTTTTTCAAGTGTAAGTTAATTGACTAGAAATGCTTTGGCTTAAAGATTTGTAATCATGTCTGTCAGGTAAGGCAGTCAGAAGTCAGACTAGAGTTTCATTGCGTACTTCCTCAGTCTCAGCACTCAGATATTTCTTTCACTCCTGGATCAGCTTCTGTGGGTAGTGAGCATTCCAGCCTCAACCAATAGCCAGCCTAGACCCTTGGACTAAAACAGAAAGGATCAGAAAGTATCAAGAAAGGATCAGGATGATTATTGTGCAAGATTCTAATTAGACAGACTAAATTAATATGCTAAGTTATATGAAACTCATATTCTCTCTCTCCCTCTCTTTTTCTTTTTCTTTCTCTCTCTCGGACCCATTAATCAAAGCCTCACGATGGTAATTGCTCTTTTACTTTTTAGAGAAATAATGCAAATTTTACTTTGCAGACAGAATTTAGATATTCAGGTATTGAATTTGTTTGCTTAGGGCAGTGCTTCTCAATTATTTTCTGTCATGCCCCCCTAGGAAGAAGAAAACATTTTTCGCACCCCCTACACGACTGTAAATAGTATCTTTATTAAAAAAGAAAACTTTAACCTGAAAAACAAAAACATATAAAATAATTTGATCTGGATTAATGGCTACAATGAGCACGTTTTGCAATGCATAGCTTTTCGAAGCGGGGTTTGAAGCAGGACACAACAACTCACAGCTCCAGCGACATACAGAGACATGAACTCGGGGCTTAGCTTGTTATGACAGTGTTTGCCGAGGTCAAACGCGCCCCCCTTTACGGAGCCTTGTGCTCCCCCTGGGGGGTGCACCCCACTATTTGAGAACCACTCACTGGCTTAGGGAGACTTTCCCAACAGTACTTAGAACTGAAGGGCCACTTCTAGGTCTATTGTGCCCCACTTTGTAGGCCTGGAAGTTCAGTGCACAAACATTATTACTTGAATTCAGCAGTGCTGGGAGTTTGCTGGGAGTCTGCTGGTTCTTGGAGGGACCAATAGAGCTATATCTGGCAGTGGTGAGAAGATGCGGGACTGATGGTACTGGGGATCACACTTAAGGTATCGTGCATGGAAAGGCAAACTCTGCAGCTCTTCAGCTAGCTCTGTGGCCTAGAATGTTTTTTTTCCTTGTTTGTTTGGCTTTGGGGGGATTTGGGGGGGCATACTCAGCATTGCTCAGGGGTTATGTCTGGCTCTGCACTCAGAAATCACTCCTGGTGGGCTCGGGGAGCCATAAGGGATGCTGGGAATCAAACCCAAGTTGGCTACGTGCACCTGCTGTTCTGTCACTGGGAATATTTTTTTTGGGGGGGGCCACACCCGGCATTGCTCAGGGGTTACTCCTGGCTGTCTGCTCAGAAATAGCTCCTGGCAGGCACGGGGGACCATATGGGACACAGGGATTCGAACCAACCACCTTTGGTCCTGGATCGGCTGCTTGCAAGGCAAACGCCGCTGTGCTATCTCTCCGGGCCCTGGGAATATTTTTGAGGGAAAGGAAGGAGAGAGATTAGTGAGCCACATTTCACAACAAAATGCGGTAATAAACGTGCTCATCAGTTTGTGTTTGAATATATGGAGGTTCCTCAGTGGTTTATTTCCCTGGCATGTGACTACTCTTCATGAAGGTTTGTTGTGGCTCTCTTAAGATTAATCAGACCAGAGTGAACAGTGGGCTGAGACCCAAACATTGCCTAGAGCACCAAACTGTGGGTAGCCTGGTGTAGGAAAACAAATAAAAAACCTTTCCAATCAATGGCTAGGATATTTATGGCTCCATTTTGAAAGCAATTTTAGTTGGACTCCTAGTGAGATTCAGAATTCTGAAGGCCTGGATAAGACTTGCCAAATGACAGTAGGTTATATTCGAGGACAAAGTGTTATAGATACTTTTCTTTTCTTAGTACGTGTGAAACAGTGCTAAGTCTTCTGTTCCCTTCACTGCTGAATGCATGTTCTTGTGCCACAAAGCAGTAAGTTGGCAGGGGCATTGTGGCGCCACATGCCCCCCCCCCCTCAGGGCATGGAAGCTGAGGGAGACAGGAGTTCTGCTCATAACTCTTCCCATTTCTCTCCCCAGTCTAACAGGCAGCCAGCTAAGTTGAATCTTCTCACCTGCCAGGTGAAACCGAATGCCGAAGACAAGAAATCTTTTGACCTGATATCACGTGAGTCCCTTTTCTCTCCACGTCACTCTCTGTGAACGTTGGCAACTGCCTTTTCATTCTCTAGTCACTGGAGCAGCAGCTTTCCCAGGCAGGTATCCTGCCATGGACTGTAGGCAAATCCCTCGGTTCTCTTCATTTACTCCGGAATCAACTACAGTAGGAAAGTAAGACAGTGTCACGCCATTAGTGTCGTTAAACTAAACCAATCTTCTTTATTTTAATTTAGTCACCATAAAAATTATAAAGTTATTCATGATTGGGTTTCAGGCAAATAGTGTTTCAACACCAATCTCTTTCCCAGTGTCCACTTGCCCCCACAATCGCCTCCCCCAAATTTCCATTAACTTTGCACTTACCAAACTGAACCAACTCTTGATTGTGAGTATATTGTTTTATCTGGTGAGATACATTTTCAGAGTACATTCCCATTTATCTGAAGCTAATGAGACTCAGATTTAGGTGTTTTGTTGGAAGTTAGAGGGCCCAGATGCATATATTTGTGGTTCCTAAGTATTGGCATTGGTACTGTTGTGCCCTGTCCAGATGGTATTAATAACAATGTGGTTTTGTTCAATGTCACTAGAATTCCTTTTCTCTCTCATTAGCCTCATTCAAGAACCTGCTGTATTTCTTTATAATTTGCTTGCCCAAAATTTTTTGGGAGGCGGGGAAGGTGGACCACACCCGGTGGCGCTTCGGCTCTGCACTCAGGGTTTGCCCAGAATTTTATTCCTGCAAAATTAGATTTTCAGGGGTCATACCCCAGTGGTATTTGAGAACTGTGTGGTACAAAGATTGCTCAAGGGTCAGTGCAAGACAAAGCAAGAACTTTAAACCCTCCGGCCTCAAATCAGACTTCCTAATGGAAAAATATAGGTATGTCCTTGCTTCTGAACAGAGCCGCCTTGAAATTTTCAGAATGCATTATGTTCTAACCATCACTCTTACCTCATGGATGAGGTTGGGCTTTTCTCTGTGTCCCTCCCACCCTTGATGCTGCCTTCCCATAGATCTTCAGCACGTAGTGACACACTTTCCTCTAGGCATGCTCCACTCCCTGTGCTTCCACTTTGGATGCACTTGTACTTAACTCATCTCTGTAGCTGAGAGAGACTATTGTCTTGGTTATGTCAATAAACTAACTCTCAGAATAATTTTTTAAAGCCTATAACGGAGGCCTTTAGTATTATTTTGTTTTCCTTAAAACCCCACTGGGTGGGAGGCGGTGGAGCAGTGGTGCAGAGCAGTAAGGCATCTGTCTTGCCAGCACTAGCCTAGGATGGACCACGGTTTGATTCCCCCAGCGTCCCATATTGTCCCTCGATCCAGGAGCGATTTCTTAGCGCATAGCCAGGAGTAACCCCTGAGCGTCACCAGGTGTAGCCCAAAAGCCGTAAAAACTCCACAGGGAAAGATAGCAGCCTAAGTGTAGGATCTATGTACAGAGCATAAAACTACTGTCCTGTCCCTTCAAATCCTTCTGATGTATCCTTTTAATGTTCCATATGAAAATATGGCAACTCAATAGTCTTACTGTCTGGCCAGTTGAATCTAACAGCATGTTCCTGTTGGTGTGTGTATTACATGTGACTAATCAGAATTGCTGGAAAATGGATCAAAGAAGGCAAATGAAAAACTTTCTTTATTCTCTCTCGACTAATCATTTTCATTGAATTGAATTGAATTGGATTCTGTTCTTGAGTTGATTTTTTTTAGTCATAATTTGTACAGTGAAATTCTTTTTTAATCATAGCAGCTGCTAGATCATGACCAAATTAGAGGACCAACAATGATGAAGTTATTTTCCTAAGAATGTTACTTTCCCAAGTATGGAAATAACTTCACAAAAACATTCATGAAATAGCATTCGCTTGATCTACAAGTAGCCTAAAACTACCAATCGCTGTTTAACCCTACCTCAAAGTTCATAATATCATGATGCTTCATTATATCTTGCAACTAATTTTGACTGGACTGAATAGCACTTTATTGTACAACTGCAAGAGAAACATATGCCTAGAATTGTTGCCAGTGTAATTTTTTGGTATTTTAAATACCAATATTTTAAAATATTGATACTTTATATAACTGATTGAAAAGAACATGTTTTCTATTTTAATATATTTAATATTAATGATTACATTTATGAAATAAATGTCACCAGGAAATAAAAAAGAGAAATGTGAAGGAAAGTCCTCAGATAGTCCTAATCAGAAAGACTGAGTTCAATTCTCCTATAACTGATGAGAAAGAAATACAGGAAAGTAAAATTAGAAGATTTTAGACTTCAAAAAGCCAAGATATGCTTGGATTTGAGACCCTATAGATTATTATTAATAATAAGCTTCATTTAGTGATCATCTGCTACGTGTCAGATTCTTTAAATAAATTATTATTTTAGCATTGTTCTTTCGTTGTGTTGCAATTCAGCCCCTGAAGAGGTTGACTGATGGAGGGATGAAGGATGAGGTCTTTCCCCTCCAGCTTGGAGCACGCGTCTGCCACCCTGTCTAGCCGACGGTTCTGAGGTGAAACGGCAGCTAAACAGCTCGCAGACAGTCAGGCTTGTGGAAATATTCGCTTTATTCGGTGGACAAGACTGAAGTCCAAAGACTCAGCATAAGTTCCAGCCAAAAGCCTCTCGCCTTCCACAGACTTTGTTTTTATCCCCCAGAGTCAGGTACCACCCAATGGTGGGATCAGATACCACCCAATGGTGGGAACAGAATCAGGTACCACCCTAGGGTGGGAGCAGAATGCAGGTCACACCCTAGGGTAGGGCACAATCACCAATCAGGGTAGGGTCAGTAACATCATAATCCCCTAAAATATATACACACACAACAGTTGTGAGAGGATGGATTCTTTTTGATTATTTTATTTTTGGGATTTTGGATTTGTTTTGGTTTGGCTTTGGTTTCTGGGTTTATCCTGGCTCTTTAGGCTCAGGGGACACTTCTGCTCGGGTTCAAGAGAATATATGGGGTGCCAGGAATTGAACCTGGGTCAGCCAAGAACAAGGCAAGTGTCCTACCTGCTGTACTCTCGTACTCTCTCTCCAGCC
Organism: Suncus etruscus; assembly: GCF_024139225.1. Classification (NCBI taxonomy): domain Eukaryota; kingdom Metazoa; phylum Chordata; class Mammalia; order Eulipotyphla; family Soricidae; genus Suncus; species Suncus etruscus. The sequence continues at coordinate 38,795,833 of NC_064866.1, read as the reverse complement.
CTTTAAATAAATCATTGATGGGAATTTTGCGGGGGGCGGGGATCCATTTGGTTTCGAAATGCACCTGGTAATGCTCAGAGCTTACTACCCGCTCTACACTCAAAGATCAATTCTGGTGGAGCTCAGAGAAACATAAAGTGCCAGGGATCAAACCCAAGTAGGTTGTGTACACAGCAGTCACCCTACTGAACCACTGCTTCAGTCTAAATACAGTTCTTATTTAAAGAACACACAGCATATAACAAAGGGAAAATGAAAGTAAAATATTAGATTGGTAGCCAGCAATCTGTAGTTGGTCACTGAGAGCTACTTGGGCCAGATAGATCTTATATCACACTAGTCTCTTATTTTTGTGTTTTGGTTTGTTTGTTTCTGGGTCACATCCAGTATTGTTCAGGGCTTATTCCTGGCTCTGTGTTCAAGAATAATTCCCAGTGGAGCTTGGGGACCAAATGGAATGCCAGGGATCAACTCTGGGTTAGCTATGTGCAAGGCCTGCATCCTCTTTACTGTACTAACAATAGTATCAGCCCCAACCGTATTTATTTTTTTAGTAGGTATTTTGTTTTGTTTTGTTTTTGTTTTTGGGCCAAACCCGGTGTTGCTCAGGGGTTACTCCTGGCTGTCTGCTCAGAAATAGCTCCTGGCAGGCACGGGGGACCATATGGGACAACGGGATTCGAACCAACCATCTTTGGTCCTGGATCGGCTGCTTGCAAGGCAAATGCTGCTGTGCTATCTCTCCGGGCCCTTTAGTAGGTATTTTTAAACTAAGATGTTTGTCTGGTATTTGCCATTATTGAATCATTATTGCACATGAGAAAATATTACTACCAAAATGTATTGTAACTACCAAAATAGAAAAAAATTACAAATATAAAACTAGTTACATTTAACCTTTACTGTGCTTTGTTTTCCCAGGGACTTTGAAAAACATCTGCATTATACTCAAGTGATTCCATTCTCCAAGGTTTCATTTTTTTTTTCTTCTTTTTTGTATTTTAGATAATAGGACATATCACTTTCAGGCAGAAGATGAGCAGGATTATGTAGCGTAAGTAGTTTTCTTGAAATTATGACACAGTATCTTGAATCAGAGGCATTTCCTCTACGTAATACCATATTTTATTTTTTACTGCTGAGAGACTCACTTGTTTCTTTCGTCTAGGCCATCACCTCCTTACTGGAGTGCTCTGCAAACTCCAGCCTTTCTTTCCTTCTCCGGCCTTGTCACAGGGGCAGAGAGAAGGTGGCAGATTGTCCGCTTTCCTCTCTCCTCCCCTCTTTAGTCCTCTGGTCCGAGGACTCTTCCCCCTTCGTCTTTCAGTCACATCCTCTGCCCTTAGGAAGGCGTTGCATAGTCTCTGACACCCTCTCTGCCGCTTCCCGAGTGGCCTGGGTTCAAGCCAAGATGGTGCAGTGTGATAGGGAGAACCAAGTGTGCTGTCGCACACTAGTGGGTTGGAATCTTGCATTCCTCTGACTTGGTTTCCCATTCCCTCCCCCTCCCGCTCTTCAGCGCCCCCATATTGATATATCCCTCAACCTGAGTCACTTCAGTCCCTCTTCCTTACAGTGCCCTAAGCATTTTAAGTACCGAGTATAAGTTTTTTCTCTTTGTCTCATATGTTGATGCTTTCATTCTTCAACTCACTCTTTCCTTTCAGCTTGATTTCTTTTTTTTTTTTTCCTTCATTTTTTTTTGTTGTTGTTCTTTGTGGGTAGCAGGATATCTGACAGCTCTTCACGAAAACCACCTATCATTGTGGAAAAAGACAGCTATGGTGTTTTTCTCCTGTCTTCTGTTTTCAATACCAGGTGGATATCAGTGTTGACAAATAGCAAAGAAGAGGCTCTAACCATGGCCTTCCGTGGAGAGCAGAACACTGGGGAGAACAGCTTGGAAGATTTGACAAAAGCCATTATTGAGGACGTCCAGCGGCTGCCGGGGAATGAGGTCTGCTGTGATTGTGGCTCATCAGGTGTGTGTCCCCTTCCTTGACTTATCCTGTTAAACATGCTTCCATTTCCTGTCAAATTTAAAATAAGCTAGTTCTTTTTTTTTTAATAATAATACTTTATTCTTCAAAATTATAAACATGCCTGTAGTTGGGCCTCAGTCATAAAAAGAACAGCCGCCTTCACCTGTGCAAAATTTCCATCACCAATGCCCCCTATCCCCATTCTCCCACCCCCTGCCCTTATTCAAGACAGGCATTCTACTGCTCTCAGTCATTAACATTATCATGATAGTTTTTAGTGTAATTATTTCTCTAACTGCACTCTCCACCCTTTGTAGTAAGCTTTATATCATGAGCCAGTCCTTTCATCCCTCATCTCTATTTTCTCAGTATATTATTACAATAAATGTCTTTAATTTTTCTTAAAGCCCATTGAAGAGTGAAACTATTCTGTGTATCTCTCTCCCTCTGACTTATTTCACTCAGCATAATAGTTTTCATGTCCATCAATGTATAGGAAAACTTCTTCTGACAACTGCATAGTATTTTATTGTGTATATTTACCATGATTTCTTTAGTCTCTCATCTGTTGTCTGGCATCTGGGTTGTTTCCAGATTCTGGTTATAGTAAATAGTGCTGCAATGAATATAGGTGTACAGAAGGCATTTTTGTATTGTGTTTCTTTGTTTCTAGGGTATATCCCTAGGAGTGGTAAAGCTGGATCACATGGGAGCTAATGTCCAGTTTTTTGAAGAATTTACCTATTGTTTTCCATAAAGGCTGGACTAGATGGCATTCCCGCCAGCAGTGAATGAGAGTTCCTTTCTCCCTACATCCCCATCAGCACTATTGTACTTATTCTTTGTGATAAGTGCCAATCTCTGTGATATGAGATTGTACCTCGTTGTTTTGATTTGCATCTCCCTTATCATTAGTGATGTAGAACATTTTTTCATTTGTCTTTTGGCCATGAAGAACTACAAATGGCTAAAATCTGCTAGTTCTTTTTTTTTTGGAGGGGGGGGCACTGCGCTCAGAATTCTCTCCTGGCAAGCTCGGGGGACTATATGGAATTCTGGAATTCGAACTGGGGTCCTTCCTGTGTTGACTGTGTGCAAGGCAAAAGCCTTACAATTATGCTATCGCTCCAGCCCTAAATATTACTTAGCTCTAACCCCACACTGAGCTGCTTTAACCATTGTTGTTTTCCCTGCCTACAAAGTTCTCACAACTCCTAATGATCACCTGCCAACATACTACTCCTCTTTTGCCTTTCCTGAAAGATCCAGCTAAATAACCATGATGGTCTCTGGACCAAGTGTGGCATCTTAGATTTGAATCAGAAGGCTGCCATGCAACATGGATGACCTTATGCTGAGTCTCATATTTATCCTGATCATCAATTTCCTTATTCACAAAATGGAGTCATAGGTTATATTATGAAGGCTTAATAAAATGGTGTATATGAATTCGTTGACCCAGGGAAATCACTGAACTTCACTTCTGTTCAGCTCATAGCAGCCACCCAATCCTCTTCATCTTGTATGATCTGTCTAGGCTCATATAACTAAAAACTTAAAGAAGACTTGAAATGTGTTCAGTATTCTGATATTCTTTGTTTTTCACTTACTTGTGAAAATGGACTTCTCTGTACATTTAAGTCCTCAGAGTCATTTTTTCTAAGATTGTTGCATTTATTGCACAGAATCCAGAGTCTTTAAATATAAAAGTCTGATACCAACTATAGCTAAAGTGTGCAAAAGTTTCACCGGGACCTTGAGATTGACTGGAGTTGGATAGACTGGTATGCCTGGAACCCAGAGTCTGTCTTATGCCAATAAACTTCTGGGGTGAGGTCTTTTTGTAATCAAGTCAAGGACTTTTTTTCCATTTTCTCCATTTTTCTGGACCTATGCAAACATTGGCGATTGCCACTATCACATTTTACTATAATTTTTACTCTTATCCTTTAAGGAAAAAAAATACAACTTACTGAACTTAAAAACAAATTACTATAGTAGAATGCCTGTCTCGAATATAGGTAGGAGATGGGAAAGGGGGAAGGGGTAATGTTGCACTGGTGAAGGGGGGGTGTTCTGGTTATGACTGTAACCCAAATATGATCATGTTACTTAAATGAAAAATATATTCAATAAAATAAAAGATTGTTGCATTTATAATAGTGATTTACATATTGTGAAAACATGGAAGAACTCTAGTATATAAATGGGTATGGATCAGTCAACAAGAAGTTTGATCCCAGAGAGTAAACTTGGGTGGTTTTGATGGCATAGAAGTATTTGTTCCCATTCTTTTGGAGCCTTTTGGGATCCTAGAAAAAGCCTTCGTCTGAACACCCAGTTCAGTATTTGCTCTTCTCATTTCTCTTCTCGTTACTTGTAGAAAAGCCATAACCAAGATCATGGGTTATTGTGAGTCATAGCTTGGAGTTTTATGGTAGTGATAAAACCCAGTCCCTTGTGAGTTTTGCTTGTTTGTGCATAGCCGACCTTCATTTTAGTCTCTGTTGGGCACAATATGGGCAAGATTTAAGGATGTTGCTTAATACAGTAGGAAATATCTTTCTCGTTTCATATGAATAAGCCACTTACTTTTACTTTCAAAATTGAAACATGTGTTGTTTCATTGTGGGGATTATTTTTGGAGAGTGGGGGGGACACACAGCCAGTACTTAGGTGAATCCTGGCTCTGAGCTCAGGGATCACTACTGGTGGAACCTGGGGTCCATTTAAGTCCCCCAAGGAGAGTGAACCTGGATCAGCTACATGCAAAGCAAGTGCCTTATCCAAGGGTGGCGAACAGGATTTTGACCCTTACTCAAAATGGCAAAATGCAATATGTGTTTACTATGTTATTGTTAAAATTAGATGCTTTTGTGTGAGTGTTTGTCTGTTTTGGCAGGTCACTGCGTGGTGTGGCTCTCTGACTCTCACAGTTTAAAATTTGGGCTCTTTGTGTCAAACTTGTTTGCCACCCCTGTGCTATACTATCTCTCCAAACCCAAATGGAATTTTTAAATGACTTTTTTCTTACTGCTCTTTTTACTTACTATTTTGTTTGTTTTTTATAATAACTTCAGTGTTAACCAGAAGCACCATTACTTCCATTTAAATCTTTTCCTTGTAAATATTTTTTTGTTTTTTTGTTTTGTTTTGGTTTTGGGGCCACACCCATTTGATACTCAGGGGTTACTCCTGGCTAAGCGCTCAGAAATTGCCCCTGGCTTGGGGGGACCATATGGAACGCTGGGGGATCAAACCACGGTCCTTCCTTGGCTAGCGCTTGCAAGACAGACACCTTACCTCTAGCGCCACCTCACCGGCCCCATAAATATTTTTTTTAACTTCCCCTAGATTTAGCATATTAAAATTAGATATCTAATTTGTTCATTGTCTTCAAATTCTTTTCACAGAACCCACCTGGCTTTCAACCAACTTGGGTATTTTGACCTGTATAGAATGTTCCGGCATCCACAGGGAAATGGGGGTCCATATTTCTCGCATTCAGTCTTTGGAACTAGACAAATTAGGAACTTCTGAACTCTTGGTAAGCATGTTCTGTACTTTTGGAGAGAAGAAAACTTTGTTTATTGTCTTGAATCTTTTTAAATATATTTACTTGGGATTTCTGTTTCTGCTGAGTGCAGAGAATTCTAATTCTCCCGATAAATTTGCATAGATATTTAAAATACAACCTTTGTGGCATATAATGTTGATTCTGTTTTCTGTTTGAAAAAAAAAATGGATGAATCATACATTTCTATTATTAGTTCAGCTAACCCAGTTCTTTCTTTGAAGTTACTTTAGGAATTCATTTCTGATCAGCATAATGCCATAGAAGGAATCAGGTGTTGAACTCAACTATTTAGCATAATGACTTGTAACTGAAAATAAGAAATTGACTTTTTTTCTCCTTTTTTCACTTCTATTATTTACGTGAGTTGAAAAGGACCAATTAGCTTCTATCATAAAATCAATCACTCTAGGCTGAAAATATAATTTGCCATGCACTCACCTGACCAAGTTCAATTCCCAGCTCCCTATGTGGTATTCCGAGCATTTCCAGGAATAATTCCTGAATGCAGAGCCATCCTGGCTCTGTAACCTCTGTACATCATCAGATGTGCCACAAAAAAAATTACTCTTTAATCCTCAACTTGTTAGGTAGTTATTAAAAAAAAAAATCTGTAAAGTTGTTGTATAAGTCTTGTGATACAGAAAATGATATAAATATGAATATGACCTTCCACTTATTTTGACAGGTAAATATGTCCTGTGAATAAAGCCAAGAATTTTACTCCAAATACTTGGGTGCATAAATGTTTTTCAAATTTTTCAGTGACCAAAGGCCCTTCAGGACAAATATTCTTGGAATCATCTTGAAATAAAGAGAAGTTCTTCTTAGGGCCTCTACACTCATTGCCAGCAGCATTTTAATTTGTACCCCAATTATAAGAATATTCTATATTCTATTGTGAACATAAATCTGCTCAATGAAAAATGAACCGTGATCATGGTTGAAAGCTTATTATTCACTTAGCATTTAGCCTAGACTCTTCTGTAGAACCTGCCCTGTCTGCTTTCAGAAAGTGTGTCTGCTAAACCACATCCTGTGTGTTCTTTTATTTATCAGATTGTGGCTTTTAATTCTTGATTTTCTTAAAATTGGGTACTTATCTATCACCTACTACATGGGGCACACAGTTTGCCCATCTCTATATTTCAGCACTCTAAAACTTACTGCTTGATATGTAGTAGCCACTCAGTAATTATTTATTTACCTGATGGAGGATTTCTATTTTGAGTCAAATGAGGAAAAATTCATTATCTTAAAAAGTCTCCAAAGCAAATCATGGGAAATTGTTTTATTAAAAGAGTTTGCTATATTGTCTTTTGTTTATGTTACAGCTGGCCAAGAACGTAGGAAACAATAGTTTTAATGATATTATGGAAGCAAATTTACCTAGCCCCTCACCAAAACCCACCCCTTCAAGTGATATGTAAGTACTTGGGATGTGTGAAATTCTTTGCTATTTATTGCTCTCCTACCTTCCCTCAAATAATAGTTAAGTAGTAATAGTAATTTCTTTAAACACCATTAAGAAACCATTATTTGTGGGAAACACACATTATTTTCCACTCCCCTTTCCCTACTTGATTCCAACTGAGTACCTGCTTTGTATAGGATAAATCTTCAGGACAGTTAACTCTGAATCATGGCATGTTGTGACATACAAAGAGCATACAAAAGCAATGAAGGATTCCTACTAGACTGGCAAAACTCCAAATGCTTACCAGCCCACTCAGAAAACTGTGGGCAAACAAACTTTCTCATGTGTTGCTGGTAGGAGTGCAAACGGTGCACTCTCTACGAGAAGCACATTAGCCGTATATATCACAATCAAACTTCTATTCTCCCCTATGCTCAGCAATCACCCCCTTTCTTTTCTTTGCAAATTTATTCTCATTCTGGATTAGAAAAAATGTGAAAACTAAGTAGTGTCTAGCTACTGTAGGCATCTGACTAAATATTTCATGGTATAACCATGCAGAAGAACACTGTGTAAATGTAAAAACAGAATAATGTTCTCCAGGACTACTATTAAGTGAAAAGGCTGGGTGCGGAGGGGTTTGTGCAAAATGCAGTCCACTTGGGGCAGTGAAAGAGCGTGGGCTTTGGGGACAAGTGCTTTTGTTCCTCCTCACCGTATGTACTATCCAGGGGCTGGTATACAGTCAGTGTACTGATAACTCCCTCACTTAGTACTCTGACTACATGCTGTCTGCATTCGCACTTCAAGGGTATTTCGATAATGAGTCATAGCACATCAATATTTTTCTCTGAGTTATATTTGCATGAAGATAATGTTGGGAAACACACAGTTCATGAGAAAAGGTTCTCACTCTAGGATAAGCATAGGCATGGGACTGTAAATGCCTTTTTGTTTGTATTTTGTTTTTTGGGGCCACACCCAGTGGCACTCAGGGGTTACTCCTGGCTCTGTACCCAGAAGTCTCTTCTGGCTTGAGGGACTATATGGGATGCCAGGGATCGAACCCACATTCATCCTGGGTCAGCTGCGTGCAAGGCAAACGCCTTACCACTGTGTTATCACTTCGGCCCCTATAAATGTCTTTTGATATTTCATCTTCATTTTTCGAGTCTTAGGAAACCTGTAAGCCCACTTTAGAATTTTCCCACTGAATTTACTGACTACGAGGACAGAGATTTCATTCCAGCACAAGTAATTTGAAAGATTTTGTGATGTTGATGACAGCATAGTTTTGCCAGCCGTTCCTTCCTGCTTATTCAGGCACCACATTGCAAAGCATTAAAACTGTTAGGACGTACATTTAATGAACTTTTTTTTAAAGTCAGAAATCAGAAAAGAAAATCTCCAGAAGGTTCCTGAAGTTGTCTATTCGTGAATTCTCAAGCCTGAATCATAATGAGCATGCATCTATGTGGGCCCACATTGTGTTACGGGGCTGTTGAAACAGCACAAGAACTCAGTAATGGCTCCCTTCCCAACACCTGGAGTCTACAGCTGAGCATAGTTACTAAATAGTTCACTATTTAGTCAGAGCTCTGTGTGTGTGTGTGTTTACTATTAACTGTCATCCTATGATAAGAATTATTACTCCCTTACTTAGTCATTGACCCTCTTCACATAATTCACCCACTCATTTTATTAAGCAACTTCTAGACATTCTTTTAAGTACTAACAATAGATTAGCTTAGGGCTGGGAAGGCAAAATAGAAGTAAGGCAACAGAGGTAATAGATGCAGCCAACCAATTTCAGTTCATAGCAGTGCCAGGAGTTGCCTCTCACAGAGCCAGTTGTAGTTCCTGTGGCAGTAGCCCAATCTATTCGTCCCCCTTCTACTCTCAAGAAAAAGATAGAGTAGCCTAAGACAGAGTTCCTGGGCTGGAAAGTTAGCTCAAAGGACTGAGCTCAAAGGATTCCAGTATTACATCGAGATCAAAAAGATATGGGGAAAGGGAGGCTAATACAGTGGATAGGGTCCTCGCCTTTCATGCAGCTGATTCAGGTTTGATCCCTGGCATCTTATATGGTCCTCTGAAGCACTGTCAGGAATAATTCCTCTGTGCAGGAGCAGGTATGGCCCAAAAACAAACAAACAAAATTCTATACTTAATTTTATCTGAGTTTGAAGTAGTAGTAAATAGCAAATGTATTGATTGCCCTTGCTCAGGACAGGACAGAAAACTGATACGATTTAGAGCTTGTGAATTTTTTAAGTTTAGACTGCCTAAAACCATTATAAATAACTGTTTCTTTTTATTGTCCATATTTGAATACTTGATCTTGAACTAGATTCATTCAAATGCTGAAAAGAAGCTTATCTCAAAACAACTTTATCGAAGACAGCTGTCAGGGGGCTGGCGCTATAGCACAGCAGTAGGGCATTTGCCTTGCACAGGACGGACTGAGGTTCAATCCCCAGCATCCTATATGGTCCCCCAAGTCTGTCAGGAGTGAGTGCAGAGCCAGGAATAATTCCTGAGCACCACTGCGTATGGCCCCCAAAACCAAAAAAAAAAAAAAAAAAGAAAAATACAGTTGTAAGGAAAATATAAATCCTTGTTAGTGCTAAGAAAATTAAAAAATTACTGTTCATTTTTTGTGTCCTTTATTTCAGGACTGTACGGAAAGAGTATATCACAGCAAAGTATATAGACCGTAGGTTTTCAAGGAAGTCATGTTCAACTTCGTCAGCTAAACTGAATGAGCTGCTCGAGGCCATTAAGTCCAGGGATTTACTTGCACTAATTCAAGTCTATGCAGAAGGAGTAGAACTAATGGAACCACTGCTGGATCCTGGTCAAGTAAGACATGAACTCATGGGATTTAAAGGAAATTGGGAGGACTGGTGTAAACATGGCTCATTCTACTGGAAGAGTACACGATGGGATTTTTCTCTCTTCCCTTTGCTGCTGCTGCTGCTGATGTCATCTCATACATGACTGGTTGGGAGGTTGGGGGCAGGGAGTGTAGGCATCATGCATCTGGTTGTGACCCTGGTACACTTTAGTTGTATTTTTTGCTGACTGTCACACTGCATTCAGTAGGGTTCTTGCGAGGGGTTGCACATACCTAGCTGCAGTTTTCAGGCAATTGTTCCTATGATGGTAGCACTGTACCCCAAGAGAACAGATGGGAGGAGCACTCATTTGCATGTGGATTACAAGAGATATGGCCTATTGTATGGCAGGCACATTTTCCACTTGGTTGACCCATGCTCCAAAGGGATTCTTAAATATTGGAAGACCGGGCCCAGAGAGATAGCACAGCGGCGTTTGCCTCGCAAGCAGCCGATCCAGGACCAAAGGTGGTTGGTTCGAATCCAAGTGTCCCATATGGTCCCCCATGGCTGCCAGGAGCTATTTCTGAGCAGACAGCCAGGAGTAACCCCTGAGCACGGCTGGGTGTGGCCCAAAAACCAAAAAAAAAAAAAAAAAAATATTGGAAGACCATGTCCAAATCAGAACAATATCAAAACAGAAAAGGATGCTGTTGTTAATTGCTCAGAGGTAAGTGATATAAATGCAAATATCTGAGTGTGATTCCTTCTTTATTAATACCCTCTTTTTTTCTTTTTTCCTTTTTTTTTTAGGAATTAGGGGAGACAGCTCTTCATCTTGCAGTTCGAACTGCAGACCAAACATCGCTGCATTTAGTTGACTTCCTTGTACAAAATTGGTATGATGGGTTTTTTTGTTTGTTTTGGTTTAGTTTTTTGTTTGTTTGTTTTTTGTTGTTTTTGGGTTTTGTTTTGTGTTTTTTTTTTGGTTTTTGGGCCACATCCGGCGGTGCTCAGGGGTTACTCCTGGCTGTCTGCTCAGAAATAGCTCCTGTCAGGCTCGGGGGACCATATGGGACACCGGGATTCGAACCAACCACCTTTGGTCCTGGATCGGCTGCTTGCAAGGCAAACACCACTGTGCTATCTCTCCGGGCCCTGTTTGTTTGTTTTTAATAAAACTACCTTTTAAGTGTCCACAAACTTGTCCTATCAGTATCGTAAGACAGGAATTTGGCAATGTTTGTTTTTTGTAAAGAATCAACTACTGTCTTCAGTTTTGTAGCCCATGAAAGTCTCCATCTCATCCATTTAACTCTGCTGTGGCATGTGGAGGCAGAAATAAACAACATTTATAATAAAAAATTATTTACAAAACAAATTTAGGCCTGCTGCCTATTTTGCTTAGAAAACATAAAATGTTTTTGTGCCTAAAATTTGCCACTACAGCAGAGGTTGAAAGAGAGAAGAATTTATTTAGCGTATTTATTTAGTGAGGAATTTCCATTGTTCATATCTTTATATAGGACAGAAATAGATGTTGCTTATTCAAAATTGAAGCTTATTATTTAGAGAAAGATATTGAACACAAGAAGTTCAGAGTTGCTGGGTTCTCTATTGAGTAATTCTGTAAGGTATGATTATTAGAAAGAATTACATTTTCCACAGAAGAGTTATCAAAATAGTGGGGAAAGAGGATAGATCTAGTACAGCAAAATATTACAGACAAAATAGATCTAGTACAGCAGGTAGGGCTATTGCCTTGTACGCGGTCGACCTGGATTCAATCCTCAGCACCCCATGTGGTCCCACGACACCATCAGGAGTCATCATCCCTGAGCAGAGACCCAAGAGTAAGCCCTGTCAACATTAGGTGTGTCTCCAAAGCAAAAAAAAAAAATTTTTGTAGGGAATTTGAACTCATATCTGAAGAATTTGGCACACTGAAAAGACATAGCCCTGGGACCAGAGTGATAGCACAGTGGCAGGACGTTTGCCTTGCATGCAGCTGACCTGGGATGGACTCAGATTCAATCCCTGGCATCCCACATGGTCCACGGAGCCTGCCAGGAGCGATTTCTAAGCACAGAGCCAGTAACTCTTGAGCTGTGGCCCAAAAACCTAAATAACTAAATAAATAATGTTTTAAAAAAAAAGAAAGAAAATAAAAGACATAGTCTTGGGCAGGAGCTATAGTGCAGTGGGTAGGGAATTTGCCTTGCATGCAGCTGACCCATGTACTATCCCCAGCTTCCATATGGTCCCTTGAACACTACCAGGAGTGATGACTGAATTTACCCCTGAGAATTGCTAGATGAAGCCCAAGACAATACAAAAAGACATAATCTATGGGGCTGAGGCCATAGCACAGCAGATAGGGCATTTGTCTTGCATGCAGCCAACCCAGGTATTATCCCTGGTATCACATAGTTTCTCCGCACGCTCCAGGAGTGATTTCTGAGCACAGAACCAGAAGTAACCCCTTACATCACCAGGTATGACCCCAAAACAAAATAGATCTAACCATCCCTTGATGCCACAAGTACCACTGGTGGCTCACACTTTGACATCACATAGAAGGCTATCAAAGGTGTATGTTGGAAAACAGAAAAAAGCTGCCAAGGAGTTAGAGATTAATTTACTTATTGATCTTGCTTTTTTTGTTTTTTTTGGGGGGGGGTTTTGTTTTTGTGCCACACCCACCAGTGTTCAGGGGTTACTCTTGGCTCTGTGCTCAGAAATCACTCCTTTCAGACTCAAGGGACCATATAGGATGCCGGGGATCAAACCTAAGGCCGTCCTGGGTCATCTGCATGCACGACAAATGCCCTACCACTGTACTATTAATCCGGCTCTGATCTTGGAAATTTTAATGTATATTTATGTAAAGAAAATAGGGTTTATCTAATGAAGGCACCAAATGGTGAGAAAGCACAAGTTGCCATGCCAACAACCACATGCTAGTGGAGTGGAGTAGTTTAAAAACATGAACTCCAGATAGGTTGCCCATGATCAGTTCCTCTCTCTCCCAGCTTAAAATAACCTTCCAGGTTAGCACTTCTTACACTGTATCTCAGTGATTTATCTGCCATAGTGACTGTTAAGATTAATGAACTGATACATGTGAAAGCTAATTTGACAGTATGTCATACATTAGATACTCAGAAATGCAGGCTATTATTGAAGTTGTTCATAAACTTAATTATGTGAGAAATACTTTGACTCCATTATTAGCATAAAGTTAATCACTGTGTATAGATTTTAACTATCGAGGCATATTTTCTGATAACATTTTAATTTTTCAGTGGGAATCTGGATAAGCAGACAGCCCTGGGAAATACAGTTCTGCACTATTGTAGCATGTATGGGAAACCAGAATGTTTAAAGCTTCTTCTTAGGAGCAAGCCCACTGTGGATGTTGGTAAGTGGAGTCCATCTTCTCTTTATGGCCATTTAAGGTCACTTCGTTAAAACTGAGACCTTTGTGTTACCTTTTCCATTTGATTGTTATTCTTTTACTTTCCCTCTATAAGCTAGATAATTATTGCATATTTATTTTCTTGTGTTTTAGTAAACCAGGCTGGCGAGACTGCCCTGGACATAGCAAAGAGACTAAAAGCTACCCAGTGTGAAGATCTGGTAAGCAGGACTGAAAATCTAATTACTGGATATCAGGTCCTCAGACATCATTCTTAGAAACTGGAATTTGAGATAAGAGAAATAGATTCATTTTCCTTTCCGTTTTTTAAAACATCGGTGAAATTAAAGTAAGCATTGAAGATTTCGTTTTGATTTGGTTTGGACCACACCCAGTGGCTCAGGGGTTACTCCTGGCTCTGCTCTCAGAAATTACCTTTGGCAGGCTCAGGGGACTATATGGGATGCCAGGGATCAAACCTAGGTTGGCCATGTGCCTACGTTCTATACTATCACTCTGGCCCCAAGATTGCATTTTTTGTTTTGGTGGGCAGGGGTGGGGAAGTGGGGATAGTGAATTGGACCATACTTGGCAATACATAGGGCTTATTTCTTGTTCTGTGCTCAGGGATCACTCCTCCCAGTACTCAGGGGACCATATGGTGCTGGAAATTGAACTGGGACTGGTCATATTGCAAACAAGCACTTTATTCTGTATCTATACTAAGTCTCCAGCCCAGAAGACTACTTTATTTTTAATGGTTTAAGGATAAATTTGTCGTGCACTTGACTTAAATATAGTTAGGTAGAAGCAACAAAACATTTGAGAAGTATTAAAATACCTGGTCATCTTAAGGAGTAAAACCATGTTTTTCATAGGTCCGATACTTAGACTTCCTTTGTAGCATCACATTAAAAAAAAAAAGAATTTTGGGAGGCATTAGTTCTAAAGAGTGGACAGCTGGGCCTGGAGAGATAGCACAGCAGCATTTGCCTTGCAATCAGCCGATCAAGGACCTACAGTGGTTGGTTCGAATCCCAGTATCCCATATGGTCCCCCGTGCCTGCCAGGAGCTATTTCTGAGCAGACAGCCAGGAGTCACTCCTGAGCACCGCCGGGTGTGGCCCAAAAACCAAGAAAAAAAAAAAAGAGTGGACAGCTAAAGTATCTTAAGCTTTACAAAATGTTCAAGATGCTGCATATTGCTTTACTGCTGGCCCACCTGCTCCTCTTTTTGTTGACTGAGATGACATTCTTTGCAGTCATGGCATTTGTGTTCTTGACATTCGGTCACTGCAACACCACCACTTTCAAAGTGCCAAGAACCCGCAGCCTCTGCCCGGAGTTCCTTTCTTATCCATCCCATGCCTTTCTCCCACTCGGACTCAGTAACTTAAGTTCTGTTGTCAGAGTCTAAAGGTTATTTTACTGGACAATTTCTTGCTTTCAGACTCAAGGTTTTTTTCTTAGCTTTTTCTGTTGTTTTGTTTAGTCTTTATGGGTTTTGGGGCTACACCCAACAGCGTTCAGGGGTGACCCCTGGCTCTGAGATCAGAAATTGCTCCTGGCAGATTCAGGGACTGTATGGGATGCCAGGGAATCAAACCCAGGTCGGCCACATACAAGGCAAACGCCCTACCCTCTGTGCTATCTTTCCAACCCCCAGACTCAACTTTTTTGCATTCTCATAAATTTCATAAGTCTGTGCTTTAGTATAAGTAAACATGATTCCCTAAACCATAGGAAAGGATGGCAGTTAGTTCTACTCAGTGTCAGCAGTTCTGAATTTTTATTCTTAGAGGATCCTTTGAGAAAGTTTATTATGTTTAGTCCATTTGTTTAGAACCACAAATTGAACTTGGACTGTCTACTGATAAAGGCGTGTGCCCTATCTTACTTCACTAACTTTTCCAGTCAGGAATTTACAACTTTGGGGGGTTTTATTTTTAATGTTTTGGTTTTTTTAACCCAGTAGTTATCGGGGGTCACTCCTGGCTTTCCACTCAGGAATTAACTTCTGGTGGTGTTCCAGGAACCATATGGTATTTTGGAAATCAAACCCAGGTCAGACACATGTAAGTCAAGTACCTTAGCTACTCTCCTATCTCCAGTCCCATGGAATTTATAGTTTTGAGATCATTTTAGTAATAGTGAGAAGTTGTTAATTTAAGGAAAAATTGAAATGATCAGAACAGGAAGGCTTTTCCGTAATTCTTTGTAATTCCTCCTTAAGTGTCTTATAGTGCTCCAATTTATATGATTTCTGCCGTCAAGATTAATTTGAAATAATTGCAGCTACTCATGATTAAATCGAAACCAGAAATAAATTATGATTTGCTTGATGCTTCTATAAAACTGGGGTATTTGTCATTTAAATTAAAATGGTTATGTCCTTTCAGCTTTCCCAGGCTAAATCTGGAAAGTTTAATCCACATGTCCATGTCGAGTATGAGTGGAATCTTCGACCAGATGAGATGGATGAAAGCGATGATGATCTGGATGATAAAGTAAGTGCCTCCCAATTCCCAGTGCTTTTTCTGTTACATAGATATTATTCATTGTTTATGATCTTGACTTTAGTCTAGGCACCCTGACCTCCCAGGGCTATTGGGATAGAGGAAGGCGTATATATATATATATATATATATATATATATATACATAAAAAAAGAGAAAAAAATTTAAGGAATTAGAGCCCATATTTGTGGGGATTGGCAAAGCTCAAGATTTAATAGAGCAGATCGGCAGTCTGCAGATGCCAGAAGGAATTGATTCTGCTGATATCAACTCTTTTGTCTGAAAACTGAATTCTTTCTGGAGGGTTTTTTTCAGCTTTTTCTCTTAAGCCTTCAACTAATTGAATGAAGCTCACGCACATTATAGAGAGTAAAATTCCTTTACACAAAACCCAATTTTTTTTTTTTTTTTTTTTTTTTTGGTTTCTGGGCCACACCCGGCAGTGCTCAGGGGTTAATCTTGGCTGTCTGCTCAGAAGTAGCTCCTGGCAGGCACGGGGAACCATATGGGACACCAGGATTTGAACCAACCACCTTTGGTCCTGGATTGGCTGCTTGCAAGGCAAACACCACTGTGCTATCTCTCCGGGCCCACAAAACCCAATTTGAGAGTTAATCACATTCCAAAAACTAGCTTTAGGCCAGAGATGCTCAGCGGGCTGTGCACACACTTTGCAGGCAGGAAGCCTGCTTTGAACCCTTGCCCCCATATCTCAAGCACCACCAGGGGCAATTTTCAGACACGGAGCTGAGTATAAGTCCTGGGAACTGCCTGGTGTGACCCAAAAACCAAAAAGTGGGGAAAGAAGTTTTCCCACAGTAATATCTGTGACCCTGGTAGTGGTGATTTGTGAGAGTCAGTATAGTTTCTGGTTTCTCCCCAGCACGTCATGACTCTTAGGATGTGACTTTAATGTCCTAAAATACAGAGAGCCACAGGGACCCAGGTTCCAACCCCAGCCCTCCTGCAGAAGTCCTGCTCACCCCTGCAACAGCATTCTCCTTGCCTGTGCTTCTCACTCACAGCCCCTCTCGTTTTCTTTGCCAGCCAAGTCCAATCAAAAAAGAGCGCTCCCCGAGACCACAGAGCTTCTGCCACTCCTCCAGTATCTCTCCCCAGGACAAGCTGTCACTGCCGGGATTCAGCACTCCAAGGGACAAGCAACGACTCTCCTACGGCGCCTTCACCAACCAGATCTTTGCCTCCACAAGCACAGACTCCCCCACATCACCAACCACAGAGGCACCTCCGCTGCCTCCCAGAAACGCCGGGAAAGGTATGTGGGTGAGAACGGCTTTGGGAGTCCATACTCAAAGCAAGTGGTCAACCTTGTTTTGAGGTGAAAGTGCAAAGTGTACTTGATGGGTAGAGTATGGAATTCAAGTAAGTGACTTTGATGATTAAGGGCCATTATGTGGCTTCTCTAACTAGGGGCCACACACAAGCAGACAGATATTACTGTTCCACTACTGCCCTGTAAGGTGTCTGCTCTCTTGCCCACATTTTAAGATGAGAAAACTGAGGCTTAAGGAGATAGAAAGATGTGCCCAAGATCAGGACATGTAAGTAATTGAGTCGAAATTCAATTTAAGTTCCACTTAGGCTTGAAACCTGGACTCATTCTTCTAAAGTGCCTCTCTTTTCAAGATGTTGGCAGTAATAGTGATTGTTTACAGGAGAGAAGCTCACAAAATAAGGTCGGTACTACAGTTACTGGCATCAGTCAAGAAGACCTGAGTTCACATCACCACCCCACCATCACCACTCCACCACCACCACACCAAAAAAAAAAAGAAGACCTGAGTTCAGAAATACTGAGTATCTGGCTTCAGGTTCTTAGCTTTGGGGGATTTTTAACCTAGTTCCCGTATGATCTGAGCACAGTCATGAACTCTCTGGTAAGGGTTGTTTTTCCATGAGATACTATGTAGGGGAAGAATGAGTGGAGAGTTACTGTGTAATGCATTATAAAATGTCTACTATTGTCCCACCTGTACACAGTTCAAGAAGAGAAATGCCAACACTAAAGGGCCACTGCTCTGGGTTTGTCATCGGCCAGTAAATCCAAATGCACGGTCCTCCCTGTGCGCTTGCCTCATACTAACACAGGTTTGAAGGCTTCTTGGTACACAATGCCATGCCTATTTGAATCACACTGAGGCGGCTATTTTCTGGGAAATGTGAGCTGTATTCAAAACTGTGTTTTTTCAGAGCTTATTCTCCATTGAGATAGTTGTATAAATGGGAGCTGTGTTCTTAGAGAGACCCCAAATGGCCTCCCAGATGATAAAATAATGGGGAATGGAGGAAAGTTAAAAGAAGGCTTTGTTGTGGAAGTACTCATCAAAGAAAACCAGCAACCATAGCACTAACAGCATATGTAAACCATAGGTTGAATCTGCCAGCGATTTGCTTACAATTCCTTATGTGACAGGAGAACATGTATAAATTAAAAAAAGACCATCAAGCAGGCTCCTTTAGATCACTGATATCTGTATTGTAGGAGGGCGTGGGTATTCTCCCCTGCAGCTAACCATATTCATCAGGGCAGCAATTTAGGAGTAGAAATCCTCTTTCTGCCTTCTAACAAAGACCGTGAAAAAGCTCCAGCCCAAATCAGACAGTGAAGAAGTTTCTCAAAAAGGTTCATCTCTGTTAATTCTCATTACCAACAAGGTAACAAAGCCCCAAGGCTTGTCTTATACAGAGAGGTGAACTTGCACTGGCTCAGAGAGTCATTGAGAGAATTGAAAAAAAAAGGAGAGCTCCAGGAGAGAATGTCCCTCACATCCCTTTACCCCTTTGTGAAGTTTTATCTCAAGGGGACACAGTAACTATAAAATATACTGTGATTTGGTGCCAAGTATAGAGTTGAATAAGCTTTAACCAGCCTTTCACCAAAGGCCCTGAAGACAGAGACCAAATTTATTTAGTGCTCCAGTTCTGAAACAAGTGCTCAGAGACTTAGCCGTGGCAACCACAGTCAGTTCAAGAAAAGACTGCCTGTTCCCCCTGCACTAGAAAAGCATCCATGCTTGAAAATGGAAGCTCTTCCTTTCTGAAATCAGGGTATTTTTATAAACTCTTGTAGCAAGACTTTGGCTTTGGAATGTTGACCTGCGCTGATGAGCCTCTACAGCCCTCTGGTGACCAGTATAAAGGCCTTGGAAGTGTGAAATATATCCTGTAGCTAACTTGGGTTCCACACCCTTCCGTGTGGAAAAGTGATGTCAAAAATGGACCTCCAAAAATGGAGGACGTTGTTGAAGAGCATTAGTGATCTATGAAGAGGAGATTGTACTCTGTCACAGAGCTGTACAATGTATTCATTTCAGTCTCCTGAGCGAAATGTTTTTCATTTTCATGCACACCATAATGTCCTGGTCCTATCTCAGGCTGTTCATTTCCCTTGGCAGCAGAAGTCACCCCCATAACTTAGTGTCAGGGACTGAATGACAGGGCTTCAATCGAGGCAGAAACCAGGCATTCATGATGAAGTTCCTACTATTAAGAGGAACTCAGAAGGGAAAGGTAGGAATAATCATTTATGATCTGACCCAGGAATATTTCCAAGAAACTCCAACTGCCTTATCAAAATGTAAGGAGGTTTGACCTAAATTCCCATCAAGCAAAGTCTCCTTGTGCTTGAACAGAGATGCAGGCCAAGTCAGAACACTTAGCAATTCAGAAGCCGATTGACCACCATGAAGCATTAAACAAATGTCTTACTGCCTTAACCCCTCATCATATTGAGACCCAGCGAGATTAAAGCAATGCCTTATTTAAGTGTGCCAAAGTTTCTTGGTAACTCCTTCCATCGTTCCTCTTGCTGTACATTCTACTTGTTTTAAGACCAGAAATTCTTGATTTTATTTTTTTATTTATTTATTTATTTGCTTTTGGGGGGGCCACACCCAGTGACACGCAGGGGTGACTCCTGACTATGCATTCAGAAATTGCTCCTGGCTTGGGAGACCATATGGGATGCTGGGGAATCCAACTGTGGCCCGTCCTAGGTTAGCATGTGCAAGGCAAATGTCCTACCATTTGCACCACCACTCTAGCCCCAAGACTGAAAATTCTTTTGCTTTGTCAAAATTGACAAATAATATTATTTTTGTTTGTTTGTTTGTTTTTTGTCATTAGCTAATATTATATCATAGAACTTTGTGTTCTTGTGGTTGCTTTGACCTGTCTCCCTTTTTACCAGTTTTTATTTTAGACACTGTGATTTAAAAAGTTGTTGACATTTGGGTTTCAGTTATACAAAAGACATCCAGGGAACAGAAGGTTGTCCCACTAAGAGGGACTCCATTCCACCACCCCAAGTTTTCTTCCACTCCCCAACCTGAGTTCTTGATAAGCACATGTTTAAGTTGTAGTTTGGGTCCCATGCTTTCAATAGTGTTGGATCTAGTAATTTAACTACATACATGCAAATAACTTCTCTCTGTGCCACAGACGCAATGAGCTCATGGCCCCTAAGCCCTGTCCATATGTTATTTTGAGACCTTCTTGATTCCCTCCCTCAAAAGTGGGCAAAATATTAGCTCTAGCTTACAGAAAAGAAAATGCCTATCTTGCCCTCCTTATGAAAATTGTTGCCTGAAGCCAGTGAGCAAAATACGAAAAAGTATTTTGTAAAATGCAAAGTCCTACTAGCCTGAGCGTCCATAGATGTTCCTCGAGAATGGAGGAGTGTCACACAATTACATCCGCTCCAAGAACAGGTTCTTAAAACAAGTATTATTTAACTATGCTCTTGATTCCTTTTAAGCCGTAAATCAATGGTTTTCCTTTCACAGTGTCTCAGTGTGGTCCCCTCTTAATCCCATCTCCCTATTATCATAAACTCAGATCTGTAGACCAATTATTATGTTCTGTTACCTTTGCCATTTTTTATAAAGGTGCATTTTCATGCAAATAATGTTATTGACACAATAAGTATCTAGAAAGAAATATTATTATATTGCTATAACACATTGGGACAATTATCAAGCTTATGATTTGAATTCTTGACAAAAACACATTTGGATAACTTGTCTTGAGACTGCAGTCACTCTAATGAATCCTCCATAACATGGATTAAGGTGCCATGAATTCTTAGGAATCTCTATCAATATACATGTGAATAATTCTTTATAGTTTGCCATTATCTTTCTTTATATCCCGCATCTGAGAAAGACTATTCTACATCTGTCCTCTTTTTTGTCATTGTTTTTTGGTTTGTGGGACACACCCACTAGTGCTCAGGGCTACTCCTGGCTTACTCCAGAGACTATATTGGGTCAGTTGTGTGCAAAGCAAGTGCCTTGCCCACTGTATCATCACTCTAACCCCTATTCTTCTTCTGACTAACTTGATACTGTCGTTTATATTCACATATCAGGTGATTGCAATCTTTTCTTTTTTATTCTTTTGTGGGGTTGGGTCACACCCAGTGGCGCTCAGGGTTGACTCCTGGCTCTGCACTTAGAAATTGCTCCTGGCAGACTCAGGGGACTATATGGGATGCTGGGGATCAAACCTGGATCCATCCTGGCTTGGCCACTTCAAGGCAAACGCTCTACCACTGCTTTGGCCCTGCAAGTCTTTCCTTATAGATGAGTAGTATTCCTCTGTGTGTTGGGTGGGGGGGGTGTGGGGGGGGAATGGGGGGGTGGGTGGCTTGGCCACTTGTAAGGCAAACGCCCTACCACTGTGCTATCACTCTGGCCCTGCAAGTCTTTCCTTATAGATGAGTGGTATTCCAGTGTGTGTGTGTGTGTGTGTGTGTGTGTGTGTGTGTGTGTGTGTGTGTGTGTGTGTGTGTGTGCATACTCTCGCATGTGCATGGCACAGTCTCTTTAACCAGTCTCTGTTCTTGTACACATGGGTTGTTTAATTACTTGGCTATAGTGAATAGTGCTACAATGAACACAAAAGCACACTTATTTTTAGAATCAAGTTTTGGGGCTATTGAAAAAGATGCCAAGAATTAGCATTGGTGGGTGGTATGAAAGCTTA
The DNA here is from genome assembly GCF_024139225.1 of Suncus etruscus. Classification (NCBI taxonomy): domain Eukaryota; kingdom Metazoa; phylum Chordata; class Mammalia; order Eulipotyphla; family Soricidae; genus Suncus; species Suncus etruscus. The sequence continues at coordinate 38,774,083 of NC_064866.1, read as the reverse complement.
ATATTTTGGTTTCTAAGAAGTGTCCATATTATTTTCCAAAGTAGTTGAACATTCCCACCAGCAATGGCTAAGGGTTTCTTCTTCTCACATCTTTGCCAACACTGGTTATTTTTATTCTATGAGGTCTCCCATTCTTACTGTTTTTGAGGTGACATTTCATTGTTTGGATCTGTATTTCCCTTGTGATAAGTGATGCAATGCACTTTTTCAATGATCTCTTGACCATCTTTTTGTCTTTGAAGAAATATTCTCTTCTGTTCATCTCCCTACTTTTTGGTGGAGTTGAATCTTCAGCATAGGAGCAAAGGATAAGAAGTAGAACAAGAAAAAATTTAGCAAATAGTATTGACAACTGAGTAATATGTTAAAAAAAATTTTAACTCCAAGCCCTGTTTCATAAGAAACAATGCAAGAAAGTCCATTGAAAATGAATTAAAGACTGAATCCATAAGTTACATCCAGAAAAATAAAGACAGAACCCTTCATTAAGTTGAAAATAAAGTCATCTTCAGTAATTCAATTCCATTGACCAAACAAAAGCAAAGATAAACTGTTGATATAATGGCATTTGGACTTGGACACACCCCTTGGGTAGCCCCACTGTAATGACAGTTGAACCTGGACACACCCCTTGGACACACCCCCTGTCATTGCCTGATATAAAAAGAACTTGGACAGATGGAGGAGGATAGTGACCAAAGAAGCACCACCTGGTCCACAGGGGGTCAGAAATAAAGCATCAAAGAGATGCTGGCTGCTTTGTATTTCTCTCCTCTCTCTCCTCTCTGTCTGTCTGTCTCTGTCTCTCTGTCTCTGTCTCTCCTGTCTCTCTTTCTCTCCCCCCCTCCCCCGCCCCCACAGTGGCAGGCTTCAGACTCCAGGTGAGAATAAAAAGACACTTGGTCTTCACATCTCCTCTCCTCTCTGTCCCTTCTGGGCCACCAATAAACAAATGATGCAGCATTAAATTCAGAAGTTAGTACACCAAAAAAGATGTATTGACAGAATAAAAATAAAAAATATTTTCTCTCAAAGACTGGAAGAAAATATTTGCTCAATACTCATCTGACAGAGGGTTAATATTCAAGGTATATAAACTAAAATAACCCCTAGGTTAGTAGTTCTATCCCTTTATGCAATTTCATATATAACATTTGCATAGCCATGACAAAAGCTGATGTGAGGTGTTGTGGAAACCAGATGAGTACAACACAGAACAGAGCTCAGCACCTGGCTTGTAGTAAATGCCCCATGGTGGAATCTGCTGCTGGCATTAGGAACATATCAATACCTCATTTTTACCAAAGAGACCTATTGAGAACAGGGGCCAAGTGATAACACTCAAGTCTGAAATATACAGGTATTGTGAATGGTGAAATCTGGCAAAATGTTGACATTTCAACTCAAAGAAATTTCTTCTTTTTTTTTTTCTTTTTGGTTTTTGGGCCACACCCAGCGGTGCTCAGGGGTGACTCCTGGCTGTCTGCTCAGAAATAGCTCCTGGCAGGCACGGGGGACCATATGGGACACCGGGATTCGAACCAACCACCTTAGGTCCTGGATCGGCTGCTTGCAAGGCAAACACCAGTGTGCTATCTCTCCGGGCCCAATTTTTTCTTTTTTCTTAATAATTTTTATTTTGACCAAAGTGAATTATGAATCATTCATAGTGAACGATTTAAGGTACCTAGTGAAAATGAATCAGGGCCATTCCCATCACCAGTGTTGTCTTCCCTCCACCCCTGTTCCCATCATGCATCCCATATCTTCCTCCTTTGCACCCCAGACTGCTAGTGTAACTGCTTCCCTCTGTGTACAGCTTGTTGTAGATAGGGTATCGATTCTTTTGTTGTTGACTTTGGGTGTGGTGTTTAAGTCTGATCATTTTTTTTATTTCCACTTAATGTTCATACGATTGGTCCTGGTACCATCCATTTTTCTCCCTCAATTCATGAGGCAGATCAAGATGATTCAAATTGTGTGGTTCTGTTGGAAGAAGGAAAAAAAATACACTAGGAGTCCATTTAGAGGTTATAAATATCAATTTATAAGAAGAAAGGAAAAAAGAAGAAAAACATAACAAAAAACGAAAACAAAAAATTTAAATAATAACACGGTAACTATAAAAAAAAAGAGGCACCCACCAACAACAAAAAAAATCACCAAATAATAACCACAGAAATGAAAAAGAAAGAAAAAAAGACAAAGAAAATAAATAGAGAGAGAGAGAGAATGAGAATGAGAATGTAGGAGGGCTGGCATGGCAAGGTTTTGTGCTTTCCTTCTTTTTTTTTTTTTTTTTTTTTTGCATAGACACAGTAAGTATTGGGGAAATTAGAAAGGGAATTGGGAACTCCCTTGGCCTAAGAGATTCAGGGTTGTGGGGAGTGGCGGGGGAAAGATTCAGGGTTTCTCTGCCCTTGAAGCATACTGTCTGGGAACAACTATAGGCTCTGTACATGCTGATTTTCACACCCCAAGGTATGTGCCAGGGAACTTTCCACTCATCAACTGGAAGATGTTTAATGAAGAATAAATTTGATTTCCAGAATAACTTCCTGAATAGAACTAACTTTTCAAGATGTAAGAAAGCTAACTGAGATACTAAGATGCTAATTGTTTTATTTTTGTCTCCAGGAGGCCAGCCCCCTAGAAGCAGGTCTTGGGGTCTTCCTGAATAGGTTGTGGATATCTGTTCATCCGCGAGCTCTATAATGAGAGCTCCTTACCTCAGACTGGCTCTAGCTTTGATGGGTGTTCTACCAAAAAGCAGCACAGCACTTGAGAAGCTTGGTGTCATGAAGAAAAAAGCAAGGCAGATAGTACCTTTGTAGTCAAATTAGATGAAGACACTAAATTCCATCCATCAAAAGAGAGTTTGAGAAGAACCTATCTAAAGTACATCAGTCACTGATGTGGAAGGCCAGTTGTCACTTCCATTAATTTTTCCTTCCACCCCCCTCCCAAGGGACCAGTTCCTTCTCTGAATGGCAGTCCTGTCTCTGTCATAGTCTCTCTTCAATGTTTACCTGATTTTGCTGAGTTTGCAGCAAAAAGGCTGCCACGTATGCCTTGCTGGTCACTACTGGCCAGAGAGCATGCGGTGGTGTCTGTAAGTAACAGTAAACACTTGTTCATTCTCTTGCATGCATTCCTTTTAACAAATGTTTGAAGCACTGGGTATATATAGCTAAGAGGGCATTCCTGGTCTCAGCTCTTGCTGCCATGAGAGAGAAAGCAATGGAAAGTCCCTACAAGGTTAGCACAGGCACACTGAGGAAACAGGAAAGAATGGCAACCTCTGGCTTCAAGAGAAGACCAAAAAAGTCTTGTTTTCCTATGATGCATCTCAGTTTCACAAGGAGGCAGAACCCAAGCAACATGCATCCCCAGCATGGGGTTTGGGGTCCCTCAGTTTTTATCTTTTAATGTTTTTGCTTTGTTTTTCACCTATCATTCCTGTGAGAATTATCTTTTGGGGGGATCATACCCGGCAGCGCTCAGGGGCCACTCTTGGCAGGCTTGGGGGGGGGGGGGAACCATATGGGATGCTGGGATTCTAACCACTGTCCTTCTGCATGCAAGGCAAACACCCTACCTCCATGCTATCTCTATCTCTCCAGCCCCTCCTGCGAGAATTATCTTAAGTCAGTACCCGATTTATATTGCATGTAATTGTATTATTCTTTTTTTAGAAGACGTACTCATTTTAGTTTTCTCATAGTTTTAAACCTTAAAAAAATTTAAATTTGCTCTTTCTGTAGTCTAATAGTTTTGATGGGAGAGGTAGGAGGAAGTCATACCCCAGCAGTGCTCAGGAGCCGCTACCGGCTCTGGGTTCAAGGACTACCTAACTGTGCTTGGAATTTGGATTTGGTGCCAGAGATTTCAATTAGAATCGCAGCCACCATCTAAATCCAAGGCAAGAGCTTAACTTCAGTACTATCTTTCTGGCCTTAATATAATGTTTTTTTTAGCTAATTCATGCCCTACCAAACTGAAGATTTTATAGCATCTCTTCTTTTTTTTTTTTTTTTTTTTTTTTGGTTTTTGGGCCACACCCGGCGGTGCTCAGGGGTTACTCCTGGCTGTCTGCTCAGAAATAGCTCCTGGCAGGCATGGGGGCCATATAGGACACCGGGCCTTTGGTCCTGGATTGGCTGCTTGCAAGGCAAACGCCGCTGTGCTATCTCTCCGGGCCCTATAGCATCTCTTCTTTTGCTTCTAGTACAAAACAGTAGGTAGGTCTTTGTGTTTTCTGAAAATGAAATTACATTTCAGTATTTAATATTCCTTATCAAAATGAACATCGCGTCTTCTCCCATTTAGTCTTCTGAGTCACGTGGTCACATATTTGAGATATATTATCTTCTTTAGAATCACATATTTTTTGTTTATTTTTGCACCATGCCCAGCAGTGCTCAGCAATTACTCTTGATGGTGCTCAAGGGAACATATGGGATGCCAGGGATAGAACCTGGGTCAGCCACATATAAGGCAAGCATCTTACTTGCTGAACTATCTCTCCAACCCCATTTTTTAATGGTGGTATTGATTCAAACCCAGGATCTCAGGCATGTGGGGCCAGGGCCCCACTGCAGAATCACTCATCCTGAAAAAAGCAAATGCTATATGATTTTATTCATGTGTATATAAAGAAACCAACCAATGGGGTAAATGAAATAAAACAACCTTCCCCCCAAAATGTTTTGACTATGAAAATCAATTTGTGGTTATAAGACATGAAGGTGAAAAGAATGAGTAAATTAGGCAAAATGTACAGTAACAAACAAAAGTTAAGTTGATGTTATTTATGTACTTACTAAAAAAAATACCAATAGCAATTTGTTCACTCATTAATTTTATTGTTTTACTAAATTTTCTTTGCACCAGGTCCTAATAAAAGCTGCAACCTGGGGGGGAGAGAGACAATATTATAGAGGTTTTATACAGGAAGTAAAAATATCATATCGGAAGTATATAATGTTTGTAAAACACTAATGCTTTCCTTTTTGAAGTTTCTGTTTTGCTTGGTCTGTGATTACAGGATCACTCTTTCTTATGATCTCTTCTGAAATCACATACTGCTTACAGCTTTGCTCAGAGTCATGACTCCAGGCGTGTCTTTGGCCGCATTTGTTTCCAGATAACACTTGCCACCAACTGAAGTACCTTCCGGGCGCACTGCTTCAGAGATTCCCTAGATGGCGATAAAGATGAATTTGCTAGGGTCTCATCATTGTCTAATATCTGTTCTCCATTTATTTCCAAGAGGAAAATTACACTTCCTAATACTGAGCATTAGTTTTTCTTTTCCTGTGTGTCAGGCATAGGTCATGCTGCCCTGGCTTTCAGAAATAGCAGCAGCATATTGTCTGACAAGCTGAGCGCCTCATATGCCTCTGAGTACCCAGTTTTGTGGTTGTCCCAGCTCCAACCCTGGATTTTTTCATTTCAGTCACACCGGGACCCCACTTTCTTGACTGAAGACAAGAACAGCGATACCAGACATATTACTTATAGAGTATTATGGAAAGAAAAATCACATCAATAAGGAAAAAATGAATTTTATAACTTGGGTTATTGTATTCTACAATGATAGTAAGACTGCGATAGTCTCACTGAGATTAATAATAAAACCTGACACCTTTGAAAAGTAAGAATTTAAGTTAGTGTTGATACTGGACCAGTAATTGAAAATGGGAAATAATCAAGCTCATTTGACCCAAAAAAGGAGGCCAGCAGTAATTACACTTTTCTTTTACTGTGCAGAATGTAAAAAGCTCTTTTGGAGCCTTTCTGGATCTTCAGGTATACTATCTTGTGTTAAACATTTGGTGTGGCAGTGTTCTGAGTTCTCTTTGTCTCTTTCATTTTTATTTTTCTCTCTTTTTTTTACTTTTACTACTTCCTGGCAACAGTCCATAAGCCATATTTTTGTCAAAATGCCAACTTATAGTACCAGGTTCTCCTTTGTCACTCTGAATAGACAGACCTAATGCCATATATTCCATTCCTAAAACAGCTTTTTAAGGCAGATTCGTGCTTTTAAAGCATTAGTTTCAAAATCTCAACACCTGTAATAACGATTTGTGTGTATAATTTTATTACTTCTGTCTCTTAGCCCTTTTTTCAATCTCTAGAAATAAATTTCTGATTAATAAAACTTGTTGAGGTTTCTAATAACATAGGTGGTGAATGATTTCTAGAACCACTCAGAATTGGAGGGATAAAAAGTCTTTGCATTTCTCTTTTATTCCTTTTTTTAGATCCTTTTCTGTTTTTGTTTGGGGCCCACACCTGACTGTGCTCAGGACTTACTCTTGGCTGTGTGCTCAGGGGACTGACTGTATGTGATTCTTGGGATCAAATGCAGGTTGGCTACATGCAAGACAAGTGCCTTATCCATTGCACTATTGCCTCAGCACATCCCTCAACATGTATGAAAATCATTTTTTTAAAAATCTCCATCCAAATCTGTTGACAAAATTGGGGAAAAAAATAGTGTTCTGTGACTACTCAGTGTTCCAACTTGTGGCATGTGGTTAGGTCTCCGCTTTGTTTCTAATGATTTTGCCAAACTATGTGCTCAATTCTGCAGTATGTATTGCAATACGACCTGTGAGTTATTTGCTTCAAAATGTGTATTTTTTTTCCCCATTATACTGAAATGACAATCTGGATCCATTTGCAGTCCATGTTGACTAAAAAGCACATACTCTCCTTTCCTCTGTTATCGTTTTTGTTTTGTTTTGTTTTCGCCAGCAGTTCTTACAGATCCTGTTTATGAGTTACTGGATTCGTGGAATAGACAGTATCCAGCGTTTTGCTCTTGTCTCTGTGTTTCATACCACATGTTGATGTGTGGGCGTGGACATAATTGCTTACTGGCTCTTTTGTCGGTGAGACTGGGATTAACCTTCCTGCCCCCATTCGATTCCTTTCTAGGTCCAACTGGCCCACCTTCAACACTCCCTCTAAGCACCCAGACCTCTAGTGGCAGCTCTACCCTGTCCAAGAAGAGGCCTCCTCCCCCACCACCCGGACACAAGAGAACCCTATCCGATCCTCCCAGCCCACTACCTCATGGGCCCCAAAACAAAGGCGCAGTTCCTTGGGGTAAGTCATCCTGAAGTCAGGGCCAGTACTAACCAGGCCAGCCAGTATGTTGGGCTCCATCGGCAATAGGCACGCAACATCTCTACTAGACTGACCAGACTCCACATAGGCCAAATAAGTGCTTGGTTGCATCTGAGAATGATTTTACTGCTTCGTAAAGCTAAGAAGCACTTTTGGATAGGTGGATGATTATTTCAAAACTAGTTATGGGGCCAGAGAGCTACTACGGTGGTTAAGGTACTTATCTTACATGTTGCTAACTCCAGTCTTATTCTTGGCACCACACACATAGGGTGATTCAAGCACCTCCAGAGTGATCTCTGGTCACATAACCAGTAGTAAGCCCTGAGTACCACCAGGTAAGATCCCAAAACTAAACACAAAAGAAAAAAAAAAAAAAACCAAGCGGTAATATTCAAGTGCAGGGCATTTCCCATGCATCAAGATGCTGATCTGCCTCCAGATCTTTTATGTAATTTCTAAAGCAACTCTGAGATAGATACTGTTCACTTCACTTACAGGTGAAGACACAAACACTTTTAAGCAAATTAATTCAGTCTCTTCTCAACAGCTAGAATGGTTTCTTAAACTGTACATTAGATCACAGCACATCCTGTGCTTCAGGTAAATGCATCCTTGTACAACCCTCCACTCAGGACTTTGAGGGCCTGCATGAGCCAACTCTTACCACCCATCGCCTTCCCTGCTGCTCCACTTTCCTCACCCATCTCTCTCCCTGGTGCTCTAGGCTCTTCATTCTCTGCAGCTCTATCGTAGCCTATGAAAAGATGACTTCCTCTCTCTCTTTCCTGAGCTTGCGTGACTGTCTCCCTCACCCTTCTCTAAGGATGCTATTTTCTGTCCCCCTCCCCTCTCCTTTCAGAGCACCTTGTCCTTTAGAGTGTAAACTCCTTGAGAACAGGGGCCTTGTCTTGTTTCATTGTTGTTGCCACTGTTTTCCGTATTTACAGGGTACAGAACCTGATAACAGTTGCTTAAGGATAAATAAGAGCCATTTAGTAGTTTAACTATTTCTACAGCATGACCGCAAATAACAATTTTTTTTCTCCACAAAGACTAAATTTCCATCTTTGTTTGCATGTTTAGTTCACAAGAAAGTTTACTGACCTGCCAGAGTAAGTCAAGAATCAAGTATCTCTCCAGCACCCAGCAGGCAGCAGGCCTACACAGGCCTACAGAGAGGGAAAAAAAATAGTTGCTGAAAAGGCATAGTCTTCCCCCAAATAAAAATAAAAAATAAAAAATTGGGGCCAGAGCGGTAGTGCAAGTAGTAGGGCATTTGCCTTGCACACAGCTAACCTAGAACAGACTGCAACTTGATCCCCCAGCGTCCCATATGATCACCCAAGCCAGGAGAGATTTCTGAGCACATAGCCAAGAGTAACCCCCGAGTGTCACCAGGTGTGCTCCAAAAGAAAAAGTGTAGCCCCTCAGAATCCATGAGTATCATTGTGGCACTGTTTTGACCCTGGAGTTCGGGTTTTGGTTTTTTTGGAGGGGCTACACCCAGTGAAGCTCAGAGGTTACTCCTGGCTATACACTCAGAAATCGCTTCTGGCTTGGGGGGACCATATGGGACACCAGGGATCGAACCAAGATCCATCCTGGATCAGCCAAGTGCAAGGAAGATGCCCTACCGCTGCACTATCACTCCAGCCCCTACCCTTGAGTTTTTTAATACTAACAAGGAGGTAGCTTCTCCAGATGGTTTAAAAGGCACTAAAAAACGTCTGTACCAGGTGCGCTGAAATTCTGAAGTTTGGAGGAAATTCTATTCTACCCCGTTTATCATCTGACCCAAGGGTATATGTGTGTGTTGGACCTTCTTGCCCAGATGTTCAAGATGTTGTTCATGGTCTGGTAAAGGAGACAGATAAATGTTGAAGTAAGTGTTCTTTACTATTTGGTTGGCATTGACCATGTCTCAGAGAAATTATAAAAGTAAATAAATTAGAGGCTGGAGCAGTGGTGCAACGGTGGGGCGTTTGCCTTGCTCATGGCTGACCTAAGACGGACCGCGGTTTGATCCCCAGTGTCCCATGTGGTCCCCCAAGCCAGGAGCTCATGGCCAGGAGTAACCCCTGAGTGTCACTAGGTGTGGCCCAAAAACCCAGGGAAAAAAATTTGCAAAACAACAACAAAAAAGTAAATAAATCAAAATTACAAGTGTCAGGCAGCCCTTGAAGCATACACATTTGCAAGGTGTTACCTATGTAACAAGCTCCTGAGTAAGACAAGGGAACTTGTCTGACCTTGTCAGTGTTGACCATGTCTTGTCTTGATTTAGGAGTGGGGGTTTGGAAGCCAGGAAGGACTACATGCAGTGATGTTCAGGGCTTACTCCTGGCTCTGAACTCTGGGATCACTCTTAACAGTGCCCTGATGACTATCACATGCAGGGCAAGCCCCCTACCTTAAGATTCTGAGGCTGGATTCTAGGGCCTTCAGGTCCCCAGATTTCATTTGGAAGGATTTTCCCCAAAATCATACCATGAAGGACACTGTCCTATCCAAATTTTCAAGTCGCAAATCAACCTTCTGATTTCCTTACGGCTGTTGGTTGGTTTTAATTTTGCTCTGTAGTCTGCATTCACCATACAAACACCATCTAAAGTTCTGTCTGCCAAATTTCTGTTTTCTGACTTCTGGGGCATCACAGAGGCTAGAGAGATAGTACTGTGGGTAAGATGCTTGCCCTGCATGCAGCTGGTCTGGTTTTGGCCTGCAACAATGCATATGGTCCTCTGAGTACAGCTAGGTATACCCCAAAAACAAACAAAATCATCATGTTCTATTTCTTTTGCCTTATTCAGCGATAGGACCAACAACTGGTAATTGGGGTTTTTGTTACTGTGTTGTTTGCTTTTGAATGGACAGGGGACTTTTTTTTTTTTACCAAGAAGTAAAGTTGTCACTTTATAAAAGTTAAGTTTTGGCCCTCCTGGAAGCAAGGAAAAGCATTGAACCTTTGGGAGATGTGAGCACCGGGCCATCTGCAGGTGTCTTACCAACTAGAGCCTTGTCTACAACTATATTGAAAACCAACTTCAAAATCAAATCACAAACATTTATCCTGTTCTGTCATGGTTATTCCTAATCAATCCCTAGTAGTAGCTCTGGGATTATCAGTCTTGTCTTGTTCTTTCTGAGCTGGTAGGCATGCACTTATGTGAGATGTAACTTAGAAATCTCTGCAGACAAAAGTGTCTTATTGGGTCAGTTAAAGTTGGTCTGGCCCCAGTGTTGATGCTTCCTATGGAATAATTTCTGCTCACCCTTGCCTATTTCTTGCTGACATTGTGTCCCAGAGGCCAAAGGAGTGGGGCCAGGCATGTACATGAAGGATCAAACACCAAGGCAACATTTCTCTGATGCCTGGACATTCCTCCATCAACCATCTTTCCAGTGTACTTGGATCTCCCTAAATGTCCCCATCCCATGAGATAAGAGGCTGTCCATGAGAAGGACCAGACAGATGGGGGTGGTGGGACCAGGGGGTGAAGGGATGATTAAGGCCCAGTAACTCCCATTCTAAGATCAGAACCTTTGCTCAAAGAACGCCCTCAGTTTGCGTCTATGTTTTGTCTCCCTCTGGCCCTGGTTTCTCCCTCACTGTAATTCTGTATCTGTCTCTGTCTCCATCTCTCTCCTTTTTAGGAATTCTGTGAAGGTGTGGGCAGTTCTTTAGTAGATTAGGGCTGCAGTGTGGCCCTAGGTTTTAGTTCCTGGTCTCTAATTCATCACTACCACAACTCTACCTCAGCTTTTGACATATGTCTTTGAATTATTATGTACCTCAGTCTCTCTAGTTGTAAATTGGGGCCTCTAAAGAGTTATTGTGAAAGTTAGATAAGAAAACCACACAAAAAGCACAGAACACAGAAAGGACTTAATAGATGTGACCCATTGTTAGTCTTTAGCCTCGCTTTTGTAGAATGGCTTACTGTCACAGAAACATACTTGTTTTCTAGCATGATATCATGAAACAAGACAAGTCCACATTTTGTCATGACTGTGCTCCATTCAGAAGGTCTGGAGAAAATCGACTTCTCACAGCTTCAGAGAAATGCTTGGTGGCATCACATCTCTTTGGTTGTGACGACATCAGTCAGTCTTTCTGCTCTGTGTCCTTTCCTTTTCTATGTCTCTGACCATTCTCTTTAGTCTTTTTCCAAGCAGATTTCTATATAGAGAAGACACATGTATGTGTATAGTGAGAGCCCTTTGGGACTAAAGAGACTCTCAACTCAGGAGCTATGATTTAATCCCATCTAAAATAACCCTTTTTCAAAATAAGGTCACAGAAACAAATTCTAAGAATCCAAACCTGATATCTTAGTGGTCATTATTCTGCCTGCTGCAGTCCACCCATTGGCCCCCAGTGATGCACACCAATGCCACACACAAAATTCACTTCCCAGGGGCCAGAGAGATTGCAGAGTAGATAGCACCTTGCATGTGGCCAACCTGGATTCAATCCCCAACATCCCATGCGGTCCCCTGAGTACTGCCAGTAATAAATTCTGAGTGAGAAGCCAGGATTAACCTTGACATTGCCATGGTACAAGAGCACCACCAGAAGATATCCTTTCATCTGGGGGAAGAAAATAATGAGAAGGGAGGGGGGACCCTGGACAGAGGTAGAAGGAAGCAGACACTTTGGTACAGGGTGTGTTGCCAGAATGTTTTATGCATTCAATCAACCCTATCAGAGCATTATAAATCACATATCCTCTAATAAATATTTTTCATTTTTAAAAACGCATTCACTTTATCTCAGCATCCCTAACTCGCAGCCACCACCCCCTTCCCTTGGCCCATGTTCTTTACAACTTCCAGAGCAACTGCCTGCATTCACATACCTGCAAGGCATATTCCACCTTTCTCCCACCATGTGTCCCAGGAAGATTGGGACAGGATAATTACTCCTAGCAGCATGCCTTTCATTTATATTCATGTTAGAAAAGCATCTGATGTAAAGAATCAGATGAAAAGAATCAAATTTGGAAAATAAGCAAGGCTTGAGGCTTTCTGCCAGTGTCCCTTCTCCCTGGCTATTTCCAGGACATCTGACATACATCTCTGTCATCTGGCAGTCTCACTGGCCACCGTGTGGCCAGCATTGTTGTCCCTCATGACCTACCTACAGCGCAGCAGTCTCCCTGGCCAGAATCAGTGGCCACCTGTCAAGTTTGGGAGCTTGTGCCCTTTATCTCCTTGCCGCCATATTTCTGTCTCTAGTCTCTAAGACCCCTCTGACCTTCAGTTTTAACTGTCAAGAAGCCGTGACTAGGCAGTACTAATCCTGTTGGTGGCCACATTTTGTTTTAGGCTGAATCTCAGTCCCATGTAATTTCTTCATGCTGGCTTTGGGGGCTCCCCACTCTGAAGAAGAAGCCCTGTCCAACTTGGTTTTTGTGAAAAACAAACCTTTAAGGTTATGCTGATGCAGGAGCCTCAAAAGATCAGTTGCTAAGTTACAAGTCAAAACCCAGAATTGCTCTAACTTGAAGTGTTCAAGGCACAGAACACTAAAGTAGGAACTAAAAAGATAGTGCGGGAGGTAAGGAACTTGCATGTGGCTACAGTTAGTGGCCCCAATTCAGAGTTCTGCCACCATGTATGGTCCTCTAAGAGCTATTGGATGTGGTGAAAGATATGTAAGCCACTTTGGTCAAAATAAAAATTATAATAATAAAAAAAAGAACTATTGGCTGTGGCCTGGACCCCTTCCCCCCAAATCATATAGTAACAGAAGCAAGCCTGTTTAAGGAAGTGATGGCGCTCGAGTTTATCCTTGGAAGATGAGTATAAAAGCTTGATGTTGAGATTACCCAGGCAAACTAGGGGCCCAGAGACTAGCTATGCCTTTTCTTCACACAAAGGCATGTGTCTCTCTCTGCCTGACCATCTCCAAACTCCATGTTTGTGAAAATACACTGCTATCTGGGAATAAAAATGAAATTTTTTATTTATTTGGAATCTTGGTGTGCAGAGGATACTCTTTGGTACTTAGGTCTAATTTCTGGCTCTGCTCAGAGATCACTCCTCATGCTCCTCAGGGGACCATACATGATGCCAGATATTGAACCTGGTATCATACGGTCTTATGCAAGACAAAAACATATTCCCGGGGGCCGCAGAGATAGCATGGAGGTAGTGTGTTTGCCTTTTTATGCAGAAGGACAGTGGTTCAAATTCCAGCATCCCATATGGTCCACCTATCCTGCCAGGAGTGATTTCTGGGCATAGGGCCAGGAGTAACCTCTGAGCACTGTGGGTTTTTGTGACCCAAAAACCAAAAAAAGAAAACCTATTCCCTGTACTATCTCTGCCCCAGAATCTTTAAAAAGAAAAGTACCTGTTATCTCATAGGAGCTACAAGAGGTTGGTCAGCACTTGGAAGTGCCCTCAGGCAGTCCCTAGCTCTGTAGCAACTTATATGTGTAAATGTTTACATAAGTGTGTAGTGTGTGCTAGGAAAGGAACCCGGGGCTTCACATGTGAGACATGTGCTCCAAAACTGAGCTTCTCTATAATTCTTACAGTCCTAGAGGAGAATAGATGCTGGCTCCACTTAAAAGATACTGAAATATGGCCCAAGAGCCATAGCACAGAGGGTAGGACATTTACCTTGCACACAATCCACCTGGATTCGTTCCCCAGCATCCCATAAAGTCCCCCAAGTACCACCAGGTGTGGCCTAAAAACAAAACCTAAAGATAATTAAATTTAGGACCAAAGAGATAGTACAGTGGGTAAGTGCTTGCTTTACACACAGCCAACCCAGATAGAATCTTCAGCACACCTGGGTGACTCAAAACCCAATTTATCTACACCAAAACTCAGAAAGATGATATCGCCTGCCTAGAATCTCACAACTGGTGAGAGCAGGAAGCCCAGATTTACCAGCTTCTGTGGTGGGGTCAAGCCTGTTCCCCCGACTCACCCCTACCCCAAAATTCACATCCCTGACTTGATTCCCCATCTCAGCACTTGTGACTTTGCTTCGGGCCCAGCAGGTAGGCACTCTGGCCTGGTTGTGTCTCTCTTCCATCTGTAGACTGGAGCCCTGGTGTGCGGGAATGGCCGCTCTAGGCTCCTTCCTGCCAGAACCACAGTGTCTACAGCACCCAAAATAGCTCAGGCATCACATTTCGGAAGTGCCGCCACTGATGCATCCCACGGTCTGTCTCAGGAAACAGTGTCAGCACGCTTCGCATCAGGAAGCCAGCAGACCTCTGGACAGATTTGGATTTTAGTGGAAACCTGGGATTTCAGAGCGATGTCTTATTATAGAAACCTCATCATTTGCAGGTGTAAAATAAGTTGTTTTTAACCTGCTTTTTACCAGATCAGCAGGTTGGTTTGTTGATGGTGGGTGACACCAGGTGATACTAAGGGCCAACTCCCAGAAATGTGCTCAGAGCTCAGGAGACCGTATGCATTGCTGAGGAGAGAACTAGTTTGACCATGTGCAGAGTAAGTGCCTTATTCCCTGTAGAACTCTCTCCAACACCAGATCAGCTTATTTTTATCATAACTTAAAATGAATAAGGAGATGTGGTCTCCAGGAGAATAAACACAGTGGTGTAAACTTTAAGTTCAGTAATGGACTAACTTTACTTGCGGGGTGTGGGTCCTCAGCAGAGCACAAGACGAGAAATACTTGGAACTAGATCATAGACCTGACTGAGATGCTTACAAGAGCCAAGGGAAATACACAGTTACACAGCTCGTGGTGACTATCGGATCAGTCCGTTCCTGACCCTTGGGGCTCTCATAATACCTGAGAGGACTTCTGGCAGATATTTAGAGCCGTTTCTATAGCGCAAAGTGTGGGAAACGACTAAAGAGACATTCAGAAAGTTTCATCTAGGTTCTCTGAATACCTCCCTAAATGATTTCTGGGAATTAGCTGCATTCCTTACCTTCAGCCATTGAAATTATATATGCATGCCACACCCAGGGCTGCAGTAAGAGGAAGAACTGGGGACACTCCCAGTAAGAGTTCACTTAGCCCTGTGGATCTGAAGGTTCCCTACTCGGGCATAGCACCACAGTAAGGGCAAGAGGCAGGCTTATCTAGCCAGGAATCAAACCCTGTGCACCGTGTCCAGCTAAAGCATTTATTTTTTTTTAATGTAAAGCTACCACAAATTGATTGTCTTCACATTTCAAGGCTAGAACTTGGAGGTGACAAAGCATAGTGCTTGAATAGTGAGGTGAGGCTTGTAAATCATATTATTGGAAGCACTGATGGCTTTCGAATAGAAATTTTACTTTCTTTTTCTTGGGTGTCATGGTGTGTTTTGACATCAGCTTCCTCTAGCCCCAGCCTCCCTTTGCATGCAGTTCTGGAAATGATAACAGTGGCTGCCACTGATCGATTGTTTGCTATGCACTAGGCACTGTAAGTTTACTGTACTGAGACATTATTATATTTAGCTGCCACAAATAGAGACCATCCCTGTTCCGAGCTTACAAATAAGGAAATTGAAACAACAACTCAGTGGCTTCTCCGGATCTCACAAATTGCGTCATTTTAGAACTGGAATTTGAACCCCATATTTTCACTCCGGTGGATTTATTCTTCTTGGAGCCTCTGGGCCATTTATTGCTGGGTAAGCATTCTTACTTTTCAAGCTCTGGCTTGTAGTTTCTGGGCGGCAGTGATTGACCTTGAGCTTTACAAGGGCATTCCTGCAAATGCCTGTCCAGCCTGAATGCTCAGCACTCTTTCCCACATATGTCTGCAATGTTCCAGACTCTTAGGTTTATGCTGTCCCTGTGTTTTGCTCCTCACTTTCTCTCTGATACAGTCTTCTTTTCAGAAATGCTCTGAGCCATGTTTTCCTTGCCCAGCACAGCAGGTAGCCTTTGCTGGCTGTGAGAATGACAAGATTTCTATCGGTAGACCAGGAACTTCCACCACCAACACCACCAACACCCCACCCAGGTGTGCCAGCAGTCATACTGTGATCGAGGAAAGGGCTGAGTCAGTACTGTCAACCCTTAATTCAGCAGGCATGGGATTAGCAAGTGTAGGTACTTTTGGGGTTTTTTTTGTTTGTTTTTTTGTTTTTTTGTCCTACTGGGGTTAAGCCCATGAAGTGTGTGAAATATATGCTCTGCTATTGAGCTATCACCCTGACCCCATGGGAAGTGGCATATCATACAAAAACAAGTATGGCAGAGACCTGTCTTTGAGGTGTTTGTGTAGAAACTAAAAACATCATTTCTGATACATTCCATCAATGAGATACAAATAACAATTATTACCCACTGTGTCCTCCCTGTGGTTAGGCACTGTGCCTAAACACTTCAGTTTCTCTCTTGCAGTGTGCAGACCCGTTAGTAGACTGGATATGGTTGTTGTCTGCGTATCACAGTTGAGGGCAGGGAGATTTTATGCAAAGGTGTTGTCATCCTCACCCATCTACTTGTCACTGGTGCAACTGGAACTTCAAACCAAGAAATAGTGTCTAACACCCAATTCTGCCTTTACCCCTCCATTTCAGAGGTGTGGACATAAACAAAGTGGTTACTGGTTGAGTTGGCTCGGGAAGAATTCTCTGTAGTTGACTTGGAGCCATTTTTTAGATAGTGGATAGGAATAAACCATTGAAGATAGGGGAGGGGCAGGACAGCAGAGGGAAGGGGGAGAGTTGCCTCAAGTGAGCAGAGAAGACAGTTAATGGGGTTTCCACAAAATCACTGCAGTGTTTTCTGCCTGGAAAAAGGAGGAGCAGATACAGCAGTTTCTTTCCCAAACTTAAAACTGCCTTTGATAGTCTTAATCGTTCAAACTCAAGACTAACTGTGTGAGATTTGATATCCGGTACCTGGCGTTGAGCATCTTGCCAAAAAAGAAATTTGCCTAGTGCCAGAGTGACTACAGAGTACATCAGGTTTTTTTGCCTTGCATATGGCCAACCCAAGTTTTGATCTCCTGCTCCCCATCCTGAACCTGCCACGAGTGGCCTCTGAGCACCACTGGGTGTAGTAAAAGGAAATTGTATACAGGGGATTTTAGGAGAGGTAGGCAAAGTCCTTCAGTATTAAACTACAGGTTCATGGAAACTTGCTAACGATCAGGAGTGTCTTCTTAGAATAAAAGTGTATGTGAATGTGTTTGGTCCTGGTAATGCAGGTTTAGTTTGTTTCTTGTCAAGATTCTTGCCTTTTCAGAAGGTTCTTATCCGGAAGATCTCATCTTATGACTGGTGTAGTAGCTTAAAGAATTGAGTGTCTTTGCTTTATGAAAGAGATAAGGTCCTTGATCTTTAGCATCACATGGCCCAGATTGGTCCCCAAACACCAAAAAACTGTTGCTAAGAACAAACAAAAGAACTGAAAGATCCCATCTTTTTTGCCAGCATCTCTCTGACATTAAGTCGAATTCAGTGGGTTGAGAGATTAACACAGTAGAACCAGTTAATACTGACCCTGGA
The DNA here is from genome assembly GCF_024139225.1 of Suncus etruscus. Taxonomy (NCBI): domain Eukaryota; kingdom Metazoa; phylum Chordata; class Mammalia; order Eulipotyphla; family Soricidae; genus Suncus; species Suncus etruscus. The sequence continues at coordinate 38,756,489 of NC_064866.1, read as the reverse complement.
GGCATGTTTCTCAGTTCTGTCCAAATTCTAAGAATCCTTACCAGGTGTTTGACCTTGGGAAAGTCACTTCTGTGTGTTGTTCATACTTGCTTTGAAGGAGTATCTACAGGAGTGTATAGAGTATATCATATTCTGTATATAAGCAGAGCTATAGCGAGGACCCTTAGCACACAATAGTAAGTGTTCAACAGGCAGACATCTTGTTATTAATAGTACCATTGGAGCATCATGGTGGGTAATGAAAAGTATGTGAATTTGTGGTCAGGGCTTCAGGGTACATAATTTCTCCAAGTAACCTGCAGCTGTCTGTTCACTTACCCTTGTTTCCTCATGTTTAAAACGAAGATAATGATGCAAAAGCTTCTTATTGTTATGAGGAAAACCTTTTGAGCAGACACTCCTTAACATGAATATTGATTCAGTTGTCTCCCCTGCCCGATCCTTTTTTTTTTTTTTTTTTTTTTTTTTCTGCCCTACTGTTCCCCCGTGCCTCCTGGGAAAGACGGCATCTCAGCAGGAGGAGGAAGAGTCTGCCAAAGGGGGCAAAGGCTGGAGGCTCCAGAACTTGGAAGAGCAGAGACCAGAGATAGCTGTGTGTCTGAGAGTTGCTGGGGATCCCTCTGGAGCCTGACCTCTGAGAACCCAGGGGCTGCCCTGTGCATCTCCTGCTTGGGAGAGGTCACAGATGCACCATTTATCCTGTCAAGACTACTTCTCCTGTCCAAAGCTCATGTATCTGGCTTTGCTGCTTACTCTTTAGAAGCTCTCACTGTTCCCAGCAAGAATATTTTCTGCCACTCCCACTGCTCTTCACCTCCTTTGCACACTTCCCCATCCTGTTGGACATTTATTTCATTCTTCATTACTAATCTAGTGCGTGCATGTTCCTCTCCCAGACCAGATCATAAACTTCATGTGAGCAGAGGTTTTTTTTTATTTGCTCTTGTACCCTCCTGCTCCACATTGATTGATAGGGTGGATGCTTATTATGTGTTGATGGGTAAACTATTGAGTAGCTTAGAGACTTGGAGCTTTGGGGTAGGAACAATAGTAACAGTATGGAAGACATTTGCCTTGCATGTGGGTTCCCCACATGCTGGGTTCTATCCCCAGCATTCCATATGGTCCCCTGAACCTGTCAGGAGTGATTTCTGAGTGTAGAGCCTGGAGTCACCCATAAGCACTGCTGACATATCCCACCCCACAAAAAAAAAAAAAAAAAAAAAAAAAAACCCAAAGGCGAAGCTTTGCCCAGTAGATGACTCATTTCACCAACTATTATGTCATGCCACACACATAGCTTGTGGGTCATGGATTTCTTCAATCTGGTTTCCAGAAGATAATTTTTGGGCATGGGAACCTCTGGGTGAACTCAGACGAGTTTTACTTACATTGCTCTGGTCCCAAGCAAAGGACTGAGCTGTTGGCCCATGGCCAAGGTCCTGTGATCTAGGCAAGGAAAAATCTGCTTGGTTTTTTGGCATAGTCCTTCATAACATAATAAAGACATTTTTAGGCCCAGAACACTTTCTTAATTGTATTTTGCTTTGTTTGTCTCACTGTCAGAGATGCATCTTTCTGTTCTAAAAACTATCTGACTCGTCTTTTGCATTATTTTTTGGAACCTAAGGGATGCCTGCCTGCCTACGAAATCCCATAGCGCATAGTCTATTTCCCGGTCTGAAGACCCATCTTTATCTATTTGACTTTTTCTCTAGGTAATGACGTGGGGCCATCATCTTCGAGTAAGACTGCGAACAAGTTTGAGGGACTGTCTCAGCAGTCAAGGTAATATGTCTTCGTACTGCTTCTCTTCCACCAGATATCTTTGCAGCAGACCGTTCTAGAAACAGGCTCTAGTAACAGTTTACCACAATGTGTCTTGTCTGTTGGTTTGAGCGTCGTAAGAAACTAAATAAATGCTTACTGTCCATGTGCATATGGGCATATATACTTCTGCAAGTTATATTAGCCATCTCAGCTAATAATGGGTCTGCTGGCCTGATTTGTTGTTGTTTTGTTTTGGGGGTGTTTACTTCAAGAGCTTGAGGCTGCTCCCAAGTTGGTACTCATGGTAGTACTCTGGAAACCATGGGATGCAGGGAATTAAATCTAGGATTCTGTGCACAGAGAATGTGCTTCACCCCCTTTGAGCTGTCTCTCCAGCCCTGCAGGCCGAATTTTTTTAAATATTTTTAATTATTTAAACATCTTGATTACAAATATGATTGTGATTAGGTTTCAGTCCTGTAAATAACACCTCCCATCTCCAGTGCAACAGTCCCACCACCAAAGTCCCAAATCTCCCTCCATCCCACCACCCCCTACCTGTACTCTAGACAGGTTTTCCAGTCCCCTCATTCATTCTTTTTTTTTAAATATATTTTTTAAGTAACATGATCATATTTGGATTACAGTCATAACCAGAACACCCCCCTTCACCAGTGTAACATGTAACATTACCCCCTTCCCCCTTCCCATCTCCTGCCTGTATTCGAGACAGGCATTCTACTACAATTGTTTTTAAGTTCAGTAAGTTGTATTTTTTTTTCCTTAAAGGAAAAAAGTAAAAAAAAAAAAAAAAAAAAGTAAAGGTGTGATAGTAGCAATCACCATTGTTTGCATAGGTCCAGAAAAATGGGGAAAATGGAAAAAATTCCTTGACCTGATTACTAAAAAGGCCTCACCTCAGTTTATTGGCATAAGACAGACTCTGGGTTCCAGGCAAACCAGTCCGTCCAACTCCATGCAGACTGAATTTTTAAAGGACACAGCTCTATTTCATCGAGCGTACCAGAGGGACCAACTCCCTCCCTCATGAACACACTCTGCCAAATGAATGGCTTCTGGAGAGGGTGAGCGGGGGAATTCCTAGCTGGTGCTCAGAGAGCCACAGGACAATTTTATGCCAGCTGAACCTGTAATTCAGTGCAACAGCCCAAAGATGAGATGTTTTGAGGACCTTGTGGTACCAGGATCCAGCTGGGCCCACCCTCAGTGCGCTTTAAGTCTTCAGGGCAACCCTGCAAATCTGGGGTGAGGTATGGGCTAAATCTTGGGTGTCAGCGTCAGGGCTCTAACCCGAGTGTCTCCCTGGCCATTATTTGTATTTCTCTTTTTTTTGTTGTTGGGGGGGAGCCACACCCGGTGACGCTTAGGGGTTACTCCTGGCTATGCGCTCAGAAATCAGTCCTGGCTTAGAGGACCATATGGAACGCCAGGGGATTGAACTGCGGTCCGACCTAGGCTAGCATGGGCCTTACCGTTTGCATCACTGCTCCAGCCCCCATTATTTGTATTTCTTAATGAAGTAACAGTGTTTGGTTACTTTCCCTTGTTGACTGCTTGCAAGCTTAGGAGTGAAAATATTTTCTTTTAGGAAAATTTTATAGCCCAAAAAATTTAAGCTTTTTGGTGGTTTTTTGTTTGTTTGTTTTCTTTTTGGGTCATACCCAGTGATGCTCTAGGGTTATTCCTAGCTCTGTGCTCAGGAATCACTCCTGGCAGGGTGCACAAGGGGCCCAGTGGAATGTGGGGGGATTGAGCCCAGGTTGGATGCATGCAAAGCAAGTGCCCTTCTGGCTCTGTTATCTCTCCAGCCTGATGCCAAAGAATTTCAAACAGAAAACATAACTTTTTCCAAGTTGCCACTTTCTAAGTTATTTTTTAGGATATATTAAAGGCAGTATTCCTTTTTTCCCTCCTTTTAACTGAACGGAATCCTTTGGAAAGAAGTGTCCATTTATTCAGCCTTAGCTCAGTGACTTTCCTCTTAATGGTGCCATGAGATAAAGGCAACAAAAACCATTCATAGACCCAAAACTTCAGCAGGAGTGAGGGTGAAAGGGTAGTTTTGCAAGGCTCCAGAGATAACAGAATCTGCATTTCTCTTTCTTTTTCTTTTGGTTTTGGGCCTTACCCAGTGCACTCAGGGTTTACTCCTGGCTCTGTGCTTAGGAATGGTTCCTGGCAGACTCGGGGGACCATATGGGATGCTGGGGGATTGAACCTGGGTTCATCCCATATCATTCACATGCAAGGCAAATGCTCTACTGCTGTGCTATTGCTCTGGCCCCCAAAGAACCTATATTTCTTTCTGAGCCACTGTTTCTTTGAACCTGTACATAAGGAAGGCCCAGTTACTCTGTGTGTGAGAGTCTTGACTGCAAATTGCCTGGGACCACTCCACAGTGTTTCACACCGTGTTTTCCAAACTCTGGGAAGAGTTTTCAAGAAAGGAGTTTGGCTTCTCATTGAAAAAGTGGTAATTCTTTTCCCTCATATTTCATGTTCCTTCCCACCCGGGCAATTGGAATTACAGTAAACTAGAAATTTTGAAACAGATTTTAGAAAACTCTATAAACACCTTTGATTTTTTTGAATAACAGATGACTATTGATGTTATACCACTTTTAAATTCTAAATGATTTTCTTATTTATTACTTAGCACCGGTTCTGCAAAGACTGCCCTTGGCCCCAGAGTTCTTCCTAAACTACCTCAGAAAGGTAAGGATTATTTTTTTATAAAATGCATATGGAACTAGTACCACTTTGCCTTGCAAGGGAATCGGGGTCTCTGTCCCATTGGTTCTTGCTACATTAGTAAGAGCCACAGCTCCCATTCTTCTCTTACAATCAGGGACTGGTAACAAGTACTGGTTCTCTTACTAACTGTGAGGCTTGAAGGTGAAACACATGCCCCTGCCTGAATATATAGGGGCAAAAATACCTACTACTCAGGCTTTGGAGATCATGCCGCAGAAAGGCCTTTGCCAAATGGTGGCAGAGAACCAGCTCTCTAGGACGCAACTCTGGGCACTGTGGGACTGTGGCTCTGTGACGTCCAGGAAGGCAGCATCTTGAAGTGTAGCTTCTTTCAGCAAGCTTTTCATTTATAAGGCCAAAATTCCAATTAATTAATCAAAACAGTTCTTGCTCCCTTTTTGTTGCATTGCTTAAAATGAAGCTTTAGAGTAAAACACCTACGCAAGTTTTGGGTTCATTCCATCTGTCCTCACTTAAGTCCACAATGTCAGTGAGGTAGAAGCAGGGGTCCAGAAGAACGTGGAGCCCCTCAGTGGACTTTCAGCAAAACCATGGACCTCTCTCCATTTCTGTTCCACATCCAGTTCCCCCTCGAACCAGCAGCCAGGAGTTGGGTCTTAATACACTGGAGTACTGTTCCTCTGAAGCTGCCGCCTTCTCTAAGTATTTTGTTCAGTCTCAGCTTGAAAATCACTCTGATATTTCCACCTGTGCCAACCCGGTCCAGTTCTCCTTCCATGATTGTAACCATGTCCACCGGCCCCTCTCTTTGTTGTCTCCACTCAGATGTCTGATAGGGTATTGGAGTTAAAATCTTAGACACAGTCTCCTGATTTCCCTTCCTGACTCATTCCTCCTCTAGAAGTGATAGTGTCTTTTCAGGCATTTAGCCATTAAATTCAGCCATTCAGCCTATGAGGCTTTGCTCCTCCATCCAGAGTTTCCACAGACATTTTATTTTAAGTATCTGCTTTTAATCCATTCACGTCTCACCACTTTGAACATCTGTGGTCCAGGTAACCACATAAGAGAATCTGGACTTTTATGGCTTCCTACCTGATCTGTCTGTTCCAGTTCTTAGTCTGTTCTGAGCAGATTGGCCTGGATGGCCCACATTAACTATTAACACTTCTATTCCAGACCATCTACTTGTGCCCAGTTCCGCCACCATTAAAGCCAACTTCTTACTATGGCTCACGGGGTCTTCCATGGCCTGTCCCTGCCACCTCTGACTGTACATCCTTCTAACGGTTTTTGCTCCTCCACTGGACTCGCTGCTCTTTGAACCTCCCAGACCTGTTCCTGACCCAGGGCCTTGGCATCTGCTATTCCCTCTACTTTTTATGTGCCTCCCAAGTACCAGTCTGTCTGGTGTCCTTGCCTTCTGCATGTCTTTGTTCACATTTCACTGTGTAAGAGACATGCTACCACTGCACTCTATTTGGTAACCCTGTTCAGGCGTGAATGCAGAAAGTCTCTTTATTAAACTATTCAAACTGAGAGATTTGGAAAACACAGATGAAAAGAATGCAAAGTACCCAAACTCCCAAGAGACACAATTGTGTATATCCTTTCAGACATTTTTCCTTGGCTTTTATTGGTTTTGTTTCTACTTAAGCTGATATTTTCCCCCACATAAAAATAATGAAAGCTCTTTTCTATGCCTCAGGGGACATAACCTACACAGGAGTATAAGTGGAGGGTAGAAGGTCTCAGATTTCAGATTTCAGTTTTAGAATTGGTGCTCAGGAGCCCAGGGTGGCTGGAGTCATCCCCAGCACTTTAGGGCCCAAGGATGTGACTCTGCTGTGGCCCTGTAGTATAGGTGATAATGTTAGCCACCCCAGTGGTACCCAGGGACCTCCAGAGCTGCACCAGTGATGCTCAGAGGAACAGTGGCGGTAAAGATCATTGTGGGGTCAGGTACCTGCAAGGCATTAACCCACCTTGGACTATCCAGTCGATACCTTTGACTGGCTCTCACTACCTAGTTTTGAGATAACATACTGTCATTCCCTCTGTTCCACAGTCACAGGCCTTGGTTTCTTCACTTTGCAGCGCCATGCTGAACACAATAGCACAGACAGTTCTGTTCCTATTTTAGGAGTCTAGTGTTTTGGATGCCCGGCACTTAAGTTTCTGTTTCCTATATATTCGACTCACAGCGAGACTCCCCAGACCCACCATCTCAGGAAATCCTCCAGCTTTTATTCCATTGGCACCTGCTTCAGACACTTATTTTGCCAGCATCTAAATTTCAAGAGAAGAAGGTTGTTTGGCCGACCATAACTTTTCTTCTTCTTACTGTTTTATGAAAGCTCTATATTCAAGAGTGAAGTAGCAATTATTTTCAATAAAAGTTCTCAAACGCCAATAGTGCAGAACTGAGAATTGGGCTTGAATTGGAGTAATATTGAAAATCACATAGTCACTAAGTGCATTTGGGCGAGGCATGTACCGCATGTCTTTTTGGGGTGGTTGTGGTGACAAGGATTGGGGCATTAATTTGGGGGCTACTTTCAGCTCTTTCTCTGGCTCAGGGGCCATTCCTGGCAGTGTCTTACTTAATATGAAGACCTCCAATCACAACTTTTTTAGCATTATCACCACTTCAGCCAATACTTAAAGACCAGTCCATGAAGTTGAGTGCCCTTAAACTTGATTCCTTAATGAAAGGGAACAGAACATGAACAGAAGCAGACACAGTACAACTTATGACAGCTTACAGTGCTGCTGGAATTTACCTTTATCCCCCTTCTTTTTTTTTTCTTTTTCTTTTTTTTTTTGTTTTAATTTTCAGACTTTCTGAGCATGTTGTATTTATTTTTAGAATATGAATTTCTTAGTTTGACTCAGTAAGAGTGCCTGAGTCAGCTGTTTCCTCACGAAATACAAACTGTGTTTGGCCCCTATTCCAGGAGACAAAATTTGAGGAAAGTATGGAAATATGAATCCTGGCCTCAGGGGACCCTGACTGACAGTAATGATAGCAATACCCTTATCATATTTATGCCCTGCCAGGGCCTGTCAGCAAATTTAGGTCATATTTAAAAATGGGGACTGGGGGGGGGGGAATCATCGGTTCGAATCCCAGCATTCCATATGGTCCCCTGTGCCTGCCAGGAGCAATTTCTGAGCATGGAGCCAGGAGTGAACCCTGAGTACTGCTAGGTGTGACCCCCCCCCCAAAAAAAAGGGGACGGGGAGGCATAGAGAGAAAGCCCTGGCTAATGTGCTCAAGGTCATACTGCTAGGAATAAATGGGGGTGCAGGACTTGCAGGTTTCAAGTGTTGGGTTCTCTGGACCATCATTCAGCATGTTCTCAAATTTTCTCACCCCCCCCCAAGTTGCGGGCTGTGGGGTCATTCTTGAGAATAAGCAGAGACTAATTTAGACACTCTCCAAGACACATTGGATGGGAAAAAGAAAGTTACAGGCAGGGGCTGGAGCGATAGCACAGTTGTGGGGTGTTTGCCTTGCACGCAGCTAACCCAGGACGGACCCCGGTTCGATCCCCTGGCGTCCCATATGGTCCCCCCAAGCCAGGAGCAACTTCTGAGCACATAGCCAGGAGTAACCCCTGAGCATCAAACAGGTGTGGCCCAAAAACCAAAAAAAAAAAGTATCTATAAAAAAATCAGAGCAGATAAATATTCTATCTATAAGGGCCAGAGAGATAGTACAGGGACTAAGGTACTTTCCGCAATTTTATCCTTAATACTGTATAGTTCCCCGGGTACACCTGGAGAAATGCCAGTATGCCTCCCCAAAAAGTCCTATTTATTGAAAATATTTACAAAAACTAAAAAGGAAAGTTATCAAAATGTTTATGTGGTAGTCTCTGTTCACTCTAATTTTCTATACTTTGTGTTCATAGCAAATATGTCAGAGAGAATGAGAAGGATGAGACACAGAGTGAGAATGAGGATTATGAGTTATGAGTTTGGAGATCATACCTGTACATAGCTGGCCTGTCATGTACCTTCCAAGATCCCAACTATCCTTCTGTCAGAAGCAGAGACTACACCTGGCTTTATGCCCTGTGCTCCTCCACCTGACTTGTGGGTTTGCTTTGGTGGCACTAGGATGAGGAAGGATGTACTTTCCCACCTGAATTCCCTCTGGTCACTCCTTTATGATTGTTTCCCACAGTGGCACTAAGGAAGACAGAAACCAGCCATCATCTCTCCCTCGACAAAGCCAACATCCCGCCTGAAATCTTCCAGAAATCATCCCAACTGGCAGACTTGCCACAGAAGCCACCGCCTGGAGAGCTGCCCCCGAAGCCCACAGAACTTGCCCCCAAGCCCCAGATTGGAGAGCTACCACCTAAGCCAGGAGAACTGCCACCCAAGCCCCAGCTGGGCGACCTCCCGCCCAAACCCCAGCTCTCTGACTTGCCTCCCAAGCCACAGATGAAAGACCTGCCCCCCAAGCCTCAGCTTGGGGACCTGCTGGCAAAGTCCCAGACTGCAGACGTCTCCCCCAAGACTCAACAGCCCGGGGATATCACACAAAAGTCACACCCACTCGATCTGTCCCCCAACATGCAGTCTCGAGACGCCGTCCCGAAGCAGGCGTCAGAAGACTCCAACGACCTCACCCCCTCACTGCCTGAGACGCCAGTGCCACTACCTAGGAAAATCAACACGGTGTGTGTGTCAGCATCCCTGGGCCCAGGCGTTCCCCATCTACAACTGCTGCACTCCAGAATTTAGCAGTAGCATTCTCAGTTAGCACAGAAAATGGCAGGAGCTAGGCACACCATCACAGGCAGGTGATGGGCCAGGCCCTGGGGTAGAACCTGGCATTCTAGCACGGCATGCCAGCAAACAAGCTTCAGGACCTGCCTCGATGCCTGGCATATGCACATGACATGGGCCTATTCCCTAGACTCCTTGGCACCTGGGTTTCCTCATGCACACAAAGGAGCTAACAGGATAATCACTCCTGGGGGGTTCAGGAAGAGAGGCCCCTTAGCTGGCACACAGAGATCCCTTCACTTGATGGTCCTGATTTACTCTAGACCCCCCCAATCAGGACTTTCCACCGCATCTTCCTGGAGGATTTGCACAGATTGGGTTGCAGTCTCAAACTCCATTTTCATGAGATGCTTTGGAAATACCAGCTTTTCTTGTCTACATAAAATACCTTGTTTCCTCCAAGTAAAAGCGTGTGTGGAAAAGAGAGGGAATGGGGAGGGAGAGGCTCAGGGGGTGAGCCCTTCCTGCAGCTGTGCTCTGAAAGGGCCATTGGTTCCTCCCTGTTGAGGCAGTTCCTTGGGGGAGCTCCACCATCTATCTGACAGGTAGCTCCATCCAGCTCTGCCCGCTTAGATTTTATTATGAAAACAGCAGTGCAGTCAGTATGTCACTTAGTACTAAAGTCATGGAAGGGGGATAAAGACAGGTCCCCGTTCACCGGCACTGCCCTGCTCTTCGGAAGAGCTTCTCCACACCACTCAATATCCAGGGCACAAGCTCCACATTCCAGTTCATTGCATGCTTGGCTCTTTCCTTCTGCTCCCTGTGAAGGGTCCCTACTGTAAACCATCTGCTCCCCAGCCAAAACAGAGGAGACTGCCGCCTTCTGCTACTGCTGTTCTCCCAGTAGAGCTTGGAAAGGAGACATGGGGAGTTGGGATAGTGAGAAAACCATTAGATACAGTACGGAGTTTTAGAACTCTAGCTGATAAGCTGGGCACCAAAAATATCCTTTTAAGTTACCTCTCTCTTTCCATCTTCTGTGTAAAGATCTAGAAAGGCAACTAATAAAAGCCCGAGTTAAAACTGTTCAGAAATTAGTCTTGGACCAGAGAACTTGGCACTTGGCCTTGTGTGCAACTGTGGCTGTCACTGGTTCAGATTCCCAGCACCACATCTGTACCCCCTGAGCAGAGCCAGATGTAGCCCCTGAGCACTACCAGGTGTGGCAGTCCACCCCCCATACACACCCCCAGATACCTTGAAACTTCTTTGGGAATGGCCTGGCACCTCCCCTTCCCCCACAGCTCCTGGCCCGTTTCGCCAACATGTGCTGACTTAGAGCTTTGCATGAGGGACGGAGAGATTTGTTTATGCTGTGTATTCAGTATGCAGAAACTGCACATTTTACTTTACATCATGTTTCCCAGAACCATTTTTAGCCTCTCCTGTCAGCCTTGCCAGCTGAGCTTCTGCAGCCTTGACTGGGGGAGGGGAAGAGGGGGGGCTGCCTGTCTAGGTGGGGCCAGTTTACCCCAGTGTGCTCCATCCAGCCTTCCAGTGGACAGGATTGGGATCACACACACACACACACACACACACATTGCCTCCATGTCCCTCGCCCCCTCCTTTTCTTCACCCGTCTCCTCTCCTCGCTTCTCCCTCCTCCTACTCTTCCCTTCCTCTCTGTTGTCTCCTCTCCCCCTCCTTTCACTCCTCTCTCTATTCTCCCCTCCTTCTCTCAACCTCTCCTTCCTCCCTCCCTCTCCTCATCCTCCTTTCCCCTCTTTCCCCCTCTCTTTTTCCCAACCTAAGACTCCTCCCCTACACAGTACAAGACAGGACACCTAGCATTGCCCTGTTCCCCCTCCATCACAGAGGAACTTGAGGTCCGCTCCTTGCCCCTAGACAGGTGTCATTTGCCCTTCAGGTGTGTTGCCCCGTTCTGAATCCTGGTTTCTTGTGTTGAAGGGAAAGAACAAAGTCAGGCGGGTGAAGACCATCTACGACTGCCAGGCAGACAATGATGACGAACTGACCTTCATCGAGGGCGAGGTGATCGTTGTCACGGGCGAGGAGGACCAGGAGTGGTGGGTACGTACCAGCCCTCTGCTTCTCGCTTGGGAGAGCCTTGCCGGCTGCGTCGTTGTCCGGCCTGTCTTGGGAAGCATCTGCCGCTGCTGTGATGTGCTCTGGAAACCTTCAAAACTGGGTCAGGAAACCCAGACACACATGCTCTACCCTGACTGCACAGCAGCCTAGGAGTTCCAGGCATTTTCTGGGCTTCAGGGGGTGGTGAAGCATGTTGCTTGGAGCACACACACCGTGAGCAGGTGAAGTGGGGGGGGGGGGGTAACTCTCAGAATCACTTCAGCCGCCTGCCACATTGTTCATAGTCTTAATCCTGCTCCACCCTGCTGTCCTCTCAGGATGGAGGCAGTGAGATGAGCCGCCCGTTGCTCAGGAGTCGAGTAAAGGGTCCATCCTGGTACTCCCACCCCCATGAAATGGCTCAGGAGTGAGGCTCTTGGAGAAATTTGTAGGTCAGAGAGGCAGCTAGCAGGAAGCAGTCTTGCTCTCTTTCCCTCCTGATGGGTCCCTCCTGAGAGTGGCACGTTTGAATCAGTTCTCTGAGACACATTGAGGGCAGTAGCACCACTAAAGCCTCGTCACATGCAGATGTGTGCCTTGGACTCTATCCCTTAGGCTTTGGCTCTGCATCAAGAACTCTAGGTATGTTGCTTTTTAAAGCAAAGCAGCAGCTTTCAGCTCGAGGCAATTTTTTTCTCCAGGAGTAGATATACTGAACACAGTGTTGTCACTAGAATCCGGGGGTTAGGAGGGGAGGTTCTAGGGCAGAGCAGCCAGTGAGGCCACGACGTCCTTACAGTGCCCAGGATGTCAGGCATGATGGGTAATCCTTGAGCTAAAGGCATAAGGCTTCTCTTAGTCACTTAGGAGAGTCCGGCTAACACAACCAGCCTCTCTGTTAGAGACTTGGTCTGTCCTGGCATGAAGCATGTTGGAGAACCAACCAGGAAGCATGACAGCTCAGAGCTGTGCGTGCAGAGGTCCCTGGGGGTGGCCACATTGGGCCTTGCACCACCAGCACAGAACACAACAAGGACAAGTCCACCATAGGTGGCCACGGTGACTCGAAATGCTTCGTGGGAGCATAGTCACGTCCTCTCCCAGATTCATGACAGAGAAGGGCCCTATAGTCCTGAGGGAGCATCACTGAATCCTGACCTCATGGTCTTTCTGGAAGCCTCCATTTCGTCTGAAGAGGGGACATCTATGCCTCACCTGTAAGGATACAGGATTCACATGCTGATACATGAGTGTCGTTTCAGCCGGTGATCATCGGCTCAGAAACTGCCGGCTTTGGCAGACGTTCTTGGTAACAAGAAGTTAGACCCTTTTCATGAGCGTCAGAGGCATCATTCTCAGCAGAAAATCTGTGCCACGTGCCCCAGTGCTAAGAGCTTGTCCAAAAGATCTTCTCAAGTGCATGATGCTGACAGATTCTCGCTGGATTCGTGTCACCATGAGCCCCTTCTCAGAGTAGAACATGAGCATGGACAGAGATCAGTGTGCACAGAGAGTCAGACTGAGCAGTCTCAGTTCTTGTCCAGCTCTGCTGAATGGACAGTGGGTCCATCTCTGTACTGCTGATGCTTCAGGCCCAGACACTATGTGCCCTGAAAGCCTCCTCCTCCCTCCGTACTTGTCATTTGAAACTGTAGGCCAGGACTCTGTTACTGCAGTTATTACTGATCTAAGATCAGAATTGATTGCATGAAATCATGGCTTTTTCTTAAGACTTAAGTTGCTTTTAGTTGGCAACTACAAGTTGCCATAGGCCACGTCAGTCTCAAGATTTGCACAGTATGCTGTCCCATGAAGTAGTCTAACTAGTTATTGATATATATATATATATATATATATATATATATATATATATACATTTTCCATCTCGACAGCTCATTTCTTTGAGGCACCGAAGAAACCAAGATAAAGTGTTTACATACCTTAGGGTATAAGGTAAACACACCACATTAGTGCCATATCTCTCCACTGCCTATAAATTGGGGGGAAAGAATTGGGGGACCATGCAATGCTAGAGATCCAATCCACACGTAAGATGAGCACCTTAACCCTTTTATGGTCTCTTTGGCCCCTACGAATTATTCTTACTGGAATCTGCTGAGCCCTAGGATCTGGGGGTTTAACACTGCTCTTTGGACAAATAGGCTCGGCAAGATTCCTCTGAGGTCCCAGCAGGCTATCCATTTTGGCACCCTGTCTCAGAGTAGGGACATGTTCTGCAGCCCAAAGAGAGCCAGTATGTGCAGCAGTGCTCTGGGTGGGATGAAATGGGGGGGGGGTGGTCACAGGGCCCTCTAGCTTGTGGGGCACATTGAGCCCATGGAGAATTGCTAAGTGTGGCTAGGGTTCTGTCACTTCTTGATTTGAGTTGGAGGGGAGTCTCCCGGTTGGTCTCTATGGTTCGCTAAAGGGGCCAAAGATGAACCTGCATTCACCCACTTTAATGGGTGGACACCAGTGTGCTCTGCTCTGGGCCAGTTGACAGCCTGACCACTGTCCTCTCTCCCCAGATTGGCCACATCGAAGGACAGCCAGAGAGGAAGGGAGTCTTTCCAGTGTCCTTCGTTCACATCCTGTCTGACTAGCGAAAAGCGGAACCTGAAGATTGTCCACGTTCTTTGTGCGAGACTGCTGGCTCCATATAACCCCGTGCACAATGTGTATATATATATAGCTGCTGTTACAGAGCAAGAAGCGGGTGGAGGACGGCTCAGGAGGGACGTAGTGTGTGCTGTAAATACCCTGTGGTCTTCTGCCTTCGCCAGCAATAGGGCACGCCTTACCGGTTTGCCAAAGCCATCCTTGGCATCTAGCACTTAACATCTCTCTGTGCTGTGTATCGAGTAAACAGAAACCGAAAGATCAGGCTTTGCAAATAAAGGTGGTCTCAGCGTCCGTTGGATGGCATAGAACACACTCCGTTCCTAACAGTGCAGTATTCTCTTACCGTGTTACTGAAAAGGCAACATTAGCAAAGAGGTGGGTTCCGCTTCCCAGATGAAACTTTAGCTCCATTACAGACCAGCCTGTAGTTACCTGTACACACCGTTTACAACTCCAAACGCCTCCTTTGCTATTTATTACAGAGAAGTGCTCAGTTAAACGTGTTATTCCTTCAGCAAAATACTCATTCACCCAAAACCTTTGGTGGCATCTTGCTATGCCCAACAGCTTCATGCAAGTGTAGACAAGTAGATTTATACTGTCTTAAAATGATGAGTGCCCACCCCTGAGATATGATTACCTCATTATGCAAAAGTACATATCCGCCATGACTATGTTGACAAGAGTTTAAAACACATCTGAAGAAGTTCGACTTTCAGGCACCAAGGACTGCCAGAATTATTAACCTCTGAATTATGCATGCCTTTAGAAGCTTACCCGAAATCTGCCTTTTATAAAGGAAAATTATGGACAAGTTGAACTGTACGTTTTTCTAAACTTGATTGCCATTAAAGCAGAAATTATAAGGTTGCAAAAAGATTTGTTTCTAGTCAGTCATTTGGCTTTCTCTGCAGTATGCATTTAAATACCATAAAACGATCCACATCCTTCCATAGGTTGGAGCACCAAATGTATCCATTTTTAATCTCTGAGTTTGGTCCTTAGGTAAATTTAAACTTTTTTGGTTTTGTTTTTGGGCCACACCCAGTGGCGTTCAGGGGTTACTCCTGGCTCTGCGCTCAGAAATCTCTCCTGGCAGGCTCTGGGGATCATTTGGGATGCTGGGAACCAAATCCGGCTCCCTCCTGAGTCGGCCACATGCAAAGCAAGCATCCTACCGCTGTGCTATCTCTTCAGCCCCCAATTTAAACTTTTTGAAGTCTCTTCAAGAAGATGACGAGTTTGAAAGTGAGCCCTTCAACACAGTGTCCCCACTATAGAAGCCAGGTGCTGAAACTTAACTTTTCCTTTGCCCATGCTTTTTAGTAAACCCAACTATAGGTAAGTTTCCCATCATTCATTCCATTCTATAGACACTTGACCTTCAATTCAGTTCATAAACAAGTGTGTGAAGACACTGCAGAACACAGAAATGTTCTTTCTGCAATGAGTCTCACCCTCTTGGTTTTCTTTCACCCTAGAGTGTTTCTCAGACTAGGTATCCTCAATCATTTACATTTGGAGGGGGGAGTACCACTCCATAGTCAGGGACTGTTCTCTGATTACAAGGCTCTTGTGTCATTGTTCAGCATTGCATCTATTTAAACTGCTGTTGGCAACACAACCGAAAACTAATATTCTTAAGCAGATCATCTTGGCAGTGAGTGAGAAGTGTTCATTTCACAGAAGCACAAACCCCGACCAAGCCCTTAAGAAAAAGCCCTCTCCAGCAGCCACAGTGCTCATTGGATATTAGTTCAGCCCAGCTTAAATAATTCCTTGGCCTAGCAGGTAATAGAGTTACCCTTGCATGATGAACCTGCTACATAGCTCATCAGCTTTTATTGAAAAGGACTTTATGAAGCAGTTCTTCCTCATTTTGTGGGCCCATGTGAGTCCTGGACATGGTGAGCCCTCAGGAGCCTGTGGTTTGTGCGGCTCAGTGCTGGCGGCCTGGCGCTGTGAGGACAGGAAGACAACAGGTTGCTGTACTGTCCTGGATGATTCATTGATATGGTTTGTTGCTTTAAAGAACTATCCATTCTTGTGGCCTACAGTTGCTTCAGCTGATCTAAACATAAACTGGTCTTGAGAAGAAAAAAAAAAAAAAACCTAAATGTCTCTACATGGTGTCAATGCCTAAGCTCTTTCCCCTTTTGCAGTCATTTACCATCTTAATACTTTTTCTGGTTTGGTTTTGTTTGCTGTCAGGAATTTGAATTCTCTCTAACCCATCTTATTATGGGACCTAGGAAGACTACGTTTAAATACCTTGGTGATCTTGGATGAGTTTAGCAATGTTCATGAACTCTGAACCACTATCTGCAATTTTGTACAGGATAAAGTATTTTAAAGGTATGGAACTTTATGAGAAAATATAGCTGATTAGTTTTATCCCCCCACACACAGGGGAATGTTATGTTCTGCAAAGAGTGTGTGTCTTATTTTACTGTTGAACAGCAATTGCTATTTATTTTTTTATTGCCTAGAACTTCAACATGTCTAGTAATCCTGTAAGGCCACTAGTTAAATTCCCACTTCTCATCTGGATGTTACAGTCAAGCATCAGGACACTTGTCATTTTACATGTATTTAATGTGACAGTCTTTCAGTACTGTATGTGTTCATTTCTACATTTTTTAATATTTAAAATTGCTTTTAAATAAATACTCTCAGTTGATCCCAAGCATGTGAAATGAGGCCAATTCTTCTGATTGGAGGAAATTGAGTCTATCATTCTCAGTGTGTTTGGGGGCATGTAGATAGCCCATGTCAGCCTCACTCTAAACACTGGCTTTTAGATACAGAAAAATGTGTCACAGAGGCCAGAAGAGAGGACAGCAGCTAGAGTACATACCTAGGATGTACCCAACCTGGGTTCAGTTCCTGGCACCCCGTGATCCCCATACATTGCTAAATACATTCTTGAAGGGCCTCCCACAGCACCCCAGTACCCCAGGCCCAACACAGCATGATAGCTACAGGCCCTTGCATTGAACTACTGGTCCTATCAGCTGAGACTCACAGTCTCCAAGCCTCCTGAGCACCATTTGGAGCTCCTTCACCCCCTAAAAGATGCATCCCAGGATGGGAGACAGCTCAAAGGAAGGGCTAGAGTACATGTTTTAGAACAGGCAGCCAGAGTTTACTCTGGGTGTAGCTCCACAGCCAAAGGAAAAAATATGTGCATCGTTTTCCTTTCGCTACAAAACCTGCACCTCAGTGTTTGGTTTCCTCTCAAACTCCAACAAGACGCCCACTTAGGCTCCCATTTATGCCAGCAAGGCAGGAAGAAGAGGGTCTGAAAGAGTAGGCCCAATTGTAAAGAGGGGCTCACAAAGTCACAGTCCTGCACATACGTGTCTACAGGGCAACCCTACCCCCCAGCTCTACCTGCCAGGTGGTGGCGGACCAGGGCCAGACATAAAAACCATGTTCTCTCATCCAGTGGGAAAGGAGGCCCTCTTAGACATGAACAGGGAGGGACAATAGTGCAGAGCTCTGAGCAGTAGTGAATGATCCAAACTGGAGTTCACACAAGTTCTGGCTCCAAGACTTCTGGGGTTCCCTCGGTAGAAGACAGAAGAGCAAGCGTGAAGACTGGTCTGAATCTCTGTTCCTTGTCTCTTGTGAGAATTTGGAGCTGTTCGTGCCTGCAGGCTTTGCTCCTAGAATGGGTTCTGCCCAGGAATCAGGTGACTGGATATCTGGGGAAAGTTGTGTAATTACCTAAGTATGTTCTACTGAGGGACAGCCAGTCAGCTTTTTCTCTCATCAGCAAAAATAGCAGGAAGGCTGGGAACATAGTTATAAGAACTGGAGCATAGACTTCAGATGTGAAAATCCCCAGTTTGGTCTCCAGCATTTCATGGTCCCTCATACATCACCAGAAGCAATGTCTGACCACCCTGCAACATCACTGGCCCACACCTCTGGGGTTTGTTTGTTTGTTTTGGGGGGGGGTTGTTGTTTCAGTGTTTTTATGGTAAGTGGCTCCTGAGCAATATTTGGGTGAGGCTCAACCCTGCCTCCAAAAAAATTATTTTAAACCTGAACAATGTTGAATCAGAACAATAGTAGGGTGTTTGCCTTACATACCACTGAGACAGGTTTGATCTTCAACATTCCATATGGCTTCTGAGCATGCCTGGAGTGATTCCTGATCCCAGAGCCAGACAGAAATCATGAGCATTGCCGGGTATGGTTCAAAAAAACAAACCAAAAAATAAATCTAAACTATCTTGTGTGGAGTGAGTGTCAGCCACTGCTCCAGTGCCCTCAGACCTTCAAACCGATTTCCTGTACAAAGTCTTCCCTTGGCCCATCTTCAGACTAGGGAATCTGCTCATAGAGCTGAAGACACGTGTTTGGGTCACTCCTGTGACAGCTGCAGCTGAACCCAAATCATCATGGCTTCAACAGCTGCCTTCTGACCCCATGCTCAGAATCTGTGGCTGTGTGGCAAGAGTGGGAAAATTAAGAGAATTCTGTGTCTCCTTTACTCCCTTCCATCCACACTTATCCTCCGTCCCACATTTGTAGTGTGTCAGTGATTCATAGCTCATGGGCACCTGATTCTAGAGTTTGCTGAGCTCAAGACACAAGGCCCCATAGTAAGTCACCAGCAGCTGGGGATGGAAGTCAAGCCAAGCACTAACCTTATCCTAAAACAAGTAGCCGCATCCTTTGGCTGTGGTGATGGCAGACAATGGCAGACGTGTGGGTGCCTCTGGGTTCCTCAGATGCCTGAAGGGCATGGGGGGAGGATGGAACTTTCCAGAAAAAGGGAGGTCTGTGCTCATCTCGAAGGCCTGTACTGATGGAGCAAGTGACAAAGCTTTCACCAAGGCTGTGGGACTAAAGCATCCATGGAGCCAGCAATGGAGAGGGCAAGTGAGAGTAGGTTGAATTTAGCAGGCCCAACACACCTGCATGAAGGGATACATGGGATCAGGATACCGTTGCCCACAGCAGCACAGTGAAGGTGAACTGCTTGTCCCATCACCCAGCACCATCTAAGCCTGGTACTTAGATGGTGAAAGTAGAACTCAACCCAAATCAAGTCATGTGTGAGAAAGGTGGAGGACTGAACCCTGCCATCGAGGCCCCTACTGTCTGCTACCTCTTTGCTCCCTGCTGCTCCTGGCTGCCATATGAAGAGAAGCTGTATACATACATACATACATACATACATACATACATACATACATACATACATACATATAAATAGGACTCAAAGCTCCTATGAACACACCTGTTTTGCAAAAATCTGACTGCACAGATGACCCTAGCCAGAGACCCACAGGCCCAAACTGACCTGCAAAATCAGCAGAGAAGCCATGTTCCTCTTCACCCTCTGCAGGCAGAATGGAACCAGTTCCTAAACCCAAGCAAATCTGACAAGAAGTAGCAGCCAGTCCTTACAGAAGATAGATTAGTATCACCTTTTTCAGATTTTGATTCACAACATGTGGGGTCTTAAAAATTAGAAGATTTCTGCTGTGTGACCTGAAGCAAGGCAGACATTCTGGACCTTCTCTCTGCTGTGCTGCCGCCTGGGATTTGATCCTCTCCACCCATTGTTTCCTGAGGGCTCTTCTTCAGAGGTGTGCTGTCCTGCCCACAAAGGGTGGAGCCAGAGGAGGACTCTCTCCCCTTCTCTCTGTGGCTGCATCTTCTAGCCAAAGAATTATAATTAGAGTCACGGGCCCTGACCTCACATCCCAGGGTGACCAGGAGACCTGCTCCCTCTCAGTCTCAAACGTCAGAACTTAAACCTCACCTTGCCCAGAGGTGCAAGAGAAGGCAAACACACAAAGACTACTCTACGTGTGACAGGCAGTTGGTGATCACTAAGTATTTCTTAAAGAAATGTGAAACCACCTAGCAGAAGTAACTAGGAGGAGAAGCTGGGGAGATGACTCAAAGGGCTGGAGCACGTGGCTTGCATGCCCAAGGCCTTGAGTTGGATCCCAACACTTTATGGCCTCCTGAGCCAGCAGCAGACAATACATGATGGCCCGCAGCATCTCTGAAGACAAGCAATATCTCATCACTGAGATATTGGCAGATTCGCAATCAACTTACCCCTGACTGTTCCCTTCCCTACCTATGGCCAATTCCCTTCACTTTGTTTGTATGCCTCCTTGTCAGGCCTCCTAAGCATTGCTTTCCAACACACACACACACACACACACACACACACACACACACACGAAGAAACTCCACTGTTTCTTCTAACCTACTGTTATAATGGGATAATTTTAGCAAAGGGCACACACATCATGTTTGCAAAGGCCCGAGAGTACCCACCCACCCAAGGTTCAAAGCCAGGGAGTCTCTGCCCACATTGGTTCTGCCTACTGGTCCTGGATAACGCTGACTCCTGTCCAGTAAACAGGCCGCTTGACTATCCCCCTCTTCTTCGGAAGGCAGGACAAAGATTCACCAGAATATATTGTCTGCGTGTGTGCGTTTAGTTCCTGCTCAGCTGGAACTACTTAAAAACTCAGACACCGGAACTCCCCAGGCCTATTCCACTTCCAGACAGTCAGCTGCTTCCTTCTCTGAAGTCAGAAATTTCAAAAGCTGAAGAAAGGCACAAGGTGTCCAGGCTTTCCTGCTTTCCCTTCCCCGAGAGATGCCTGTGACCTCGCATTCACTTTTCCATCTTGAGCCAGGCCTCATTGCCCGAGGCCAGGATGGAGAGACAGCTTGCAAACAAACAGAAAGGGAAGGGAATTGGCCATAGGTAGGGAAGGGAACAGTCAGGGGTAAGTTGACTGCGAATCTGCCTACTGAAACTAAACACAGGCATGTCCCATGACTGAAAGACCAGCCCCCCAGGTGTGCAATTGCTGGCAAAGACACAGAATCAGATGCCCAGACCATTATATAGTAAAAACCTATGAACAGGGAGGCCACTTACCTTGAACACAGCTAATCTGGATTTAATCCCCTAACCCTGGGCATGGACCCCCCCAGGCACCATCAGGAGTATGCCCTGAGCACTGCCGGATGTAGCCCCAAATCAAACAACCGCTCTCCACCATCACCATCGGCCGAGTGGCTTTGTACATTGGGACAGATTCACACAGTGGCTGTTGTCGTTGTCGTGAGAACAAGTGACCACACACAGCCGTATGGCTGAATGCCTCAAGTCTGAGAGCTAAGAAACCAAACTAAAGAATTTGTTTTTGATTCTACTTGAATAGATAAAAATAGGCAACCTATACGGTTACCAGACAGAATCATGGTTACCCAAAGGGAAACCCGAAGTGGCGCTAAGACTTCAGAGATACAGCTACTGTTCCTTTTCTTTTTCTGGGTGCTGGCCACACAGGTCTTGAGTTTGTGGGAAATGCATTGAGCTGTTCACCTCAGACGGGGCACAGGTCTGTGTTCTCAGGAGGATTGCTGACAAATATGCGAACAGCTCTCAAAGGAATCTGTAAGCCTTTATTGGTAGCAATCGCCAATTCTGAAGGTGTCAATATTTCCACCGTGGCTGACGACAGCTACCGATGAATTCAGCTACTGGCTGAATGCCCAGTTGGGGAAAATGAAAACAATTCATTCTTGCACGTTGGACTGAACCAGCCCCTGCAGAAGGTTTTTTTACTGTACTTTAATAGACAGAAGTGG
The DNA here is from genome assembly GCF_024139225.1 of Suncus etruscus. Taxonomy (NCBI): domain Eukaryota; kingdom Metazoa; phylum Chordata; class Mammalia; order Eulipotyphla; family Soricidae; genus Suncus; species Suncus etruscus. The sequence continues at coordinate 38,734,883 of NC_064866.1, read as the reverse complement.
GGTTTTTTTGTTTGTTTTTGTTTTTTTTTTTGGGGGGGGTCACACCCAGCAGTGCTCAAGGGTTACTCCTGGCTCTATGCTCAGAAATCACTCCCGGCAGGCTCAGGGGACCACATGGGATGCTGGGATTTGAACCACCAACCTTCTGCATGCAAGGCAAACGCCTTACCTCCATGCTATCTCTCCAGCCCAGACAGAAGTATTAAATTGTGGTTACACCACGATAATTCCCCCCCCCTCCCATTGTTTGTGTTTTGTTGTTGTTTTGGTTTGGAGGCACTCAGGACTTATTCCTGGCTCCACGCTCAGAGATCACTCCAGGCAGGTCATAAGGCACCATATTAGGTATCAGATACTGAACCTGAGTCTGTCGTGTCTAAGGCAAATACCCTTCCTGCTGTACTATCTCACCACTACCACCCCTTCTATCTTTTGTAGTTGTAATGAGCAGGGTGGCCTAGTGGTTACCGTGCTCACCCCTGCTAGGGCATCACAAATGGCAGTGCGCTGAGGATCTCGCACCATGTAAACTGGTGCCTGGATTCAGCCTCACACCTGCAAAGCAGGCGTGTGTGCTACTGCTGAGCTGGTCTCTGCAATTTTTTCATTTGGTTTTATTTGGGGACCTCACCCACCAGTGCCCAAGGATACATCTGGTTCAGTGCTTGGAACTCATCCCCAGCAGTATAGGGGGCCAGGGGAGACCATGTGGTGCCAGGGATCAAACCCAGATCTCTTCTCTCTGGCTTGCAAAGCCTACACTCCACCCAGTTAAGTTCTCTCTCGCCCTCCAAAAACACTTTTTCTTGTAGTGGATAAGGGAGAGTTTGAACAAGACCCGCTGTGCTGAGAGCTTACTTCTGGCTTTGTGCTCAAGTACCACCTCCTGGTGGGGCTCTCGGGACCATATGAGATGCTAAAAAGTAAGCCAGGAATTAAACCAGATGGAAGGTCAGTGCCTTATTTACTTTACTATCCTGTTAGCCTTCTGGCCTTCATTTTTATTAAGGCCACCAAGTTGGAATGGAGATCTATCTCATGTGGTTTTCATGAGTGTTTCCCTGCACATTATTTGACCTTTGTTGCATAACAGCCCTTGATGGGGCTGGCTGATGGAGGGCTGGAGGATGAGGTCTTTCCCCTCCAGCTCGGAGTACGCATCTGCCACCCTGTCCAGCCAACGGTTCTGAGGTGTAACGGCGGGTAAACAGCTCGCAGACAGTCAGGCTTGTGGAAATATTAGCTTTATTCGGTGGACAAGACTGAAGTCCAAAGTCTCAGCCTCAGTTCCAGCCAAAAAGCCCTTCGCCTTTCACAGACCCTTGTTTTTATCCCCCAGAATCAGGTACCACCCAATGATGGGATCAGGTACCACCCAATGGTGGAAGCAGAATCAGGTACCACCCTAGGGTGGGAGCAGAATGCCAGCTCACACCCTAGGGTAGGGCACAATCACCGATCAGGGTAGGGTCAGTAACATAATAATCCCATAAAATGTTTACATACACAACAGACCTTCTCGGGTGCCAACTGGTCACTATACAACTCCTTTGGAGCAGTGGCCGTATGGAAGCTTTGTGCATTTTAAATTACATTGTTGTTTGGTTTAAATTAGATTGTTGTGTTTGTGGTCATTTTTATCTTGTGGCCTACCTCCATTGGTGCTCAGGGCTTACTCCTGGTTCTGTGCTCAGTCCTGGCAAGGCTCCAGGACCATAAGCGTTGGCAAAGATATGGGCTGTCCACATGAAAACCAAGCACCCAAGTCTGTTCTCCTATTGCTCCAGTCCTAGATTATTGTTTTTATTATTGAGCTTTAGGAGTTTTTTTTTATATATTCTAGACACAAATTCCTTATCAGGTACATAGCTTGCAAAATCATTCTCCCAATATGTGGCAATCCTTTCCTTTAAGATATTTTTTAGGGATGGAGAAGTAGTCCACTGCTGTAACTCCACCCTGGATTTAGGTGTACCTATTTGAGACCCGCCCTTTTTTGGGAGGGGTCTTGGGAACTGGATATTAGGTGTAACCTTACCTGCAAGACCCCTCCCATTCCGGGGAGTGGTCTTGGAAGGTTATATAAAGCCTTTGACCCAGGGGATTGAGGTCTTTGCCCTTTTGGCCTTTGGCGGTCTTTGCCTCTTTTGGTCTTAGACCAGCATGGAGGTTAAAGGGAGATGGCTGAAAGGAGTTAGATGAAGGGCCAAGAATAACTAGTGCTTGAAAGGTTATGATGTAGGCCACACACATGTGGTGGATAGGGTATGAATAAAGCTGATGCTTCCTGATGCCTGCCTGTGAGTGAATTCAATACCCATCGCTTTCCTGAACCCCAGACCCGCCGGTTGATGGGGGATGAAGCCACGTGGCCGGGGCCTAAGAACAAAGGCATCTATCCTTCACCATCCATCGCCATCCAGGTCCATCTTTAATTATTTAATTCTACACACTGCCTTAAATGCAGTTTACCCAGATCAATTCTCAACACCACCTGATACCCTGAAGGAAGGTATCTCTGAGGTCAGAGCCAGGAATAAAGCCTAAATACCATTGGAGACTGCTCCCTCCTATCCAGCCTCCTAACGCCAAGTGTCTTACTCATGATATGGGGATGCTGCCTCTGGGCCCCAAAGGTATACAGAGAACCAACACCTGGGGCAACTCACTGTGTTTGTATAATTTTTTTTTCTTTTTGGTTTTTGGGCCACACCCAGTGACGCTCAGGGGTTACTCCTGGCTATGTGCTCAAAAATCGTCCCTGGCTTGGGGGACTTTATGGGATGCCGGGAGATGGAACCACGGTTTGTCCTAGGCTAGCACGCACAAGGCCTTATGCCCTGTGCCACCACTCCAGCCCCCATTGTGTAAACATTTTTATATAAAAATATAAAAGTAAAATTCAAGAACCATATTGGGTCTGGCATCTATTAGAACACTATAATGGCAGCCCATGCCCTTACCCTGCTGGACATGGCAAGGTGTCTGGCCTGGCACCCACCCACAACTTGAGAAAGCGGATCCTTCCCTCTACTTTGAGTAAGGAAGCTGGGCTTCACTCCATGGGCTGAATTGGGGGGCTGGTAGAAAGGGCTCCAGGCACCACTCTGGCTTTTTGTGATTATATCAGAGATAAGCATAGTTTCTCGGCGGAGAGATAGCACAGCGGCGTTTGCCTTGCAAGCAGCTGATCCAGGACCAAAGGTGGTTGGTTCGAATCCCAGTGTCCCATATGGTCCCCCGTGCCTGCCAGGAGCTATTTCTGAGCAGACAGCCAGGAGGAACCCCTGAGCACTGCCGGGTGTGACCCAAAAACCAAAAAAAAAAAAAAGAAGAGAAAAGAAGCGACATGGAAAAAAATTAAAGATCATTCACTTTCTTTTAGAGGAAACAACCATTCACCATAATAGGGGGTTCTCAGTGCCCCCCCACCCTATAGTATCTACCCCCCAACAGAATTTCTGTGTCCCAAATCTCTGGGCTTCGTTGGTTCTGCCTACCAGCTCATTTCTGAATGTGGGGCACAAAACAGCAGGTGATCCCAAGGCTCGGAAGAAGCCCAGGAGCTCCTGCCACTGGCTCAGCAAACAGGACACCGCCTGTGGCTGGGAAGTGTGGCAGTGAAGGGCTGCAGCACAGGCAGGGCACATATGGGAGTACTCAGCACCGCTGGAACCCAGGTGAGCCTGAAACCATCATCTTGGCACACCAGGGCTGAGAGCATCAGTCAGGAGTGGCCCTAGTCCCTGAGAAGCCCTGTTCTTAAAATAGCAAGACAAGAACTTAAAGGGAAAAAAATGAACTTAAAGGAGTTCCTCATCTGTGTTCTTAGGGACAGGGTCACGCCCCAGCCTGAGTCAGAATGGGAAACGCTGGATGTTGCTTGATGGCAGTGCCCTGGGCAGAGGTTCTTGTGACTCAGACATACCCCAGCCAGGGCCTGCTCACAGTGCCCGAGGCTCCTTGCAGCCAGAGCAGTCCCTGCCTGTCTCCCACTCTGTCTACCCATGGCTGCTGGTCCCTGTCCCCTCTGCATTTTCATTCTCACCACTTCAGATGGGGCACTCGGACTGAACCGTGAACACAGAAACATGATGGAGAGAGCACAGGTGGGAGGGTTCTTACATGTGGCTGACCTTCTGTGCAATCCCCATATATGGTCTCCTAAGATTGGCCAGGGATGATCGAGCCCAGAACTGGAAGTGAGCCTTGAGCACAGCCAGGTATGGTACAGAAGGATAGAAGGAAGGAAAAAAGGGAGGGAGGGAGGGAAGGAAGATGAAAGATGGGAGGGAGTGAGGAAGGGAAATAGGAAGGGAGGAAGGGAGGATGGGAAGGAGGAAAGGAAGGAGGCAGGAAGAGGGGGAGGGAGAGAGAAAGTGACAGAGGGAGGAAGAGAGGGAGGAAGGGAAGAAGGAAGGAAGGAAGGAAGGAAGGAAGGAAGGAAGGAAGGAAGGAAGGAAGGAAGGAAGGAAGGAAGGAAGGAAGGAAGGAAGGAAGGAAGGAAAGAATACAATTAATTCTTCAATTAAATCACCATGAGATACACAGTTACAAGGTATTCATGATTTTGTCATACAACGTCTCTTCACTGGTGTATATTTCCTGCCACCAATGTCCCCATTTTCTTCCTGCTCTCTCCCTTGTCCTATTCCCTGCCTGCCTCTATATGACAGACATTTTTCTTTTTGTTGATGCATGTTTTTTCCTTTTCTTTTAGACACTGTAGTTTGCAATTTTGTTACTAAAAATGTTGTCACTAAAAATGTATCATGCATATCACTATCTCCTTTCAGCACGTACTTCTTGTTCAGAGTGACTATTTCCAACTGTCATTCTCATAACGGCCCCTTCTCTGCCCTAACTGCACTCCCCTTCTATCTGTGGCAAGCTTTCTACCATGGACTGGCCCTCCTAGCCCTTGTCTCTATTGTCTTTGGATATTATTACCATAGTATCTTTCTTTGATAGCCCAAAAACGAGTACAATAATCCTATATCTATCCCTCTTCCTCTGACTCATTTCACTCAGCATAATACTCTCCATATCCATCCATACATAAGCAAAGTTCGTGATGACATTTTACCGAATAGTTGTGTGATATTCCGTTGTGTAGATGTACCACAGTTTCTGTATCCACTCATCTGTTCTTGAGCATTTGGGTTGTTTATAGACCCTGGCTATTGTGAATGATGCTTCAGTGAACATAGTAATGCAGAGGGCTTTTCTGCATTGTGTTTGGGGCCCCGAGGGTATTTTAGCAGTAGCAGCATTGCTGGGTCAAATGAAAGCTCGACTTCTAGGTTTTGGGGAAAGTCCATATTTGTTGTGTTAAATAATTAAAGATGGTGCTGGATGGCGATGGATGGAGGCCTTTGTCCTTAGGCCTTGGCCACGTGGCTTCATCCCCCATCAACCGGCGGGTCTGGGGTTCAGGAAAGCGACGGGTATTGAACTCACTCACAGGCAGGCATCAGGAAGTATCAGCTTTCTTCATGCCCTATTCACCACATGCGTGTGGCCTATCTCATAACCTTTCAAGCATTCAGCCATTATTAGCTACCCTGCATCTTAATTCCTTTCAGCCATCTTTCTTTGACCTCCATGCTGGTCAAAGACCAAAAGGGCAGAGACCCAAAAAGCCCAGACCCTAATCCCCCGGGTCAAAGGCCTTATCTACCTTTTCCAAGACCCCTCCCAGGAATGGGCGGGGTCTTGCAGGTAAGGTCAAGTTACCTAGGGAGAAAGGGTGGGGGATGAGGCTTCACATACTGTTTTCCCAAAAAGGCTGGACCAATCCACATTCTCATAAGCAGTGAATGAAAGTCTCTTTCTCCTCTCATCCACTCCAGCACTGGTTATTATTGTTCTTTTTGATGTTTGCTACAGACTCAAAGTTCCTAACCGGCTTTCCCTGACTGCTCTTAGTATCTTTCAAGCAGGACAAGCACTGAGCAACTCCTCCCAAGGCGTCACCTGGGTGGCTGAGAGCCTGGCCCATCCCATCAAAATTGCCTGTCCTTTCTTAGGCGGGGGTTAGGGGGCATGCCTATTTCTTCAGGCCAGGAGAGTTAGTCCCTGTTCAAACTTTGCTCCAGGACTGCAGATATGATAAGGCACTTGTCTGGCATGTGGCAACTTGAACCCCTGCATCAAATAATGTCCCCTGAGCATCTCTGACACTGCCTATCCCTGCCCCCTTTATTGTATGATATAACTATGGAGGTCCCTCAGGCTCCTTTCAGGCCTCAGTTATGAATTATCCAGGCTGAGGATTGTTGAAATTCAACCCTTGCGAGAGTAGAGGCATCATGCCAAGATTGGCAGCATTCGAGGCCAGATATCTTAGCCTGTGTACAATCTCTCTGGCCCTAAGCTTTTGTTTTGTTTTGTTTTGGGGCCTCACCCGGTGACGCTCAGGGGTTACTACTGGCTGTGCACTCAGAAATTACTTTTGACTCAGGAGACCATATGGAACACCAGGGATCGAACCCAGGTCCATCCTGGGTCAGCCGCATATAAGGCAATACCTTACTGTTTTGCTATCAGTTCAGCCCCTGGCCCTATGCACTTTATAGCAATAAAGATAAGTTATTTTGGGCTGGAGAGATAGCATGGGGGTAGAGTGTTTGCCTTGCATGCAGAAGAACAGTGGTCCAAATTCTGGCATCCCATATGGTCCCCTGAGCTTGCCAAGAGCGATTTCTGAGCATCGAGCCAGGAGTAACCCCTGAGCACTGCTGGATGTGACCCAAAAAAACCCAAAATAAAATAAAATAAAATATTTTATTAACAAAATGAGATAATTATATGACCATCTAGTAAAATAATATCTAGCCATGAACAACAGAATTATAGACCATGTTTTTGGGCTGGAGTGATAGTACAGTAATAGAGTGCACATATCAGAATGCATTTTATTCCCGGCATCCCATATGGTCCCCTAGAGTCTCACTAGGATTGATGCTTGAACATAGAGCTAGGAGTAAGTCCTGAGCACAGCTAGGTCTGGTGCCCCACAATGGAATGATCAATCTTACTTTAATATGAAATTTCAGAGGATCATCTAACAAATACCAGCAAGGTAAATTTCAAGTACAGCCTAATCACGGAGTGTTAAAAGTTCTTAAAAAGTGACCCCATTTTTTATCTTTTAGATAGGGGCTCCTGCCTTTTTCACAGAACCTTGGGACATGGATTACTTTGTTTTACCTCATATTTCTGCATTTTTCTATAAAACTAAAAAAAGAAAAAAGAAAGGATGGGGGGCAGGGGCCAGATGGTATCAGGTGCTTTGGTGGAGAAAAAAGGGACAGAACTAAATATCCAAGCCAAAGTCAACAACAGTAGAATCAAGAGACCTAAACTTCAACAATCTAAACTTAAAGGGGCCTGTTATACTGGCAGGTCAGGGGCAAAGGCTGGCGGTATAGGATGAACTCTGGGACCGTTGGTGGAGGGAGGTCGACACTAGTGGTGGGAATGGACCTGACTCTCTGTATATCTGAAATTCAACTATGAAAGACTTTGTAGAGGGGCCACTGAGGTGGCGCTAGAGGTAAGGTGTCTGCCTTGCAAGCGCTCGCCAAGGAAGGCTGCAGTTCGATCCCCCGGCGTCCCATATGGTCCCCCCAAGCCAGGGGCAACTTCTGAGCGCTTAGCCAGGAGTAACCCCTGAGCGTCAAATGGATGTGCCCCCCCACAAAGAAAAAAAGAAAGAAAGACTTTGTAGATCACAATCATTTCAAGAAATACAAATTTTTAAGAATGAGAAATACTGCTTTGTGTGTTAGAGAAAAGTCTTCTATGCCTGGTGCATAATAAAGTATTATATGATTTATAATACTTCCCCACATGTTTACAAACTGTCATGGAATAGAAGATCCCTGCAAAAGTGTGGGAAGGATCAAGTATTGAAATTAGAGATTCCACTTCACACAAGAAGGAACACAGTGATTGCGCTTAAGTAAGATCTGCTAACTGAACAGGTTTTCTGGAAACATAACAAAAGACGCTATCCCAGGCTCCATCCTAGGATCAACGCAATGGCCAAGACCACCAACTACAGAAGACGGATTAAAATGACACTGAAGGAACAGAACTTCTAGAACCACAAAGAAAGACTGCATCATAAGCTCCATTCCTTGACCTGTGCCTATACCAAGATCTCTAGATACAGAGGTCTGATTTTATCACCCATGATGGAGCAGAAGTCTTCCATACACCACAAAGGCACCGTGGGGAGAGTAAATGCAAGGAGTCTATAGTTAATCCTGTGACAGTATACTTCAAAGGTGGAGAAACCCTGTATCTCTTAGGCCAAGGGAATTCCCTGTCTAATGTCCCCAATATTTACTGTGCCTATGCAGGAAAAAAGAAAGCACAAAATAATCTTTTTTATTTATTTATCCATTTTTTGACTTCTTTGTTTTGGTGTAGATATTGAAGTTGTCTCCAATTTTCTTTTTTTTTTTTTCCTTCTTCCTTTTTGCGCTCTGTCTTGTTTTTTATTTCAAGACAATGGCTATTATGTGGTGCTTATCTTTATTGCTGTAGTGCTCACTGGATATTTTATTTGACATTTCTTTTTGTATTGTTGTGGTGTTCCACTTTCTTTTTCCCTTTCTTCTCTCAAATCAAAGATGAGAGCCTCTAGAAGGACTCCGCCCATTTTCGGCTTATTTGATTTTTACCCCATTTTGTTGCTTTTCTTTTCTTCAAACAAAACCACATAACTGGAACTATCTGGTTCCACCTCTCAGATAGAGGGGAAAGTGATGAAGGGTACCAAGACCAGGCAGTTGTATGATCACTAAGTAGTAAGCTAGACACAGAGGGAACCATCATTCTAACAGCCTGGGGGTGAGGGTGGGGAATATGGGATGCATGATGGGAACAGGGGTGGAGGGAGGACAGGTTTGGTGATGAAAATTCCCCTGATTCAATGTTAATATGTACCTAAAATATTACTGTGAAAGATATGTAAGCCACTATGATTAAAATAAAAATTATGGGGCCAGAGAGATAGCATGAAGGTAAGGCATTTGCCTTTCATGCAGGAGGTCATTGGTTTGAATCCTGGCATCCCATATGGTCCCCTGAGCCTGCCAGGAGCAACCCCTGAGTGCTGCCGGGTGTGACTCTAAAACCAAAAAATAAATATAATAAAATAAAATAAAAAATTTATATATATATATATATATATATATAAAGTATGATCTGCAACATCATGCTGATGACTTCCACAATAGATGATCCACATCTCATGTGACACCTTGTACCCATCTACTAGGATCCCTGATGAGAGCCCATTTCTATGGAGTTTGCTCTCTAATGAGAAAGACAGACATCAGGAGCAGAGGAGACTCATGCATTCTTGCAACCTGGGGGAAAGAGGGATGAATCTTGCAGTGAGGAGATTGGGAATATGGTAGCAACATGCACACAGCATAAGGTAGAAGAATGCTGCGGAAGAACGCCAACAAAATTCACTCTTCCTGGTAGGAAAGTGTAAGACTCCATTTATTGGTGATGGATACCTGGGATGATGAGCCCCCGGTTCTGGGAAGAGAATGGGGATCCATGGCAAGGAAGGAAAGAGGGGAAGAAGTAGTTAGAAGACAGAGGATGTGACAGTGTGGAGAGGGTTGGATTAGACTTGGCTCTGGGAGGAGAGCCTGATGAATTTGGTGCTGAGTACTAGTGCTCCAGGAAAAGAGATTTCACAGACATTCTCTTTCTTGGGGGGAGGTGGTGGGGTGCATGTTGGGCCACACCTAGATGTGCTCATTGCTGGCTCCTGGCTCTGTGCTCAGGGATTACTCCTGTTGGTACTTGATGATGCTCAGGGGTTACTCATGGCTATGGGCTCAGAAATTGCTCCTGGGGACACCGGGGTTCAAACCCAGGTCCATCCTGGGCAACTGCATGCAAGGCAAACACCCTACCACGATGCTACCACTCCAGCCCCAAATATCTACTTTTACTTGATTAAAAAAATTTATTTTGGTTGTACCCCATGGTGCTCAGTGACTATTCCTGACTCCATATTCAGCATTCATTCCTGGGAGTGCTCTGGGAACCATATACAGTGGCAGAATTTGAACCAGAGTTGGTTGCTTATGCAAGTGTAAGTGTGTTAGTACCTTTACTATCCTCCAGTTCCTAAAGGTTTCTTTTTTTATATATTTTTTGGTTTTGGGGCCACACCTAGCAGTGCTCTGGGGTTACTCTGGCTCTGTGCTCAGAAATTGCTCCTCGTAGGCTCTGGGGGCCATCTGGGATGCCAAGGATCAAACCTAGTCTGTCACAGGTTGGCCATGTGCAAGGCAAACACCCTACTGATGCGCTATCACTCGTGCCCCCTGAAGATTGATTTTTTTTTAAAACCATCGAGCAAAATAAAAATGTTTGTCTTTCAATAAAACCACGGCGTAGGATGAAATAGGCCCTAAAGCTTACCTCCTCCACAATATCTCAAAAGAATTAACGGGGATATCTATATTTTCTTTGTATGTAGTTATGTCTCTTAGTGTGTTTACTTCCAAATATAAAAGTAGCCTCCTCCATCTTCTATATTTTCCTTTTTTCTCTTTTCTTTTTAAAAATATTTTTAAGTTTTTTCTCAATTTTTAATCTATATATAATACATTTTTTACATTCATTTCCTATTTTCTTTTCTTTTTTTCTTTTTTTGTTTTTTTATATATATTTTTATTGTAAGAATTTATTCAAGAGACAAAATTGATTAACATAATGAGGTAAACTAGCATAACATAATATAGTGACATAACATAACATATAATATAATTGATATAATAATAATACATGTAAGTCAAAGAAAGTTTCTGATTAAAACACAATTTTTTTCATAATGGCTTACATATCTTTCACAGTAGTATTTTACGTACATATTAACATTGAGTCAGGGGAATACCCATCACCAACTATGTCCTCCCCCCATTCCAGTTCCCTTTCTATAACCCATATACCCGACCATCACCCCCCGGGCTGCTAGAGTAGGTGGACCCCGCTTTGTCTGGCTTACTATTAGTGATCACATATCTGTTTGGTCCTGGAACCCTCGTTTCCCCTTCTATTTAAGAGACAGAGCTAGAAAAATTGAGGTATGTGATTTTGTTTGAAGGCAAGAAAAGCAATAGAATGGGGTACAAATAAGAGGAAAAAAAAAAAGAAGTCAAAAGTCAAATACGCTAAAAATGGGCTGAGTCTCCCTAGAGGCTTCCAACCTCAGTTTGAGAGAGGATGTAAAAAAGGTAATTGAAATACCACAACCATACAGAAAAAATTATCGAATTCAATAACCGGTGAGCACTTATATATAATACTTTTTTAATTTCACTTGTTATGCTTGGTACAAAATGCTAGAAGAAAAAGTCTTGCTTAGGATAAATGCTCAGGTCAAAACCAAGCCACAGAGACTGTATAGCCTGTCATTCTTACCCCCACGTGCACCAACAATATGTTATGGTACTGTTTCCTTTTTCATAGGCATACTAAAAAGAGGGGAAATCTTATATATCGAAACAAGCTCTTATCTACTAGGGATAAAAGCTCATAAATTTTATGATACAGGAATGCCTCCCACCCTGAACATTTGTCATGGGGATTCGACTTGGGCTCCATGTGATTGGACAGCGACCCTCCAAACCCCAGAGCCCAACCGTAGAACCAACACAGTTCCCTGCAGCAGCACCAGGAATAAAACACCCTCTGGGGAGCGCCTAATACCACCCCGGCACCAACTTGTACCAGGTTGAAACAACATCTTAATGTGGAGGAAACAGCAACAACTAGATCTAAGAGCAGGTTGCCTATCTCACCACCCAATGGTAAGATGAAACCAGAAGACACTAAGTCCTTAATATGCACAAAAATCAAGATCACTAATTACAGAAGACTAATTTTGACAACCGCAACTGGGCAGAACTTTTCTTGGATCTGATAAGAAAGACCCTCGCCTAGGCTTCAGCCTAGGATTTGAACTAAACCAAGATCTCTAATTCATCTCTAAGACTTTGACAACTACGACAGAGCAGAACTTTGGGAACCATAAGGAAAGGCTTCATTCTAAAATCTGTGCAAAAACCAGGATCACTAATTATAGAAAACTGACTACAGCAGTGATGGAGCAAGAACTTCTAGTGAGCCATAAAGAAAGACTCTATCCTACACTTCATCCTATGACCTGTGCAAATACCAAGATCCCTAATTACAAAGGACTGATTTTGTCAGTTACAACTGAACAGAATGTTTCCTGGCACCATAAAAAGACCTTGGGGTGGGCCCAGAGAGATAGCACAGCGGTGTTTGCCTTGCAAGCAGCCCATCCAGGACCAAAGGTGGTTGGTTCGAATCCCGGTGTCCCATATGGTCCCTCGTGCCTGCCAGGAGCTATTTCTTAGCAGACAGCCAGGAGTAACCCCTGAGCACCGCTGGGTGTGACCCCCCCCCAAAAAAAAAAGGCCTTGGGGTTTGACAATGAGTATGTCCAGAGCCTGTAGTTGTTCCCATGACAGTATGTTCCCATGACAGTATACAGGGTAGAGAAACCCTGTATCTCTTAGGCCAAGGGAATTCACTTTCAAATTTCCTCAATACTTACTGTGCCTATGTATAACAACAACAACAACAAAAGGCACAGAACCTTGCCACAGCAGCCCTCCTTTTTTTTATTTTCCCCTCTTTTTTGTGTGTTGTTGTTTAGTAGTTGTTTGTTGTGACCGTTGGGTATTTAGTCACTGCTTCTTCTTCATTTTTTTCTCCCCCCTCTTTTTCTTCTTTTAAATTGATATTGATAGCTCCTAGATGGATTCCTCCCGGCTTTTTTTTTTTTCCCAATAGAACCACAGAACTTAAATCATCTTGTTCTGCCTCATAAATTGAGGTGAAAAAAAAAAAGTGGATGGTACCAGGAGCAAACAGTCACATGAACATTGAGTGGAAATAAATAATGATTAAGCCTAAACACCAAACCCAAAGTCAACAACAACAGAATCAAGACCTACAACAAGTTATATACAAAGGGGACCGGTTACACTAACATTCCAGGGAGTGAAAGGGGGAAGTATGGATGCATGCTAGGAACAGGGTGGAGGAAGGTCAACACTGGTGGTGGGAAATTGCCCCAATTACCTATCACTATGTCCCTTAAATATAACTGTGAAAGACTTGTAATTCACATGGGTCTCAATAAAAATTATTTAAAAAACTTTGGGGGCTTTGGGACCCAACTTGGCAGTGCTCAGAGATCCTTTCTAGCAGTGCTCATAGGACCATATATTGTAATGCTTTGTTGACCATGTACAAGGCAAGTGCCTTAAACCCTTTCCTATAGGCTTTTTTGGGGGGAAGAATCACTTTTGGGGACACATTCAATGTAACACAGGAGGTACAATTGGTTCCTATGTGCTCAAGGGGAGCAATAATTTCAAGGGACCATGATAATAGAATTGGTCTTTCTTTTTGTTTCCTTTAAGTTTTTGTTTTGGGGACACACCCTACAGTGCTCAGTACTTATTCCTGGCTACACACTGCTCAGGGGGCTTAGCATACCATTTAGCGTGTTGGAATGGAACCTGGATCTGTTGTGTACAAGGCACCCCCCCTCCCCACTCACTATACCATAGTTTCAGTTTCTAGTTTCAGTTTCTTTAGTTCTTTCAGTTTTCTTTCTTCTCCTCCTTCCCTCCCTTCCTCCTCTCATCTTTCTTTTCTTTCCTCCCTTCCTTGTTTTCCCCTTTCTTTTTCTCCCTCCCTTCCTTCCACACACCTTTCTTTTTTTTGCTTGCTTTCTGGCTTGGTATCTCTCTTTCTTCCTCTTTCCCTTTTCTTCCTGTTCATCGTCACAGCAATGACAGGAGCAACAGCTCTTATGGCGCACTACACTTGGTTGTGGTGTTTGCGCATTAGGGCTCACCTAGGAGGTTGAGGTGCTTTCGCACATCTCCCACACTCACTCTCAGTTATGGCTGTGCTCATGCTCATGACACATTCTGGTCACTGTGCAGACGGAAATTACTTGTGGTGCCAGCGATCAGAGGCCCTAGAGACTCCAGGCTCAAAGAGCAGACCTGGCAGGATTGCCCTTGGCACCAGGGAATCAAAGTCTCAACTTGATGCTTCAAGGCATGTGTGTGCTGAGTCATTGAGCTATCACTTTCTTTTTAAAGGCATTTTTTTTCCTTTTAAGGATAAAAAAGCGCAGAATGAATCATTTGTTCTCCCTAGTGGAAATGTTCTGTGGACAGTGTTCTCCATACACCCTGGAGCCTGCTGCCCAGGTAAGAGACGACAGGCCACTGTCACGCCTGAGGACCACACTGTGGAGCATCCCAGGAGCCAACAGCAAAGAGACACCGAGAACTGTGGAGAGAGGCACAGTGGCAGGAAGGCAGGGAGGAGCAGGATACTTCCTGAGAAGATTGCTCTCGTCATCCTGATGACCAAAATGTCTCATGTATATTTTGTCTTCATCCATGACTCACAGAACCCTTGATATTTCCTGCGTTTTGAATGAAAAAGATGCCCTTTGTTATATGAATAAGGTGACTTTGGGAAGTGCCTAAGAATGGGGATAGATGATCCAGCATGTGATTGGAGAGGGGAACTTCCAGCCTCTCTCAGTCTCAAGGACTTTCCCAAGGAGAGGAGAGGGGCTGGGTGGCTATATCAGTGATTTGATCATGTCTAGACCTCCATACAAATCCAAGAGGACAGGGTTCAGGGAGATTCCAGGTAGATAACTAGAGTCTTTCTCTGAGCCACTGTGCTAGCTAACAAGCTTCTGTCCTCACCCTATTGGGCTGTTTATTAATTTCCTTGAACATCTAGTTTGCAAATTAGTTTCTTGAGTTCTAGAAGTTACTCCAGCAAATTAATCAAACCTGCAAGCATCTTGGGACCTTCACTTTATAGCCAGTTTTTAAAAAAAGCCTGGATTGATTAGTGTCTGAAGTGGAGTTGTCTCAGGATACTGAACCCTTTTCCTGTGGAATCTGATGCGAGCTCAAGGTAGGTGGTTTCACAAAGGAGCCAAGTTTTCAGTGTGTTTGCCAGCGCCCAAGAACCCAGGAGTTGTTTGCGGGTGAGGTTGTTTGTTGTGGTTGTGTGTGGATGACTGCATGCAATCAAGGATAGCGCCAGGAACCCTTTATATGGGGGAAGGGGAGAAGTGGGCCACACTCAGCTGTCTCAGGGATCACTCCTAGTGGAGTTTGTGAGACTATATTCTGTGCTGGGGATTGAGCCTGGGTGGGCTGCGTGCAAGGCAAGTGCATGACCACAATGTACTAACTCTCTAGCCCCTTTGGTTTTAGATTTTAAGAGTATGAGCAGGACTGGAGGTCGTTCATAGGTTTAAGCCCTTGTCTTGCCGGCAGCTGGGGTCAGGAACTTGGTTCAAATTCCTAACACCATAGAAGGTTACCCAAGCACCAAACATGGCTCCTGAGCACCACCGAGTGTGGGGGCCCTCATTACAAAAAAGAAGTTGGACAAATCAATGTTAGTCTAGTGGTGCTGTGACAGTGTACCACAGATGTGGCATTTCAAACTATAATACTTTTGGTCACAATTTCAAGAAATTTCATGTCCAAGATCACAGTATCAGTAGTCAAAGTGAATAAGTCAATTAGTAAATCATGAGGCAGGAGGACCAGGGAGGTCACACAAAAGGCAGTGTGCATGCTGGGCCTCCAGAGGCCAGGGTTCGAGCCCCACTACTACATGGTCCCTGACCTCTGCCAGGAATGACATGCCAAGAAATGAACCAGGTAGAGCTCCTAAGCACTTGGAATGGTTTCAAAGAAAATAACAACAACAAAAATCTAGCCATAACAATAAAAAAAAAAAGAACTGTTTGCTCTTTTTCGTTTTGGTCTTTGGTTTGTGGCCCACACCCAGAAATGATGTTCAGGGGTTACTCCTGGCTCTGCACTTAAGAATTATTCCTAGCAGTTCTTGGGGGAGCATATGGGATTCTTGGGATCAAACTGAGGTCAGTCACATGCAAGTCAAGTGCCCTACTTGCCCTACACTGTATTATAGCTTCAGTCCCTGACTATTCCTTACAGCTGGTTTCTGTCCATTTGGTTGGATGGAGTAGAAGGGGAGGCCAGGTGGGTGAAGCTGATATGCACAATCAGCAGATCTGTTCCTGATAGGTGAGGAGATCCTATGGGGGAAGGCAGAGAATAGAGAGAGGTCGCTGCTCTGAACACAGCTGGCTGCAACCTGACTGTCTCAATCTGCTCCGGCAGCAGCATCTGACAGTCGCTATACCCAGAATGACCTATGTCCATGGTGCCACACCTGTACCAAGGGATCTTGTCTGCTGTGTGAGTAAAGCCAAAAGACATGTTGGACAGGAGAGTCTATAGTTAGTGAACATCTTAACTCATGGTTATATAATAAAATCTTCAGGTTCTAAGACCATAGCACTGGAGAGGTGTGGGTCTGGAAGCAAATGGTGGTCTGGAAAATAATCCATATGCATAAACGTGGAGGGAGAAATGGATTTTCAGGAGTTCTCACACATTTGCCCTTTACTCCTAAGAAGCAGAAAGGTCTATGGAGGTCCAGAAACGCAAGAGAGCATTTTCCTCCAACTCTGAGTATTTATTCTGAGGGAAATGACCACACCTGGAGGTGGGACTAAGTGGTTTCAACACCAATCCAATGTGCTACATTCAAAGATGTTTCTGACCAATGAGTAACAAGGCATATACCGAGAGGGGTGGGCTCAGATCAATCCCACAATCCTGTTAATCCCACATCTTCCCCTATTTGACTTCATAGAAAAAATTGCAGAAGATGTGGGTTCAGGTAGACTCTTAGTGGTCCTTAGGTTCCCCCCTCCCTCCGTACTCCAGGGGGGAGGTGCATGTGGAGGAGGGCGGGCAGACATCTGGCTTCCGGTTTTCTCCTTGATTCTGGAGACCAGCTCTTGCCAGGTATGGGGTTTGGGGAGGCCCCATACCAGAGCCTTTCTCCCTAGCCTGGGGAGTGCTGGGAGGCTTGGCAGGCCTCCAGCCGTCCTTGTCTTTTTCCCCTGACTCCAAGCCTTCCCTGAGTGCCAGCTCAGATGGCAGAAGTGGGTTCAGGTGGACTCTTAGTGGTCCTCAGGTTCCCCCTCCCTCCATACTCCAGGGGGGAGGTGCATGGGGAGGAGGGCGGGCAGACATCTGGCTTCCGATTTTATCCTTGATTCTGGAGACCAGCTCTTGCCAGGTATAGGGTTTTTCTCCCCTGGACTTCAGTTTTTCCCTGGGCACCGGTCTAAGTGGACTCTATAGGGGTCAACAGGCTTTCCCCCTATCTCTCTCTACACTAATGGGAATGCGCTCTGGGAGGAGGGCAGGCTGTTCTAGCACTGGTTTATATTGGGACAGTCAGTGGAAATTTTTTTCTTTGTTTTCATATTGATAGTATTGTGTGCATATATTCTATATATCCATAATATCCATCTTGTATTGGGACCTTGATACTGCCCTACAAAGCTCATTTCTAATATTTTACTGCCTCAGTCCCAACCCTTACTTCCCCCCATCCTCCCCAGCTAATGACATGAAGCTCACCACATAGAATGATAAGTGCAGTTAGAGAAATAACTACACTGAAAACTACCATAACAATGTGAATGAATGAGGGAAAAAGAAAGCCTGTCTCGAGTACAGGTGTGGATGGGGTGGGGAGTAGGTAGATCTGGGAAATTGGTGGAGGGAATCCTGCACTGGTGAAGGGGGGTGTTCTTTACATGACTGTAATTATACAACTATAATTATATTTGTAATCATGGTGTTTAAATAAAGATAATTTAAAAAAATGCAGAAATAAGAAGTAAAATAAAGTAATACACCCCAAGAGAAAGAGAGCTACTAAGGGGAGGATGGAATTGTAAGGTAAACCTGGCTAAAACCCTAAACAAAGGTGTTCCCTCAACTTCCTCTTCCTGGTAACCCCCTCTTTCGCTATGTAAAACCCAGGTAGATCACAGGACCTTTCTCCACCCTGGTGGGGTTAGTTCTGGAGAATAAAGAGAGAGCAGTGCTGGCTTTTAGGGGGTGCAGAGAGAGAGCACATGGCGGAGAGAGGCCAGGAGGTGAAAAGCAGGCTGACTCCAATAAATCGTGTCCTCACTGGGTTGGCATTATTTCTCCACTGCTATCCTTCTTCATCGGACCTGTCCGCCTAAGGGGATAGAAGCACGGCATGTGGGGCATGTGGGCTATCTTGCCACTCATGGATGTTTTTTATTTTTACAATGGTATTCAGTAAAGCTGCAGAAGATGGAAAAAGGAGATATAGAGGTGAAGGGGCACCTGGTCAGCCCACAGGATACAGATCAAGAGTTCCGACCTGGGCTTGGGCCTAGGTACTAGGAGCTCATATATATTGGTTTTTGGGTCACACCCAGCAGCGCTCAGGGGTTACTCCTGGCTCTACTCTCAGAAATCACTCCTGGCAGGCTTCAGGGACCATATGGGATGCTGGGATTCGAACCACCATCCTTCTGCATGCAAGGCAAACACCCTACCTCCATGCTATATCTCCAGCCTCTCACCACCCTATTTTTGTGTGACTTCGCCTCCTGTGGGTCTGTAAACAGAACCCAGCATCCAGCTCTTTTTCCAGGATCCCCCCACTTGCAGCTGGCACAAGTGCCCATAACCGATGACCTTCAGTTGCACACACCTGTTCTTTCTCTAAGACCAGGCTTAAAAGCAAAGCATTGGCAGACTGTTCTAAGAAGAACTTAGAAGAGCATAGCCCATGGCCTTCCCATCTGTGAGAAGCAGCCTGCATACCTTAGATAGTGGGCCACTCCCTTCCTCCCTTCTCTAGGCCCATAGTGTAGCTTGGTCAGCTTGGTCCTCTTGCCCACTTCTCCTCAGATGGTTTAATGATCTTCAGCCTCAACAGAGAGTCCAGGATCCTCTCTTCAATTCCTGAGGAAGGGAGCACATTGACTGGATCTGGGGTAGGAGAAGGCAGTGTCTCCTGTAAACTGGACCTCCCTTTGTCCACCTCAACAGTGGGAATCTGAGGAGAGATGTGTAGACTTCTCTGGAGCCCTGGGTAGATTGCAGGTTTCCAGCCTCCTCTGTGCCAGGCGCGAGGGATGGATGCAGGAGTGTGAAGCCAGGGGCCATAGCTGCATGCCCTGGGGTAACATCTTTTTGTTTGTTCTGTTTTGTTTTGTTTGGGGGCCACACCCAGTGATGCCAGGGGTTGCTCCTGGCTCTGCACTTAGGAATTACTCCTGGCAGTGTTTGAGAGGATTAGATGGGATGCTAAGGATGGAACTTGGGTTGACTACATGCAAGGCAAGCATCCTACTCACTGTACTATCACTCCAGCCCCCTGAGATGATGTCTCTGAAAGGGGTGCTTGGTGCCACCCATCTATGCAAGGCTGCTTGATCAGGGGAAGGGCCATGTGGCTTCTTATATGCTGCTCAAAATACCCGAAACTCCAACACTACAGCTCTGATTAGCAACCAGGGGTACAAAAGACAAAGTACGAAAGTAGAGATTTCTTTTTCTCTTTAGGTCATTAGTAGATTGAAAGATATGGCAGATTGCCATCAACAGGAACTGGTTGGCATGGACCAGTTGACATAGGCTGTGTGCACAGCCTTGCACTGCTTGGCACATCCTGACACAACTGGCAAGTCTGGAACTGTCTGGCATACCTTGGCACAAGTTGGAAATGAGTGACACATGTTGGCATGGTTGGCATTAGCAGGTACAAGCAGGCACTATTTGGCAGGGTTTGAATAGACTTGCAAAGGTCAATATTTCCTGGCACTCAATGGCACTGGTTAGACTTTGTGTCATAGGATGGCATTTACTGGCACTGACTGGCATATTCTGGTATTTACAAAAAACCATTGCCTGACTGATATGGGTTTGCTTCAACTAACATGAGTTGGCACACTCTCACAAGGCTGGCATGGGTTGACTTTATTGGAACATGCTGGCACTGACTGGCATGAGCTGGCACTGGTTGGCATGGGTCAACATTATCTGGTACAGGTTGGCACTGACTGATACCAATGACACAGATTAGTCAGGCTAGCATGTGTTGACATAGGTCGGTAGATTTTCTACTGGCCTCTCCTGACAACCAGATACAATTCTTTTATTTTTCTTTGGTGTTTGGGTCACATTTGGTGGCTCTCAGGGTTTACTCCTGGTTCTACACTCCGGAATCACTCCTGGCAGGCTCCAGGAACCATATGGGATACTGGGGATCAATCTTGGTTTGACTATATGCAAGGCAAATGCCATACCACTCAGGCCCCAAGATACCATCTTTTCTGTTTTTATCTCAGTCCCAATTTGCCCCCAATTAGGGTGGATTAAGGTCCTCATTTTATTTTTATTTTTTATTAATATTTTTATTTAAACACCTTGATTACAAATATGATTGTAGTTGGGTTTCAGTCATGTAAAGGCCAATGCCCTTCACCAGTGCAACATTCCCACCACCTATGTTCCAAATCTACTCCTCCCCACCCCCAGAGTCCTCATTTTAGTCACATCTTTCTTTTTTTCTTTTTGGTTTTTGGCCACACCCAGCAGTGCTCAGGGGTTACTCCTGGCTGTCTGCTCAGAAATAGCTCCTGGCAGGCACGGGGGACCATATGGGACACCGGGATTCGAACCAACCACCTTAGGTCCTGGATCGGCTGCTTGCAAGGCAAATGCCGCTGTGCTATCTCTCTGGGCCCTAGTCACATCTTTCAAATACAAACACAGTCACATTTAGATGTAGAGGCATTTGGGAAGGAGACACAATTCAGCCCATGATACCAGTCAAGTAATAAGATGGCAGAGCTGGTGGTAGGCACATGGATTTTTGTTATCACCTCTGGATTGCTTTGCATACATGAACTATTTCCTAAGGAAAAATTCAGTGTGATTGATCATCCTACTGTGCTCAAAGTAAGGATGAGCAATACTTTTGGGAAGGTGCACTAATTTGGGAGGAATAAAGGATCTACAAACAGCCCCCTCTGTACCTCAGTTTTCAGGCCTGACCTCAGCTTCAAAGAACTTCAAGGGCCAAGCAGACAGCTCCAAGGATTGAATGAAGGCTTTGCACTCGGTTAGCCCAAGTTTGATCCCTGGCACTGCCTGGGCACTACCAGGAATGATCCCTGGGCACAGAGCTAGGAATAACACCTGAGTACCACTGGATATGGGCTCCAAACCAAAAGAAGAGAAAACAACAATAAATGGAAGAACTTAAAGAACATGCTCAAAGTCTGAGTCCCACTCAAAATGGACTCAGTCAGAATCTTGGATCAGCACACAAATATTAGAGGTCTTTACTGAATTCTCACAGGTCCTTTGACTGAGAGACAGTTCCAAACTTGCTGTGCTCAAGCTTCAGAGTCAGCTGGAGGGCAGATGGAGCCCATTTTGGATGCCACTTCAAAATTCTGAGTCAATGGACCTGAGGCAGGTTGAAACTTGGCTTTTGGAATCAATTCTCAGGGTCACTGCTGCTGATCTGAGGGGCCAGACACAGGGATCTCTGTGAGGACATTTGTCACCTGCAAACCCTCATCTGTTGTTCTGTGAACACACAAGAGCTTCTGGAGATATGAAGATGAGTCAGAAAGGGGCAGTACTTCCCCTATGTCTACAGAGCCCACTGGTCTATGCCCATCTATGCCAGCCAGCAGTTCTAGGAATCCAATCCAGTACCCCACCAATCCAAATTTTACTTTATCTAAACTCACATTTATGCCAATCTTCTTGTAGTGCCTGAGCTGTTGAGGAAGTGCTTAGCCTCATCCATACTTTCAAGAAATACAATGACAGCAACAGTGGTGACACTTGTCTCCCAGGCCCTACTAAGGTGCAATGTTGGATTTAAATCCTGCATAATCAAATGAAGTGGGGCTCATCAATTTTGTTTTACATAGATGAACTAGCAAAGGCTCAGCAACCAGACATCCTGGGCTACTGCCCAGCTCCACCACCATCTAATTAATCTGACCTCGAGCAAATTCCAACCCCTTCAGCTTCCTTATCTTGTTGCATAACACTGGACACTGAGATCCTGCCTTGTGGGCTGTTTCAAACATTACAGTCAACAGGCACAACACTTGGCACCTGGTTAGGACTTCAAATATGTTTGGAATTTTTAATGCCCGCTTGGTAAGAGACCAAGAAAGGAAAGAGACTCAGCTCAGCTCTGTCTAATCCCAAATCATTTTTCCCCCTCTGCTCTCATGTTCATAGTTTAAGACCAAACTGTTTCTGACCTTCTCACTCCTCTTTTGCTGTTCTGGGACCCTGTCCATCGGCAAGAGGCTGATGCTCACAGGTGCTTTTCCATTTTCCATTTTTCTCACTCAGACTAAATGATGCTCCACAATTCTAGAGAGGGGAAGGGGGGGGGGTCTTGATCCTTTGATCTCCTGCTGCTTCTTAGGGCTCCTCCCTTTCTGAATTGAGTGCAGATCCTTCTCACTCAACTGGCACCACCTTGCTCTGCTCCCTCCCCTCAGGACCAGAAACGTTCCTTGGAAGTGGGAATTCATTCTCTCAGTGCCCCCAGTTCTGAACACTAAGCCTGAGTTAGAGAAAGGGCAAAAAGCATTTTTGTCCAAGAACTTAATCTAAAGTTATCCTCAGTGATATTAGCATCTGGGATGATTGGCAAGAGAGGCTAAGAAAGCAATAGCCCCCATTCGAGATGATGAGCCTGGAAGGGGAGTGTGTGTGTGTGTGTGTGTGTGTGTGTGTGTGTGTGTGTGTGTGTGTGTGTGTGTGTGTGTGATTGGCAAGAGAGGCTAAGAAAACAATAGCCCCCTATTCGAGATGATGAGCCTGGAAGGGGACCGTGTGTGTGCGGGGGCAGTATTGGTGTTGGCTGCATGCATTTTATTTTGGTTTTAGCTTTTGGGGTCATGTCTTTTGGCCATATTCAAACGTCACTCTTGGCTCCACACTCAAGAATTTCTCTTGATGATGATGGGAAAGGCATCAGGGATGTCAGGGATCAAACTCTAAATGTCAGGCCATATGCAAGGCAAGCAAACACTCAGCCAGCCGTACCATCTCGCTAGCCCCAGTTGTCGTTTCTGGATATAAATTTTGTGGGTTTTGGTGCCATTACTGGTTAGCGAAGAGATGCTTAAGGAACATGGGTCCGTATTCCTTATGTGCTTGGATCCCCAAGGTATCAAGATACCCAAGGGGGTGGTGGTGGTGGTGGGGTGAAGGCTGAGTGTGGGTGAACTGGGAGAAGAAGATTGTAAGTCCTGTGGAGGTGGAGGTGGAGAAACGGGGTCTAGGACACCACAGAGGCCCTGCAACATGACCCTGGAATGACAGCCAGAAACTGCCAGAAAATGACAGCTGGCTTGGGCATCTCTGTGCCAAGGGTCCCGGGAGAGTTGGGGGTCTGCCTAGCTAGCAGATCCCTGCTTTTTCTGGGGACTTTTGCAAGGCAGCAGCTGCATGTGCCTTCTGCAGGCGTGCCAACCCGGGGCAGGGGCTTGGCATGGGGTTCCCACGAGGCCTGCAGCAGCCCAGGTCTTTGCAGGTCCTCCCGGGCATCTGGGGTGCGGGGAAGGGATGGGGGTCCGGAGGCGCAGCCCTCTCGGACCCCCCGGGGAGGGCAGATCAGGGGGCCTGGGCCGAGGGGAGCGAGGACCCCACAGCCCCGGGTTCGAGCTGGCTCGGGCCGCCCTCCCGCCCGCCTTTCGGGGGGCGGTCCCGGGGCGCAGCGCGCGCTGACGCGGGGCCCCGCAAGGCGAGGCGAGGCGCGGCGAGGCGAGGCGCGGCGAGGCCGGGAGCTCCTAGGCGGAGGCTCCCCCTTCTTCTTCCTCTTCCTCTTCCCCCTCCTCCTCGCTTGCTTTGACAGCGACCTCGCGCCCGGGCCCGTCCTCGAACCCGCGGCGCTGACGTGGGGCGCGCGAGCCCCGATCTCCCCAAGTACGCGCGCCAGGTAGGTGCCGGGGTGCCCGGAGGGCGCGGGGCGCGGGGGAGGCCGCTGCGCCTCTCTGCTGGGCTCGGGAGCCCCCCAAGCGGGGCAGGGCGCAGGCCAGGGGGTCCTGCCGCGGACCCCCACTTTGCAAGGCCCAGGAGCCCCCCGATCCCGGGCTAGCCAGCTGCCTGGGGGTGCGGTGCGGTGCGCTGGGCGAGGGCGCGCGCGGCAGGTCCGCCTGGGGAAGGAGGAACCTCCGGCCCCGACGCTTCGTTTTGGGGGGCACTTCCCCAATGCAATTCATCGCGCCTCGCCTTTCCATCATCTTCACCTTCACATCTTCATCCCCATCCTAAGCATCGTCATCAATTTTTTTTCATTCCCTTTCCATGAGCTGCATTTCCCCGGGACCCAATTACGCGCGCCTTGGAGGTGCTCCAGCTCGGGCCCGGAGAAAAAGAGGAACAGGCCTGGCCCCCCCTGGGCTTCCTTCCCCTCCTGGCACCCAGGGGTGCGGGTGTCTCTGCTCCCCACCCTGCTGCCAGAAATGCAACCCTGGGGAGGAGCCAAGCCGGCCCCTGGCACCGGGATTTGGCACCCAGTTCTCTTTGCCGGCCCCTGCGTGACCTTGGGCGACCCGCTTTGCTTGCTTTCCCTCTCGGGGTTCTGTAAAATGGGCCACCGGGTAGTGGACGGTCCGAAAAGCAGCCCAGGGTTCTGACCCGGAGGGAAGCGCAGTCAAGTCAAGGGTCTTAAGCCTGTCACCTTCAGTGGCTCTACCTCGCCCATCTCTGCCTGCCTGCGCAGGAATGCCAGGGCATTGCACAGAGTAATGCAATGAATGAATGAATTGATTGATTGATTGATTGCGGGATGGATCAGCAGAGGGTGCATTTGCAAGAGGGGGTGGGTGTGGCCCTGCCCTGTAGCCAGCACCCCACACTCATCCCGTTTGTTTTTTTTTTTTTACCACCTGGGTTCTGTGTGCAGTTCCTCCCTGCCCTTCCCCCGGAGGATTAGCTTCTGAAAATATTGACTTGTTGTGAAAAGGAGTTTTCAACTCTGCCTTTGAGCCCTTTCCCATTCTTGAACGATTGCATTGGGTGGACAGAACTAGCAGCATCTTTCATTGCCTCGGCCAGGCCAGGCGGGCATCTGGGCCCATTTCCCAGGCCCTCAGGTTCTTGTTTCAGGAGAAAACCCAGGTAGGTTTTCTCCATGGATGAGGAATTTTGAGGAATTTTCCTTTTTTCCCTTTTTTTTTTTTTGTCTTTGGGGTCACATCCCAGGGTACTCAGGGGTCATTCCCGGCTTTGCACTCAGGAATTAGTCCTTGCCAGTGTTCAGGGGACCAGATGGGATGCCAGGGATCGAAACCAGGTTGGCACATGCAAGCAAGTGTCCTACCTGCTGTTCTATCGCTTCAGCCACACTGGCTATGTTTTCTTCCCAGGAGATGTGTTATCATTTGCATTTTGGAGGTCTTGGGAGACTTTTGGCTGGGGGAGCACAGGGTGTGTGAGGAGAGAGGTTCCTTCACAGAAGGACAGAGACAGGCCTGGCACACGTCTGTCTCTGCAATTCTCTCTGGGAGATTTTCAAAGACCTTTGCTCGCTGACAGCCACCCTTCTTTTTTATCGCCTCTCTTAGCTCTGTGGGTTTTCTGGGTTTTGTTTTCTAACTCTGCAGAGCAAGCATTGCGCCTGGCATTGTTCTTATTTTAAGAGGCAATAACAGGCACCAATCAGCGGGAGCCAGCTGCCATGGGGCACATGCAGGTTGATGTTTAAGTCACAAATGATGGCAGTTACCTGCGAAGTCCTTGCTTTTGTTTCCATTTTATGAGACTGAGAAAGAGGAGGTCTTGGGCTTAAGTCTCTTGAGTCAGTGTCAGTGTCAAGATTCTCACTCAAGTCTTCTCTGCGAAGTTCTGAATGCACAGAACAGCCTTTTGGTTTGATTTTTTTGGGGGGGGGCACAACACACCCAAGGATGCTCAGCACTCATTCTTGGTTCTGTGCTTAGGGATCACTCCTGACATTTCTGGAGGAATCAAAATGTAGTGCCAGGGAGTAAACCTGGGTTGGCTAACCTGCAAGGTCTATGTATTACTCCCTGAACTGTTGCTGTGATCACCCCCCCCCTTTTTTGGACAGAATGAGTAAGACTGGTGATGTCCTGTTGTTCAGTATGGTTGTGCATTCTTTCTCACCTCTAGGTTGGCACCTTGGCTTAAGACAACCTCAAAATAAGTCGTTCTTCCTTGATTCACCATTGGGGAATTCCAGTTGCTTACAGTAATTAAGATTCAGGGGTTCTAAAGGGTTGGGGGGGTTAGTTTCCAAGAAGGTTGAAGGGAGGAGGGTGTGGTCTCATGTTTATTTGGCATCACTATCAATTGGTTTATGACTTTGGCAGTCTGGGACTTGACCAGTCTTTGGTGATGCTGCTTTCCAGTGACTGTTGTCATGAAAAGGCAATATCTGTCATATTGGTGAAAAAGCAGATTTGGAATTTGTGTACTTTGTGGCTGAGAGAGCTCGTACATGTGATAAAGTGTTTGCCTTGCATGAAGTCAATCCCAGTTTGATCCTTTGCACCACAGAAAGTTCTCAGAGCATCACCAGGAGTGATCCCTGGTCATAGAGCTGGAAATAAGACCTGAGCACCTCTAGGTATGGCCTCAATACCCCACCTCCTAAAAATTACTATGCTTTACCTTGGCTCTCTCCATGATTCACCATGCTCTTAGAACCATTTTTGCCTATTTCCTTGTTTGAAATCCCACCCTACCTCATCCATTTTCTGTTTCCTGGGTAAGACAAGGATTCAAATGAACACTTCACTTCTCCCTCTTTTTTTTATTTTTTTATTTTTTGTGGTGGGTTTTGTGCCACATCTAGCTCCATCGGAGGCCTTCTCCTTGCTATGTGCTCAGGGGTCATTCCAGATGGTGCTCAGGGGACTCAGGGGACTGTGCTGTGCCAGAAATCGAACCCAGAATCCCTACATGTCAAGCCTGGACTCTGGTTTGTTGAGCCATTTTCCCAGCTTGCTATATTTTCTTTGAAACTTGAATTGGGATTTCTTAAGGATGAGGGAAGAAAATAGTGTTGATTTTAATTCCTTTTTTTCATCCCTATTGATAGCAAGTCTTAAACCATTGTCACCCTAATTCCCATCCATTTCTGAGGGTAAAGGTTGTATCTATTTTCCTTTTCTCTTTATTTCACAAAGTCTGGCTTTTCTGTGTCTGTGCTACTGGTTTCAGATCTTCTCAGAATGTTCTCGTGAACTCCTTCCTGTTTTCAGCCGAGACGAGACAAGTTCCTGATTCATAGCGACTTGATTCAGAACTTCCTTTATAAAGGTCTATTGAAGCTTTATGGACTCGATTTTAGAACTTTTAGAAGCTTTTAGAACTTTGTGAAGCAAGTTTCCGATGGTCTTAAAAGGGGGAAGATTGGCCTCACCAGGTTGAAAGAAAGATACTGACTGTTGCAATTAAAGATACTGTATTTTCTTCGTGTGAAGGAGGCCTGCTTATGAGGTTGGGAGCCAAACTATCAGGCTCAAATCCCTGGCTCTGACCTTGAGCAAAGAGTTCCCTCTTACTCTGGGCCGCCTTCACCTTTCAGATGAGGAATAATAATTGCTGTGGAAGCTTGCTGTGCCATTACATGCTAATGGTCATGCATATACACTTGAGGAGTATTCATTTATCCCCTCAATTTTGGGTCTTCGTCTCCATCTTAATCTTATCATTTCATCCCTTCACTAGGAGAACTCTTGTCCCATTGAAACCAGAGGCTGTGCTTGGCTTTTTTTTTTGTTTGTTTGTTTGTTTTTGGGCCACACCCGGCAGTGCTCAGGGGTTACTCCTGGCTGTCTGCTCAGAAATAGCTCCTAGCAGGCATGGGGGACCATGTGGGACACCGGGATTCGAACCAACCACCTTTGGTCCTGGATCGGCTGCTTGCAAGGCAAACACCGCTGTGCTATCTCTCAGGGCCCTGTGCTTGGCTTTTTTCAACTAGATTGAAGTTGGAGCTTCCAGGCTACTCCAAGTCCAAATACCCTTTCCTGGGGCCAGGCCTGAATGTTTTCCCAAGCCTGTTGCTAACTGGTCAGTCAGTACTTCCACGGAATGGGAGAATCACCATACTACAGCTTGCAGGAAGAGTAAATTGGGGAGTCAATTGAGTTTACATTCTGTCCCATTGACTCCCCCACTTCTTCCTTCTAGAGACTGAACTAGCTGCCATCTGCTCCGTGGAAAGAAGATATCATGTTCGTAAATATATAAAGAATCGAAGTCATTGAGATTTGTTTGAAGTCATGTTGCCGAGAGTGATTTCTTTTTTTATAAATATTTGAGAAAATCTGGAGTCATTAGAGGACTTGCGAAGCTTATTAAATGAACCGAAGATGTGTTTTGGGGACAGTCCTTTTCATTCCAAATGGAATGATGTAGTGTTAAATAATTAATGATGGTGCTGGATAGAGAAGGATGGAGGTGTTTTTTTCTGCCATCCCAGGCCACGTGGCTCCGCAATCCCCATTCAGCTGGCGGGTCCCAGGTTTAGGTGAAAGGCGGAATCAGACTCATTTAGAGACAGGCATCAGGAAGTATCAGTTTTATTCATGCCCTGCCCACCACATGTGTGGCCTCTATCATAACCTTTCAAGCATTCAGTCATTCTTAGCTAGCCCTGCATCTTAACTCCTTTCAGCCATCTTCCCTTTGACCTCCATGCTGGCCAAAGACCAAAAGAGCGAGACCAATCCCCTGGGTCAAAGGCTTTATCTACCTTTTCCAAGACCCCTCCCAGGAATGGGCTGGGTCTTGCAGGTAAGGTCAAGTTACCTAGGAAGAAAGGACCGATGAGGCTTCAGAATGAGAGTCAAGAGCAGCAGGGAGGGACTGAAGAGATAGGACAGGGGTTAATGATGCTTGCCAGGAGTGATTCCTAAGTGCAGAGCCAGCAGAACCTCTGAAAACTGCTGGGTGTGATAAAAAGAAAAGAGCAGCAGAGGAGGGAAGAGAGTTTCATGAGAAGGTAGCAGTCTGATCCACCAGGGTAAGTGGTAGCCCGGGTGCTAGTCTTGGATGTGAGATGTTAGCATCTATGCAGTTGCTCCTTTATGGAGCTTGAAGGGTGTGCAGGGGCTGGGGGGAGGGCAGTCAAGTTCACAGAGCTAGGGGTGAGGGTCCACACTTCTTTTGAAGCTGCTTGGGCTTGGAGAAAGCTGGTGGTCTCTTAGAAGGTTCCTGCAGGCTGGAGTCATAGTGGAGTGGTTAATCCCTGATCACCACCAGGTGTGACCCCAAACATTAAAAAAAAATACACACAGGGGAAAAATGTCTTTTATCTATTGGGTGCTGCTTCATGGGCCCAGGAGAATCCTGATGTCCTGGGTGAGTTATCTAGAGTGGCATCAGGAAGGGAAGAAAGGGAAGCAGAGGGGAAGAGAGCTAGGCCTTCACACGAGAGTATGGTCTGGTAGGACAATCAGGAAGCTTGGTTTCAAGCCTCAAATGGCTGGGCCTCACTGAGCAGATGAGGGAACTAGGACCCCCAAGGAGGAAGCCTCTTTCTCAAGAGGCAAAGTCAAGACTGGAGCCCCAGGACTTCAGGCTCCTAACCCACAGCAGCATGACTAACAGATGTGTCTTAGCATGATGCCTGTGGCAACACAGGGGAGACAATATCTCAGACTTCCCTTTGGTAGGGGAAAAGGGAGAGATGGGGTTGACTTTGGTGAGGATGATACCACCTTTTTTTCATTTTCTTCATCCCCTTCTTCATCTCCTTCATCCTCCTATTCGTCTCTTTCAGTATGATGGGAAAATGAGACCACCCCTTCTTCATCTCCTTCATCCCCTTTATTTAGTTTGCTGGGGGATAAGACCATCTTTAAGGTCTCCTGCAGCCTTGATGACTTCATACTGTCCTGACTGCTGAAATTGGCTATCCTGCCGTTCTTCTTTGAGAGGGCGAAAGTTTCAGGGCTCAGAACCAGGTACCAGATGAGGACTAGCTTCATCTTGCTCATGCCCAATTCTCTAACTGTATTGAAGTCCTTTGTCATGGTACAACTGACCCCAGCATCTTAATGCCCACTTTACAGTTTGTTGTGGTTCTTGAATCAGGAAATATATATTTAACTTTGCTTTCCGGTCTCTCAGGTACACAAGCATTTCAACTCCCTTTTCATGAAGCCCTGAGGGTTAGGACTCAGGAAGCCAAAATGGCTTGAAGCAAATGGGGGAGGGAGGCCTGTGTTTCTGCAAACTGGCCCCACTTTGCTCAGAACCAGAGTTAAGGTAGAATATAGAAGACAATGTGGAAGTGAAACTTGGGCAACAACATCCTAAAATGTCTGCTGCTTCTCCTCACCTCAGCTCTTCTTGGTTTGTGTGTGGCTGCCCTCCAAAGGCGCTGGAGACCAGCCAGTGTGCAGAGTTTGCAAAATGGGTTTGAATGAAAGCAGAGTGATACTGCCTAGTCATTTCTGAATACGCTTTGGGGCACTCAAGTGTTTGTTTCATTGTCAGGGAATAAGACTTGCAGTAAATGGTGGGTAACCTCCTTGTGCTTGCGAGATTCTCCCCTGAGCCTGTGTGGGGTGTAAATACTGTACCCTACTACCACTTCACACAAGTCCTTGAAAGCCAAACAGACTTTGACTTGGTTTCTCAGTCTAACCCCAAGCCCACTCCCCTTACCCTAGGCCTGTCACTAAGGAATCTGGAGAATTCTGTCAGTTGGGACCTGGGCTCGCAGGAGACTTACAGGACCCCAGAGTGTGGGTGGCATCCTGGGTGGGACCAGGAGGGAGCACTTCTGCCTGGTAGTGTTCAGCGGCTATTCCTGGCTTGGTGCTTGGCAGGCCGTGTGGTTGGTCGGGATCATACAGGGCCATCTGCATGCAGAGCATCCTCTTGGCCCTTTGACCTCTTCAACCTTGATTCAACATTTTTGAGTCAGTACAGGCCTTTCCAACTCAGGCTAAAACCTCCCTGATGGGGCCAGAAAGGTAGCATGGAAGTAGGGCATTTGCCTTGCATGCAGAAGGTCGGTGGTTTAAATTCTGGCATCCCAGGAGCGATTTCTGAGCATAGAGCCAGGAGCCAGCCTGAACGCTGCCGGGTGTGGCCCAAAATCCAAAATAAAATAAATAAATAAAATAAAATAAAATAAAATAAAATAAAACCTCCCTGAACACCAGACTCTTGTGAATGACAGGCTGTTATTTTTCTGGGGGAGGGGGTTACTTATCACAAGATTTCCCAGTTTAAAAATTTTTGGGGGAGGCCAAACCCAACTGTGCTCAAGGATTACTCCTGGCTTTGCACTCAGATTACTCCTGGTGGGGTTTGGGGGACTGACCATCTGGGGTGCTGGGGATCCAATCTAGGTTGACTGCATGCAATGCTAGTACCCTACCTCCTGCAGCCCAAGAACTCCTTTGTTTTTGCATGTTGCTTGCATATTTTATTTCTTGCCCTTCCTTTTTAATATATATCTTTATTTAAACATCTTGATTATAAACATGGTTGTGGTTGGCTTTCAGTCATGTAAATTTCTTGCCCTTCCTTTCCCAGAGCCAGTCTTTCCCGTTTACAGATGATGAAACTCAGAAAATGTAGAGACTGACAACAACATAGCCAAAGTCATCTTGGGCTGACTTCAGTACACTGTCCCTGCTTTTACTGCCTCTTTTCTATGACCTTGAATGTGACTTGAAAACTTCCCCCAAATCTCTCCTAGCCCACCGAGGTACAGATGCTCCTGGCAGGAGAGGGAGTGGTTTTCCTTAGGGGCCTCTCATTGTGATTGGCATCCTGGCCTCAGCTCTTCACCTAGAAACCACCAATGGTGAACTTGTCAGCAGGGGAACTCAGAAGTTGCTCTTTCAAGTGTTGTTGCTCTGGGGCTAATTTGGGGAGGTTTGGGGCCAATTCAGCATGAAACTGACTCCTGCTGTCAGGACATATCCTGGTGCTGTTGATATTGGGGATTACAGGCCCTTGTGTCATCTGTGTAACCCTTGAGTGCATCTCACAAAAGAGTGCTAAGGAGGAGGAAGCATGACCCTTAGGTTTATGCTTTGGGACTATTTTGAAGAGAATCTTTTGATTTTGACAGCATTACTTCTGCTTTGGTTAATGGACAAACACCCATTTTCAGCCTGTTTCCGAACTAGCTAGAAGACCTGTGTTACCTCTTCTTCAGTATTCTTTTAATTTTTTTGACATTTTTTAGGGGGCACACCCTGTGATGCTCAGGGGTTACAGCTGGCAATGTGCTCAGAAATTGCTCCTGACAGGGCCGAAGAGATAGCGTGGAGGTAGGGCGTTTGCCTTGCATGCAGAAGGATGGTGGTTTGACTCCCGCATCCCATATGGTCCCTTGAGCCTGCCAGGAATGATTTCTGAACATAGAGCCAGGAGTGCTGCCGGGTGTGACTCAAAAACAAAAAAAGAAAAAAGAAAGAAGAAATCGATCCTGGCTTGGGAGACCATACGGGATGCCTGGGGATCGAGCCAAGGTCTGTCCTAGATCAACCACGCGCAAGTCAAGCACCCTACTACAGTGCTATCACTCTGGCCCCAGTATTTTTTATTTTATACTTTGGGTGTACTTAAGCTTTCTGGGTGGGAAATGGTCAGGATCCATACTTTCTGATGAGATATTCCTAATAGTGCTCAGGAGACCTGGGGGCCACCCACAGATAACTTGGCCCAACTATGGGGATCCAAAGTTTGAAGCTCAGATGAGCCATGCTGGGAATCATCAGGGCCATCTTTTTTTGTTTGTTTGTTTTTGTTTTTGTTTTTTTGGGTCACACCTGGCAGCACTCAGGGGTTACTCCTGGCTTCATGCTCAGAAATCGCTCCTGGCTGGCTCGGGGGACCATATGGGACGCCAGGATTCGAACTGATGACCTTCTGCATGAAAGGCAAATGCCTTACCCTCCATGCTATCTCTCTGGCCCCTCATCAGGGCCATCTTGATGATGTTCAAGGGCTGCCAGGATCACACTCAGCCATGCTAGCAAGGGGTATGTGGTCCGTGTGATTGAACCTAGAGCCCAGTACATGTACGGCAAGTGTGTAACTCTATGAACTAGCTCCTAGGTCCCAAGAATCCAAATTTTGTCTTGTATTTTTTGGAACCAGACTTACCCATGCTCAAGGCTTACTTGTGGCTCTGCTGAGTGGCCACTTCTGGTGATGCTTGGGCAACCAGAAGGCTGCTGGGTTCTAACTGGGGTTGGTCATATGAAAGCAAGTGCTGTAATCCCTGTCCTATCACTCCAACCTAAAAATCCACACTTTAACAAACATTCTTAAGTGTACCTTATGCAGTGTACCCACCACTCTGTTAAATCAATCCCCAGTCTCATCTTTTCCTGTGCCCCAGATGTTTCATACTCTGGGTGTGCTATGGTAGCCCCATCTTTGATAAGAGGAACAACATGAAGGTCATTGGTTCTGGCCTTTCCACTCTTCTTCAGACACAGCCCATAGAAGGAACAGAATTTGTGAGGCCTGCGTTGGGGCTGGGAGTAAAGAGGAAGCATCTCCAAGCTGGACATGGCTGCCTGGGGGGGGGGGGGGTCTATTCTTGCAAAGCTTACAGTTGTTCTGTCCTACAACACTTGTCCTGGGAACTTCTGGTGAAGCTTTAAGACTTGTCTAAGATGGACATAAACTTTAAGACTTGGCCAAGACTGTTCAGATGGACAGAGGCCAAGAAAGGCCTGGCCCATTACCCAGAGCCACACAGGAGTTGGGTAATCACTGACTCTCTTATGGAAAGAAAGAGGGACTGGCCAATGAGGAGGAAATTCTCATAAGTAGGTAAGCCAGAGGAGCTTG
Organism: Suncus etruscus; assembly: GCF_024139225.1. Lineage (NCBI taxonomy): Eukaryota > Metazoa > Chordata > Mammalia > Eulipotyphla > Soricidae > Suncus > Suncus etruscus. Next base: position 38,701,023 of record NC_064866.1, on the reverse strand, counting down.
TTTCCTGTTCTGATCAGAGATAGAGCATGGACCTAACAGCTACACACATCTCTTGTGACCCCGAGCATCAAAGGAGAGGAAAACCTCACAGGATTGGGAAAAATTTATGGTGAAAATGGCCCAGGTCAAGCTCCTAAATCTCCCTCAAAGAGTCTCCATATTGAATTTTTATCAGTGTGATTTTGTTTGTGTGGTGCTGTGGGCTAACATGGATGTGGAAATGTTTGGCATAAACAGCAGGATTTGTTAAATAGCCAGAGAAGTATAAGAAAAAGACAGGATAAAATAATAGAAATGCAACGCTCAAGTTACTGACTGATTGGCAGGAGGTTGGGGTGTGTACTTTTAATTTCTCATGCCCCGATTCAGAGGGGAAAGGGGAAAGTTGTGTGGAGAGAGAGAGAGAGAGAGAGAGGAGAGAGGGGGGAGAGAGGGGGGAGAGAGAGAGAGAGATATGAGAGAGTGAACCACCTCTATGGGTAGAGAACAGGTCGGGGCATAGAGCCTATGAGAAGGAGGGGAAAGAGGAATAGAAGAGAGAGAGAGAGAGAGAGAGAGAGAGAGAGAGAGAGAGAGAGAGAGAGAGAGAGAGAGAGAGAGAGAGAGAGAGAGAGAGAACCGCCTTCATGGACAGGTTGGGATATAAAGCCTATCCAGACGTTCTTCCCATCCAGGTGGGTTTTTGTTAATACAAAGGGAAAGCCATAGTGCTTAAGGGAAATGAAGTCTAATAAGCCATACTGATTAAAGTAAAGACTGATTTAAAAAATGTAAAGATTGATTATACCAATAGGGGGTTACTCTGAGAGGCCCTTAGGGCCCCTAGACAATACTTGGTCTGACTGTGCTGGTCTGAGACTCCTTGCTATGCTTGAGTCCTGGGGTTGGGGGTGTGTGGCATGGTGAAAAGGATTATGGTCTAATTTCAGCATTTCCCAAACTGCTTAGAGAAGGCCCTGGAGTGAGCCTCAGATAGAGTTGTGGGGTGCTTTCCTCTTACTCTTTTAAAGAAGACAAATTCCTAAGGGACAATGAGTCATCCGGGTTCTGAAAAGTGAGCCTTTTGGGAACCTCTGGTTTTTTGTATGCAAGGCATGAACCTTAGTCCTTTGAATTATCTGCCTGGTATCTATTGAAAGCTATCTTGTTTTTGGACCACACCCAGTGGCGCTCAGAGGTTACTCCTGCCTCTGTACTCAGAAATTACTCCTGCATGCTCAGGGGACCATATGGAGTGCTGGAGATTGAACCCAGGTAGGCTGTGTGCAAGGCAAATGCCCTTTCCTGCTGTGTTATTGCTCTGGCCCCTCCAGTCCTTTTTAAAGTTAAAGTATCCATGTTGAGACTGGCTAAGTTAAGTTTTTTTGTTTCGTTTTATTTTTTGTTTTTGGGTCACACCTGGTGGTGCTCAGGGGTTACTCCTGGCTCTGCACTCAGAAGTCGCTCCTGGCAATCTCAGGGGACCATATGGGATGCCGGATTTGACCCGGGGTCTGTTCTGTGTTGGTTGCGTGCAATGTAAATGCCCTACTGCTGTGGTATCACTCCGTTAAATTTTGATGAGGTAAATTAGGCCATGTTCAGAATGTACCCTTTCTTGCCCTAGCTGTGGGAGCTTTGCATGTATTCCATGTATATGTACTATTATTATTTTAGAGCACTCTCTAGTTTGTGGGTGATTCGCTTTGGAGAAAATTGTGGGAGGAGACTGACTCTATGGTGTAGGAGATACTGGGGAAGAAGGCAAAACCTCTGCAACCTTTAAAAACTAAAAGTCACGTCTCTGGTTTGATCGAAGACTGGTCTTGGACCTTATGATATAATTCAGGGGTCCTCAAACTTTTTAAACAGGGGGCCAGTTCACTGTCCCTCAGACCATTGGAGGATCTGGCTATAGTAAAAACAAAACTTATGAACGAATTCTTTTTTTTTGGGGGGGGGGGGTTTGGGCCACACTCGGTGGTGCTCAGGGGTTACTCCTGGCTGTCTGCTCAGAAATAGCTCCTGGCAGGCACAGGGGACCATATGGGACACCGGGATTCGAACCAACCACCTTTTGGTCCTGGATCAGCTTCTTGCAAGGCAAACGCCGCTGTGCTATCTCTGTGGGCCCATGAATGAATTCTTATGCACACTGCATATATCTTATTTTGCAATGAAGAAACAAAACAGATACAAATACAATATTTGGCCCGTGGGCTATAGTTTGAGGACCACTGATATAATTGATCCTACACCTCTCAGATGTGGGGTGAACAACCTGGATTTGAAACTGGATTTGGGGTCCAGAGAGATAGCACAGTGGTGTTTGCTTTACAAGCAGCCGATCCAGGACCTAAGGTGGTTGGTTTGAATCCCGGCGTCCCATATGGTCCCCCATGCCTGCCAGGAGCTATTTCTGAGCAGATAGCCAGGAGTAACCCCTGAGCACCACCGAGTGTGGCCCAACCCCCCCCCCCCAAATAAAAGAAACTGGATTTGAACTCCTGGAGTTGAAGGTCCTCTTGGGCCTCTGTTAATCCCAGTCTTTGGGGGATCCCATCTCTCTATGGCAACACCTTCCAATGAACTATCTCTTCCCCAAGCTGTGTTTCTCAAAATTTTAGTGGTAACATGCAGGGAAGTGTAGGAGAAAAAAAAGATATTTGCATATGTCTGATTTTCCCCTGCCCTTCCCCTCTCAGAAGTAAATGAGGGAGAACTAGGTCTGACCTTTCCAGGGCTACACATAGGCTCCCTACACGCCTGTGATCACGAATGGGGATGAAGTTGGGAAAAGCCTCTGTCTGGATGTACTGAGTTCTGTCTCAAGACCTAGCGAAAGTGAAAACCAAAAAAGAAAAGAAAACTGATCCTTCATTTTGAACAGGTTGCTATTCCAGGAGGGAGGGAGGACTGGATTCCCCTCAGGAGCTTATTCTCATTTGCAGCTTGGAGCTCCCACGCAGAAAACGAAGGGGTGAAAAACACCTGAATTTGCTCAGGCTTTTTATGGAAACAAAAATGTTCTACAATAGCTTTCTGCAATAAAAATCCATTGGGTGCCCTGAACCCCACTTCCTGATGCCTGTGAAATCACCCACATTTTTTGTTTTGGTTTTTCTTTTGGGACTATTCCTGACAGTGCTGGGGGCCAAACTCCAATGTATTGCCCAGAGCCCCTTCTGATGGTGCTTAGTAAGTACTCTGTGTGATGCCAGGGATTGGACCCGGGACTCCCATATGTAAAACATATGCTGCAACGCTTGAACCATCTCTCAGGCCTGCGCCTTTATTTCTTGCCATTGGATCTTCCAAAGTTTTGTACTACCTTGGCAATTTATATCAGGAGCCCTATGGGTGTTCATAACCTTTGACCCTTCAGGGACATATTCCTGGGTCAATGAAGAGTGAGACTAGACTGTTGCAGGGGTGTGGCCAGAGGGGCAGATGATAGCTCGAATGGCTGGAATTTATGCCTCATGTGCCCAGTCCCTGAGATTGTTGCTCATGGCGCCATTATGGTCCCGTGAGTGCCACCAGGTCCAAGCATTGAACCATCTGGCGTGTAGAGCTCCACTTCTGTTACCGGAAGTCGCTTCCAGGCTTCTTGAGCATTTCTAAGGCGGATGACTGACCCCAGTTTTGCATAAAGATCTTTAGCTTAGTTCTATTCGTTTTGGTTTATTTTTTAAATTTTTTTGACCACTTGGCAATGCTCAAGCTTTACCTGTGTTCAGGGTTCACTCTAGTCTAGGCTGTGCTCAAGGCACCATACACAGGGCTGCGCTTGTTGAATTGGGTTCGGCTTTGTGCAAGGCAAGACCCTTAATCTCGTATACTAGTTCTCCAGCCTTTACTTGCTTTTTTGTTTGTTTGTTTGTTTGTTTTTATTTGGGGGTTATACCTGTCAGTGCTCAGGACTTAGTGCTCATGGATAGCTCCTGGTCATTTTTGAGTGACTATGTGGGGTGCTGGGGATAAAATTAGGTTGGCCTGGGACCAGAGCAGTGGCGCAAGTGGTAGGGCGTTTGCCTTGCACACAGCTAACCTAGGACAGACTGCAGCTCAATTCCTTGGCATCCCATATGGCCCCCCAAGCCAGGAGCGATTTCTGAGAGCATAGCTAGGAGTAACCCCTGAGCGTCAGCGGGTGTGGCCCCAAAAAGAAAAAATAATGAGGTTGGTCAAATGCAAGACAAGTGCCCCATCTGCTATACTCCAGCCCCCCCTTTTATATGAATAGTAGAATTTGTTGAAAATAATCTAAATATCTGACAGTAACTGAAGATCTGAGATGGTTATGCCAGAGCCACTCAGAAAGAATGCTAAGAAGGCTGGGATTCATCGGGGGAATGGTGGGGAGCAAACACATGTGAAAATGCTGCCAGCAGTTGTGAGAAGGGGTTACAATGTGGATGATTTTCTTCTTCCTCCCTTTTCTGCATTCTGCGTAATGTGCTTTTACTGGAGAAGCCCTCTCTCCCCTTCCCTTGTTCTTCTTTCCTTTCCTCTTTTCCAAGAAACATAAAATTCTAGGTGCCTGGAAACTGTAGAGTGATTAGGATGCATGCTGGGCAGGTGCCTAACCCAAATTCCGTCCCTGGCACTGCATGGTCCCTAAACACAGCATCAGTGGCCCAGGTAATTCTTGGTGCATCCCTGAATGCACCTTCATTACTGGGGCTACCAGAGCCGCATCTGGTCCTGTTTGGGTATCATGTGGTGCCAGGGACCAAACTGGGTTGGACATGTTTCTCACAAGTGTCCAAGTTCTTGTAGTATCTCATCTTCCCTCAGCCATTTACTTACAAAATAAAATCAGTTCTTTATTTTAGGACCATACTAGTGGTGCTCAGGAGCTGCTCCTGGCTCTGTGATGGGGAAGGAGGTCGCTCCTAGCAAGGCTCTGAGGTCCAGGAGGAGCTGAGGATTGAACTTGGGCCTTTTGCCTCTATTCCAGCCTGCTGGGCTGTCTCCATTTGGACCGCACATGGTGATGCTCAGGGGTTCCTCCTGGCTATGTGCTCAGAAATCGCTCCTTGCTTGGGGGACCATATGGGACGCTGGGGGATCAAACCTCGGTCTGTTCTAGGTCAGTGTGTGCAAGACAAACGCCCTACTGCTTCTGCCACCACTCCAGCCCCTCCCTGATCCATTTTTTAAAGGAAGACACAACACATCCAATAGATTATGGCATGAGGTGTCAAGTGTATGCTAGATACTACATGACTTAATTTTCTATTTGGGGCAGAATATTAAAATGTTTTCAAATATTCATTTCCATCCGGAGTGCATAATACATTTTTTGTTCATGGTGTTTCTGGGTCACACCCGAAAATACTCATGGCTTACTCCTGGCTCTGTGCTCAGAGTTTACTCCGGATGGTGTTTGGATCCGGACAAGTAGGTTTGCAGGAGACGAATGCAGGTCTGCCATGAACATGGCCAAGCGCCCACAGTTTGATTTTTTTGAGTCACTTCTTTGACTCTCTTCTGTTCTCTGCTTGGAACTTTAATTCTGGAAGCTCTGAAGACTGCACGATGCCTGATGCCGGGGACTGAACCTGGGGCCACAGAAAGCAAAGCCTACACTCTAAGCTCTTTGTGTCAGGGCATAATTGTCTTGGCTACATGCATATGGTCCTCTAATTAGATGTAAAAAGGGGACACGCTGGAGCATGTCAAATAGGCATTAGTGAAGCATCTAGAATAAAAACCTTTGTTTTCCAGTCCTCTTGCCCCTCTGTCCCTATGCTCTCCTATTGGTATTCGTACTCTGCTCCCTGAAGGCCTTCGAGAGGAAGCAGTATGCAAATCAGATTGTGGGACTGCTGCTTTGGATGCATGAATGAAGAAATGACGCAGCTCCAGTTGCTGGCTGGGTCCAGCCCTGTGCTGGCTGAGCTGAGTCATCCCTTAACCCCCAATTCCCTTACAGTTTTGAGGGCCTCAGCAGAAGAGAGACTTGCACAACGTCTCTCAATCCTCAGATGACAGACACTGGTGGCTGTTATGCCTTTCGTTTTCTCCAGTAGCATCTCAGAGGAGCCGGAGTGCTGCTCTGAAGCTCCTTGCTGGCTACTCCTTGGGGCGGGCAGTGCCAACATCACTGGCACTGGCTCTAAGCATATCCCTTGCTGTGAACTGGATATGGAGCGGCCTCGGGGTATGCAAACCCTTCCCAGGAGCACCCCATCCCGAGAGTGCTGTCTGCTCACACCCTCCCAGAAGCCTAAGACTACCCTTGCCTTTGGGTGTGTGTGTGTGTGTGTGGTGGGGGAAGGCTGGACTTTTCTGGGCCTGCCCTCTCTCCTTTCCCTCTGCCTCCATGTCCCCCATCGCCCCACCTCTCCTCCTGCACTCTCCCTCCTGGAGTGAATAAGTGAGCGCTAACTCTAGGAACAGACGTCTATGAATAGACATGCTGGAAGAAAGCATTTTTATTTTTTGCCAAGTTTGAGCCTAGCTGAGTATTGTCAACGCTGAATTAAAGATGAGCTCCTTGCCTTTCTGTTCTACTTAGCATGGACCAAACACTACGTCTTGAATTTTAAAGAGGGGAACCGAAGGAAGGGGGGAAGGAAAAAGAAAGAGGGCTAGGTGATAGGAGAACGGAGGTGTCTCTAGCAGCACCTTGCACCTGTTCGGGGCTGTGTCTGTTTTGTGGCTTGGAACTCCTTCCTGAATATCACTTAGTCCTAGGATTGAGGCTTTTCTGGGTTAGGTCTGTTGGCAGCATTCAGGAGGCTGGGCCTCAAGAGCGATTGGGGAGTGGGTACAGAATTCTCTTTCTCTCCAGAAAATGGAAGCCCAGAGAGACTGGTGCTTTGTGCAAGGCAGCAAAAAGTCAGAGTTGAGATCTGACTGCCTTACCCTAGCACTTCCTTTCCTTAGCATTCTCTTCTCTAACCTTCCTTTCCCTTCCTGAGCCCTCCCTAACCATCCTAGTTATCGCCTTCCCACTTCCTTTCTTTGAATAGGGTTGAACCTAGGACCTTACCCACAGGTAAGAGCTAGGTTCCTGTGCCCACTTTTATTTGGGGGGACGGTTTGGGCCATACCCATGGTTCTTAGTGTTACTCTTAGTCTATTATTTCTGACAGGCTAGGATGACCATAGGCAATGCTGGGGATCGAACCTGGGTCAGCTGCATGAAAGGCAAACTTCCACTGTGCTATCGCTCCTGCCCCCCTATACTCACTTTTTTAGGGGAGCCACACCCGGTGATGCTCAAGGATTACTCCTGGCTCTGAGTTTAGAAATCATTCCTGGCAGGCTCGGGGGACCATATAGAATGCCGGGAATTGAACCCAGGTCTGTCCCGGGTTTGCTACATTCAAGGCAAATGCCTTGCTGCTGTGCTATCATTCTGGCCCCCTATTCCCAATTTTAAGAGCAACACCATCATCACTCCAATTTTTTTTTCTCATCCCTTCCCTTTTCTTGTTGCCGCAGCCATTCAACAAATCACTGGAGAGGGCACACTTGTGAGACTCAGTGCTTGTGAACACCTGGTCCTCTCAGCAGGTTCCACCAGCCATGTCACCCTTCAGGCTTGGTCCGAGCTTAGCCAATGGCTTCTACACTAGCCGAAGAGGCCTCAGGATGAAGATTGTTGCTCTCTGATAGATGGACCCAGATGGCCTTTCCTCCCTGTGCACTAGAGTTGGCACTCGGCAGGCCCAGGGGTCATACACAGCAGTGGTTACACCGCTGGCACTGCACTTCATGTGTGGCATCGTGAGACATTATACTTGTAAGGCAGATGTGTTCGAGAGGGCACATGTCTCGGTCCTTGGAATTGCCTCCTGGGTCTCCTTGTCCATAAACTTCAGACCAACAGCAAAGCCTGAAGTCACAGGTTCCGCTTCACTTAGGAACGAGTTTGCCTTTGCTGTGAAACTCAGGCCTTGTTCCTGACTGGCTTTGCAGGCTTCTAGTCCTTGCATTCTCCAGCTCAGCATGATGGCCGGGCTGTCACACCAATAGGCCTCCCTTCGCTTCTCCCACTGTGTGGCGAGCACTTTCCCATAGGTGTGACTCTCTCAGCAGGTTCCACCAGCCATGGCACTCTTCAGGCTTGGTTCGAGCTTAGCCAATGGCTTCTACAGGAGCCGAAGAGGCCTCAGGATGAAGATTGTTGCTCTCTGATAGATGGACCCAGATGGCCTTTTCCTCCCTGTGCCAGTCACACTTACTTGTTCTAGCCTCTCCATTTCCATTCTTTGGGAAGGTGAGGGAGTAGGAAGGCTTCCCAAGCAATTCTCAGGAGATCTGGGGGGCTTCTGGAGATTCTCAGCCTCTAGATTGACTGATTGGTACTGCTCGGACCCTGTGGGGCCAAGATTACCGGGACTATTCCATTGATGATTCTCAGGACCCCCAGTGCTGCACCGAATGATGCGCAGGGAACCAAGTGGTACCAGGGATGAAACTGGGGTCACCTGACTCATGAGCTGTAATCCCTGTATTATCTCTTAATTCTGGGATGCAGAAAAGGGCAGGGGAGCCCCCTCCAGTTGCAACGAGGCCAATCCTGGGGTGTGAGTGAAGAGTCACATTTTCCCCACCTCACTGGACCAAGTGCTCTGAATTGGTGCAATTTCAGTCCTGCTGTATCCGCCATTCTTTCATTGGTTTCCATGGCCCATTTCACCCTCAACCTTAGAACACAGGGATTTTTTGACTTGCTTTCTTTCCTATGTCTATACCTCTACGTTAATACTCAGTTCTTTTGTTTGTTTGCTTTTGGGCCACATCTGGTGGTGGTCATTCCTAGCTGCTCAGAAATTACTCCTGGCAGGACTCAGGGGACCATCTGAGGTGCCAAGCATCAAACTGGAGTTTGCTACCTGCAAGGCAAGCACCCTACCCATAGGGTAGCTCTCTAGCTCCTCGGTTTAAACTGATCTGTGTTCTCTATGGGTTCTCTATGGGGTTGTACGACTGAATGGGAGGTTGTCAAAACGCACACGGTAAGATGTTTCTGAATACACCATGGTAAAAACTAATCAAACTCATTTGAATCCTAGACCCCTGATATTTCCGTTGCATTTCTCAGGTGTAAAGTATTCACAAGTGGAAGAACTTTAAGAAGCTCTGGTATTCAATAATTATAAGGAAGAAATGGGCATTAAGAAAATGAACCCCGGGGCCGGGCGGTGGCGCTGGAGGTAAGGTGCCTGCCTTGCCTGCGCTAGCCTAGGACGGACCGCGGTTCGATCCCCCGGCGTCCCATATGGTCCCCCAAGAAGCCAGGAGCAACTTCTGAGCGCATAGCCAGGAGTAACCCCTGAGTGTCACAGGGTGTGGCCCAAAAACCAAAAAAAAAAAAAAAAAAAAAAAAAAAAAAAAAAAAAAAAAAAGAAAATGAACCCCATTTACATTAGTGCCACACAAATCAAATATCTTGGAGTCAACTTGACTAAAGATTTGAAGGATCTATACAAAGAAAACTATAAAGCCCTGCTCCAAGAAATAAGAGAGGACACATGGAAATGGAAACACATACCCTGCTCATGGATTGGCAGGATTAACACCATTAAATGGCAATACTTCCCAAAGCATTGTACAGATTAAATGCGATCCCTCTAACAATACCCATGACATTCTTCAAAGAAGTGGATCAAACGCTTCTGAAATTCATTTGGAACAATAAACACCCTCGAATAGCTAAAGCAATCCTTGGGAAAAGGAATGTGGGAGGCATTACTTTCCCCACTTTTAAACTGTATTACGAAGAATAGTTATCAAAATAGCATGGTATTGGAATAAAGAGAGACCCTCAGATCAGTGGAATAGGCTTGAGTATGCAGAGAATGCTCCCCAGACATATAATCACTAAATTTTTTGATAAAGGAGCAAGAAATCCTAAATGGATCAAGGAAAGCCTCTTCAGCAAGTGGTGTTGGCACAACTGGCTAGCCACTTGCAAAAAAGTGAACTCAGACCCCCAGCTAATACCATGTATGAAGGTAAAATCCAAATGGATTAGAGACCTTGATATCATACCTGAAACCATAAGGTATATAGAACAACACATAGGTGAAACACTCCATGACATTGAGACTAAAGGCATCTTTAAGGGGGAAACAGCACTCTCCAAACAAGTGGAAGCAGAGATAAACAGATGGGACTATATTAAGCTGAGAAGCTTCAAAAAAATAAAAGCTCTGGTATTCTGGTATAGAGCAGACCCTAGATGCTTAGTGACTATTTGCTCAGAGAGTAAATGAACTCCTGACATTCCAATATGGGAATTCATTTCTCTGTTTTGCTTGCACCTGACTGTGCTCAGGGGCTATTCCAAGCTCTGTGTTCAGGGACATTGTGGTACAAGGTTTTGAATCCAGGCCTTCTGCATTCAGAATATGTACTCAGCCTATTTAGCTTTCTTTCCAATACAGGCTTAATTCTTTTTTGTTTGTTTGTTTTTGTTTGTTATTGTGCTCAGGGGTTGCTCCTAGCTCTGTGCTCAGAAGTTCCTCCTGACAGGCTCGGGGAACCATATAGGATGCCAGGGATAGAACCCGGGTCCATCGCGGGTCCGTCAGCTGCATGCAAAGCAAACACCCTACAGCTGTGCTATCACTCCAACTCCCATGAACAATTTCAGGGGGGAGAGTATGGCTATATTTCATCCTCACAGTAAATGGGCCGCAGGAAGGTGAAGGAAATTCTTGGACTCATGAAAGTCCTGGAGGTGGGGAAGTTACATGGAACCTCCCGTCCACTTTCATTATCTATCACATTAGAAGAAATAATAATAAACTACAGATTTCATTGAGCTACAAAAAAATTTTGCCTGGGAGTTTAATCCATAAATAAATTCTAATAAAGGGAATAGGACTGGAAGCTTGACTAGTTTCTCTAGTAAGAGTACTTGAACCAAATAACTGTGACAAACTTCCTAGTCTGAAAGCAAAGGAGCGAAGCTCACCACAAAGAGTGGTGAGTGCAGTTAGAGAAATAACTACACTGAGAACTATCCTAACAATGTGAATGAATGAGGGAAGTGGAAAGCCTATCTTGCGTACAGGTGTGGGTGCGGTGGGAAGGAGGGAGATTTGGGACATTGGTGCTGGGAATGTTGCACCGGTGAAGGGGGTGGTGTTCTTTATATGACTGAAACTCAATTACAATCATATTTGTAATCAAGGTTAAAAAAATCCACAAAGAGAAACTCACCAAACCACTCCCTTTTTAAACCACAATGCTGGGCAGTACAGAAGAAATCAGTTCCTCATTCACATATTTATGCATTCTTTAGTCACTTCTTACTGTATATCTGGGTTGTGTTTGAAAAAAAAGAAAAGAGGGCCCGGAGAGATAGCACAGCAGTGTTTGCCTTGCAAGCAGCCGATCCAGGACCAAAGGTGGTTGGTTCGAATCCCGGTGTCCCATATGGTCCCCCGTGCCTGCCAGGAGCTATTTCTGAGCAGACAGCCAGGAGAAACCCCTGAGCACCGCTGGGTGTGGCCCCCCCCCAAAAAAAAAAGAAAAAAGAAAAGAAAAGCAAGGAAGCAAAGGGGCAATGGTAATGTCAGATTCTTACCTTGAGAGTTGGGCAATGGGGTTGGGGTAGGGTGGAGGGGTGGAGGGGTGGGGAGGATGGGTAGTGGCTCAAAGGACTGAAACCCTGTATGCAAGAGCCTGAGTATGATCCCTGGCCTTCTTCATTCTGGAAGTTGCCTCTGAGTATTTCCAAGTGGTCCCATACCGAACAGTCTTACCTGCATTCTCCCTCTTGGTTTGGTTTTTCCCATAGTCCCTCTGTCCATTTGTATTCCATGGTCCTGATTCCTTCATTCTGCTCTGCTGGTGTGCCAGGTACTAGTATGAGGCCTCAGGTAAGCAGTGCTCTAGGGCAGGCAGGACTTTGGCTGTTTTCACTTGCCACATCTTTGTGTCTAAAAAAATAGAACATGGGCAAACACTGCCAGAAGTCTTTTCTAATAGGATCCAGATTTGGACGTGGTTGGTCCCTTGTCCTTGTCCATCTCAAAGTTATGACCAATGGAGGTGCCTCTCTCTCTCTCTCTGTCTCTCTTTCTGTCTCTCTCTCTCTGTCTTTGTCTCTCTCTTCCCCTATATGCGTCTTCTCTATTCCCCAATAGAAATGGAGTAATGCCTAGAGAAAGCTAAAATAATTACTGGTGCCAGCCCTGAAGCACACTGCGCTCATTTGTGTTCTCAGCAAGACTACTGGAAGTTATGATAATGACTGATCGACTGATTTATCTTTGAAGCCCCAATACCCAGTCCAGAGTTTGATGGATCAGGGCCTTGGGACAGTAGACCGAATAAATGAACGTGATGAACCAATGAGTGCAGGGTCCTTAGATCTTGACATTTTCAGAATATAACTGTCCCCGAGTGACTTTGAGCTAGAAGGAGAGGGATATTTTGGACCCTTTGCTACTACAACATGAGATGTTTTGCCACAACACTGTCAAATTCTGCTTGACAGTTGCCCTCTGTGGTGAGAGGTGAAGAAACTTCCTTTGTTCACACTTGGCTCTCAGGCTGTGTAGATCTGCAAAGCCCTCTCCCCTCTTTTCCGCCATCTGGAAAGCCCCTAAATCAATTCTGTGTGACCCAGGGAGAGGGAGTTGGGGCTCTTGGGTCTGAATGTACTTAATTCTGTCGTTTGGGAAATGGAGGTGTCTCATTGGCTTTCTATGGGATGCTCAGCATCTCACCTCACTTTGGGTTGGTGGCACTTCTAAGTTGTGTTGAGGGTCTTTCCTTTCACTGTGGAAAATGAAGTAAGACCCAAGCTTTCTCTTTCTGCCTCCGGCTGCCCAGACATCAGAGGATGGTCTGTGTATGGCCCCTTTGCATCAATTTTAGGGTGTGAGTGCACAAGGCTGTTGACTGGAGGCCAATGTAGACGGCCAATGTTGAAGCAGACATTTTGGTGGAGATTTGCATTGTTTTCCCATTATCAAACTTACAGTATGGTGCTTTCTTTCTTTTATATATTTTTTGTTTTGGGGCCACACCCAAAGGCACTCAGAAATTACTCCTGGCTCTGCGCTCAGAATTGCTCCTGGTGGGCTTGGGGACCATATGAGGGACCAGGAATTGAACCCGGGTCTATCCCAGGACTGCCGCTTGCGAGGCAAATGCCTTGCCTCTGTGCTGTCACTCTAGCCCTCAGTGTGGTGCTTTCTATGTGCTGTGCTGGGGTTCTTTGACGAGGAGAAGTGTGTGCCCTGGAGAAAATCAGAGTGGCCATGCTCCTCTGGCTCTGTCTATCAGGGCGGGGTCAACTCACCTGATGGTGATGGGGTTCCAGGTGCCCACAGGGAGGCAGAGGTCCCTCTCCAGGTCTGTCTTTCTTGGTGGGGTCAGTTCACCCAGTGGCGACCATTTTCCATGCACTGGCAGGGAGGTAGAGTCCGGGTCTGTCAAAGCAGACATTTTGGTCTGGCCTTAATGACATTTCCCTCTTCCGTTGAACCTTTGTCCCAACCCAGTGTGCCAGCCTGCCAGTTCCCTTCTTTTGAGTAATAGTCTACTTCTGTTATATGTCTTTGATGACCCAGATTGAACCCAGAGGCTATATTGAGACACTTGATCCCTCATAGGAGACCTTGATAATACTGTATAATGGATAAGTTTACTTTTAACTTATATTTTTTAGCTTCTTTTAACTTATTTTTTATTTTGTGTGTGTATACATATGTACACATATAGATTTATTTACTTTTTATTGGGGCCTACGCTGGCAGTATTCAGGGGACCATGCAGTGCTAGGGATTAAGTCCAGTTGACTATCCATTTCCTCAGGCACTGGGTGGTTATGTTGGGCCATGCCAGTGGTCCTCATGGTTACCCCTGGATCTGTACTCAGGAGTCACTTTGAGTGAGCTTAGAGGACCATATGGGATACCAGGACAAAATCTGGGTTGGCCATGTGCAAGGCAAGTGCTTTACCCACTGTAATATCACTCTGGCCCCTGCATTTTTTTGATGTTATAGACAACACCCAGGCCTGATCCTACATTGCCCTATGACAGGTGAATCCCAGGGATAGAAAAATTAATCACATCCTTACTGGAGTAATTCTGCCCAGAATGGTGGGAGAATAGAGATAGACAAAGAGACTGTGTTTCCACAAGGAGCTCCCATACTGACTGGAAGAGATGCGCTGACATTATTAAACTGCAAGGAATTAGCTACGCCAGATGGGCAGAGCGGGAGCTAGTCCTGCCTAATAGCTGAGCAGAGCAAGCCAGGTTGGTGGCAGGTGTTAGAGAGGCAGAAAACAGAGGGTGGTGGACAGTCAATTTGGAAGTCAAAATACAAATGATTTATATCTTTGGGGTTGCAGAGAGGAAAGTCCAGAACCACACTTAGTGGTGTTGGGAGGGGCCATGTGATCCCAGGGATTGGATTTAGGCTTTGCACATGCCAGACAACTGCTATTGCTGCTTCTCCTCTTCTTCCTCCTCTTTTTCCTCTTCCTTCTCTTCTTCATCATAATCTTCATCATCTTCATCATAATCTTCTTCATCTTCTTCTTCTTCTTCATCATCATCATCATCTTCTTCTTCTCCTCCTCCTTCTTCTCCCCCATCTCCTTCCTTCTTCTCCTCCTCTTCTTTTTCTTTATCTTCATTTCCTACTCCTTCTTTTCCTCCTACTTCTTCCTCTTCTTCCTCCTCATCATTTTGGGGCCACACACCTGACAATACTCAGAGCTCACTACTCACTCTGCTCTCAGGAGCCATCCCTATGATCAGAAGACTATATGGGATGCCAGGGACCGAACCGAGGTCAGCCTTATGCAATGTAAGCATAGTACTCACTGTACTATCACTCTGGTCCCTGTTTCTTCTTTATGATAATTTATGGTAAGGCTACTATATACTTCAGAATTATGTCTTAAAACTTGTGGCGCCAGAGAGATAGCATGGAGGTAAGGCGTTTGCCTTTCATGCAGAAGGTCATTAGTTCGAATCCCGGAGTCCCATATGGTCCCCCGAGCCTGCCAGGAGCAATTTCTGAGCCTGGAGCCAGGAATAACCCCTGAGCACTGCCAGGTGTGACCCAAAACCCACAAAAACAAACAAACAAACAAACAATCTTGTAAGCATCTGACCCAAACTTATTGATTGATTGATTGATTGATTTTTGGCCCACACCCAGCGGTGTTCAAGGGTCTGGCTCTGCACTCAGAAATCACCCCTGGCAGGCTGAGACCCCATATGGGATGCCAGGAATTGAACCGGGTCCCTCCTGGGTCAGCCACATGCAAGGCAAAAACTCTACCACTATGCTATCTCTCTGGCCCCATAAGTAAATACATTTAAAACAAACAAACAAACAAACATTAGTTTGCTATGGAGGCAGAATGAAGAGAGGATTTGAATGCCAAAACTCCGCTATTAAAAGCTTTATCAATCATGGTATCTAAATTAAAGACATAACAACTCATCTGTTATTAGGCATCTGGGTTGTTTCCAGATTCTGACTAGTGTACATAGTGCTGAATAGTTGCAGTTTGTATTGTGGGTTTTTGTTGTTGTTGTTGTTGTTGTTGTTCCTAGGGTGTATATATCCCTAGAAGTGATATAGATGGATTATATTATATATTATATTATATATATAATATTATATATATTATATATAATATTATATATATATTCCTCTTTTGAGGAATCTCCATATTGTTTGCCATAAAGGCTTGATATCAAAGTCTTTAATTCATTTGGATCTTTGTGCATGGTATTAGACGAAGGTCCGAATTTGATTTTTTGCATGTGTCTGACCAGTTGTCCCAGCACCACTTGTTGAAGAGGTTTTCCTTGCCCCACTTTGTGTTTCTTGCCCCTTTATCAAAGATTGATTGTATGTCTAGGGAACATTCTCTGACTAATCAAGTCTATTTCATTGATTTGAGGGTCTGTCTTTATTCCAATACCATGCTGTTTTAATCACTACTGCTTTGTAGTACAATTTAAAGTTGAAAAAGTGATGCCTCCCATCTTTTTTTCCCCTAAGGGTTGGTTTAGCTATTCATGAGTGTTTAACAGATGAATGGCTAAAGAAACTGTGGTTAATATATACACAATGCAGCCATAAGGAAAAATGAAGTCATAAAATTTTCCTGTACACGGATGGACATAGAAATCATTAGGCTGACTAAAATAAGTCAGAGGGAGAAATATAGACACGAAATAGTCTCACTCATTTGTGGGATTTAAGAAAAATAAAAGACAGTGTTGTAATAATACCAAGAGACAATAGAGATGAGGGCTGGATGGACACCCATGATATGAAGCTTACCACAAAGAGACAAAGAGTGGGTGGTGAATGCAGTTAGAGAAATAACTACACTAACAACTATCATGACAGCGGTAGTGAGTGAGAGAAAGAGAATGCCTATCTGAAAGATAGGCTATTGGGAGAGGAGAGAGATGGAGGGCATTGGTGGTGGGAAGGTTGTACTGGTTAAGGGGGGGTGTTATTTTTTATAACTGAAACTCAAATACAAACATTTGTAATCATTGTGCCTAAATAAAGATGTTATTAAAAAGTAAAGAGATAAAAAGAAAAATGCTGTGCTGATCCACATCCTCAGTGGTGATTTACTGCCATTAAAGAAAAGTAAGTTAGGGCCCGGAGAGAGAGCACAGTGGCGTTTGCCTTGCAAGCAGCTGATCCAGGACCAAAGGTGGGTGGTTCGAATCTCGCTGCCCCATATGGTCCCCCATGCCTGCCAGGAGCTATTTCTGAGCAGACAGCCAGGAGTAACCCCTGAGCACTGCCGGGTGTAGCCCAAAAACAAAAAAAAAAAAGTAAGTTAAAAAGTGATAAAAATTGGAGCCGGTGAGGTGGCTCTAGAGGTAAGGTGTCTGCCTTGCAAGCACTAGCCAAGGAAGAACCGTGGTTCGATCCCCCAGCGTCCCATATGGTCCCCCCAAGCCAGAGGCAATTTCTGAGCACTTAGCCAGGAGTAACCCCTGACATCAAACGGGTGTGGCCCAAAAAGCCAAAAAAAAAGTGATAAAAATTTATTTTCAAAATACATGTCTGGGCTGGAGCAGTAGTACAGTGGATAGGGTATTTGTATTGCACAAGGCAGTCCTTGTTTCGATCCCTGGCATCCCATATGTTCTCCTGAGCCTGTCAGGAGTAGAGCCAGGAGTAACTTCTGACCACTTCTGGTTGTGGCTCCTCCCCACCCAAAGAAACAGGAATATAATAGACTTTTTTTTCCTTTTTGTTTTGGGGCTACATACTGTAGTGCTCAGGGGCTTCTCTTTGTCTTTGTTCCAGGATCACTCTAGAAAGGGCTTTATGCAACAGATAGTTCCATAGTCAGAATGCAGTAATTTTAGTCCTGGCATTTTTATTTTAGCTTTTTAAAGTGTTCTGCCTTTAAACTCTGTCTTATTATTTATCTGTTCATTCATACTCTTACATGTAAATATATTTATATGACAGGTATTTTCTAAACACAAATGCCCTCCATAACATGCTTTATATGGTCAAATAAGTCTACAAAAATATGCATATATCTGCATTATAGGAAAACAGGTATTTCTCAAGTATCAACTCTTTATCTGGAGAGGGATCCATGGCCTAAGGTCACTAGAATGGAAGTTGAAATCCTGGATCAAAGTTGAATCCTAGTCCTTTTGTTTTTTTGTTTAGTTGGTCAGCATATGAAATGTACACATGAAAACGGGCAGTGGACATTTCCTGCCACCAATGTCCCCAGTTCCCTCTTGCCCTCCCCCTTCTGCCTTTGGGGCAGATATATTCCTTCTCTCTTTTTCTCTCTCTCTTTTGCGCTCTCTCTCTTCCCCCTCTCTCTCTCCCTCCCTCCCTCCCTCTCTCTCTCTCTCTCTCTCTCCCTCTCTCTCTCTCTCTCTCTCTCTCTCTCTCTCTCTCTCTCTCTCCCTCTGTCTCTCTCTCCCTCTGTCTCTCTCCCTCCCCCCCTCTCTCCACCCTGCACAATGGATGTGAAGAGCAGCACATAGAAGGCTGTTCCCAACTCTGCTTGGAGGTCATAACCAGAGTTTCTCAGGGGATCACATGGTACCTGGGATCTAATCCTAGGCTCTTGCCCATGAAGCAGAGAGAATAATTTCTGGCCCTTGCCTCAGTTATATATGTTCCACTTATAAGAAAAATCAGGCTTTGTTTTTCACTTTCTGACATATATCACTTAGCATCACCACTTCACATACCATTCCTCTCATTTCAAAAGGCAATCGAATGCTTGTCTCAAATACAGATAAGGGGTGGGGAAGGATAGAGTGGAGGGGCATTGGTGGTGGGAAGGTTACACTGGTGAAGGGGGGTGTTCTTTTATGATTGAGGCCCAACTGCAAACTTGTTTGTAATCATGGTGCTTAAATACAATATTGTTTTTTAAAAAAAAGGCAATGTTTCATGTTTTGGGTAGTCAAGTACTATTTTAGTTTCATGTTTTCGCTAGTCAAATAATATTCCAGTGTCTAGAGACATCTTATTTATTCAGTTATATCTCTATGAACCTTTAGGATGTTTCCACGTCTTGAGTATTGTGAACAATGCTATTTTGAACATAAGGGGGGGTGTATATATCCTTTGGAGTTAGTATTTTCTTATTTGGCTGAGTGATATGACAGTGTCATGTGTTATTTCTTAATCTATTTTTAGTTTTGTTTTTCTTTTTTTTAAAAGAATTACATTTTCGGGGTGTGTGTGTGTGTGTGTGTGTGTGTGTGTGTGTGTTGTGCAGTTCTTTTTGGGCTTGGCAAGTGCTAGGGATACCCAGGTCACCTATAAAGTTCTGGGGTCCTCCAGAGCCAATCCAGTGATGCTTGGACACCTCCAGTGTTGCACCTGATGATGCTCAGGGGACCATGTGGTTTTAGTAATGATCCAGGTCTGCAGGTCAGGCACACACCCTAACTGTTATGCTGTTTCCAGGCTTAGATTGTTAAATGAACCTGAGTTCATTAGTGTTCTCGTTCTAAGGTGGGGAGCAAAAACCTGGTTTTTATTCCAGCTTCTCTGCCACTTAACTGTGCAACTCTGGGGGGGGGGGGTAATATCAGGCCTCAGCAGCACACTTTCCACTTCTGTAAAATGGGAGGATTGCCCCTGCATGCTCTTAAAACCTACTTTGAAATGGTCTCCCTGGATTCTGTGATTATTAATGCTGTCAAGTTGTGTTTATTCTCAAAAGAAGACTTGACCACAGAATCCTGTGTTTTGAATGGAATTTATGCACTTAGGCATTTTCCCCTGGGGGAAAAGAGCTGTAATTTATATACAAATATTTATTTGACCCAGAGATTCTCCATGTCTTAGGGAGCCATTAGGAAACTTTTTGGCTGGCCTTGATCGTCCTTTAAGGAGTAAAGGCTATGCTCAAGAGGTTCTTTCAATATTTACTTAACTCCTACGAAGGATCAGGGGTTTGACTTCCGTCAAATGAATGTGGGTCCAGCATGGGAGCGGTACAACTCATCCTCAGAATTCAAGGTAGCAGCTGGGATTGTCAGAACATCTCTGAGGGGTGCTGTTGCAGACTGGTAGAGCTGTGTGTGCTTCCGGTGAAGGTGGAGAGGTCTCTGCTGGAACATGGGATGCTGGTCTTTCAGCTTTGTTAAGGGAACTTGCCTCCTCCGATCATGGCAGAGGCATGGAAGGGTTGCAGTGTGAGAGGTGGAGGGTAACACCTCATGAGAAGCATGAGAAGTACAGGACTGGGGGCCCAGAGCCAATCTTCTAGGTGCCACCAGCAAGCTACCAAGTCTGATGAAATGGCAGGAAGTGGGGCTGGGAGCAACCACAGCCTTGAGGAAGTCCTGATATCTCAGTGCTCTTGCTGACAAGTGGGAGAGACCATACTTCAGCTTGTTTAGATTTGAAAAAAGCAATTTGTTAGGTCCTGTAACTAAAGAGATGCGCCTGACCAGGCACCCAGACCCCTCTGCTGTCTTAAGGCCCAGTTCTCCTGGTTCCTTGGGCATTCATTCTCTCCTTTTGAAATGGCAAGAGCTTGTTGACTGACCATAAATGATGATTCAATTACAAATTATTAAAAAAACAAAAGAGTTTGTTGGCTGCTTGGATTCAGGTTTCTGTCCTCATGCCCAACAAGCCCTGTGTGTGTTGTGGGGGAAATAAGGAAGAACTTTACTACCATGGCTATATTTGGACAGAGTGCCTGCCTGCTTAAGAGGTCACCTGTTTGTTTCTGAACCAACCATTGGTTCTGGAAGATTCCAGGTGTGTGTGTGTGTGTGTGTGTGTGTGTGTGTGTGTGTGTGTGTGTGTAAAAAGTTTTAATTTAATCACCATGAGATACACAGTTACAAAGTTGTTCATGATTGAGTTTCAATCACATAGTGACCAGCACCCATCCCTTCAGCAGTGCACATTTCTCTCCAGCAATATCCCCATTTTTTCTCCTGATTTCCCCTCTTAATCTCTGTGGCAGATATTTTTTCCCTTTCTCTCCCTCTCTCTTCTTTTTTACCTTTTAGACACTGTGCTTTGCAATATTGTTACAGAAGGGTATCCTGCATATCACTTTATCTCCTTCCAGTACCTTGTTCTTGTTCTAACTATCATTTCACAGTTGTTCCTTTTTTTTTGCCCTAACTGCATTCCTCTGCTATTTGTGGCAAGCTTCCCACCATGGACTGGTCTTCCTGGCCCTCATCATTTGTATTGTCTTTGGGTATTATTACCATATTATTTCATATATATATATATATATATATATATATATATATATATATATATATATATATATATATATATATATACCACAAATGAGTATTGGAAGGTTCCATGTTTTGACTGCCTCCCCTAGATTACATACTGGCTTCTGGAGGGCATGGAGGGGAACTTAGGGCTGCCCCATAGGAAACCTGGGTGCCATTTCCCAGAATGTGATAGGCAGACATGTTGGCAGTAGACCATTGCAGAGAACTCAGCCATGGGGTCCTCTTTGCTGGCTTGGGTTAAGGCAGTAGTGGTTCTCAAATTGTGGGGCGCGCCCCCCAGTGGGGGCTTGAGGCTCCGTAAAGGGGGGCGTGTTTGACCTCGGCAAACACTGTCCTAATAAGCTAAGCCTCGTGTTTATGTCTCTGTATGTCTCTGGAGCTGAGAGTTGCTGTGTCCTGCTTCAAACCCTGCTTCGAAAAGCTTGCATTGCAAAACGTGCTCATTATAGCCATTCATCCAGACATCACCTCTGGTTAAAGAATCAGCTCAAATGATTATATATATATTTTTTGCAGGTTCAAGTTTTTTCTTAAATAAAGATACTATATACAGTCGTGTCTGGGAGGGGGCACAAAAAATGTTTTCTTCTTCCTAGGGGCCATGACAGAAAATAATTGAGAAGCACTGGGTTAAGGCGAAGCTAAGCACAGACTAGCTTTTGCCCACTAGGGAACTTCTGTCTTGAACTGGATGTGGAAGGGTCCAGAGGTGCTGCAGTTCCAAGTAAATCAGCCTTCCTTGCTCTTGCTTCCTCTCCCTTAAATAAACATTCTCTGAGGCCTCAACCCCTCTTCTGAGGGCCTCACAATTTTGTATTCTTTATGTTCCTTACCCATGGCTGGGGGTGGTGGAGTTGGGGCCTCAACAGAAAGTTTAATATTGTGTATCTGTCAGAGAACTTTCTGGAAGCCTGTACAGTTTCTGCTATTCCTTTCTTCTGGACACTAGAGGAGGAGTCCAGGTTTGGAGGAGGGCTACATAGAGGTACATAAAGGGACAGCAACTATTTCCCAACCTGGTCGGAAAGTATTTCAGTAGTTTAAGGACGGGTACAGCCTGACTCGCTGTGTGGAGCAGTTGGACAACTTCCTGCTCACTTGAAAGCTTCTCAGAAAGTTTCTTACAGCTACCAACTCCACACATCTCTATCATACTCACCCCACTTAAAGGACTTCCACAAGGTCAGTGTACCATTGGTTGATGGAGGAAACTGGGGGTGATAGATCTGGAAAGAGCAGCTTTCACAGCCCACCTCAAGCCTTCAGTTGAAGTGTGGCCATTTGACTCTACTTCCCTTTCTCTAGTGCTCTCTGAGGTATTTCTTCTTCTTTTTCTTTTTGGGCCACACCCGGCGACACTCAGGGGTTTCTCCTGGCTATGTGCTCAGAAATTGCTCCTGGCTTGGGGGACCATATGGGATGCTGAGGGATCGAACTGTGGCCCGTCCTAGGTTAGTGTGTGCAAGGCAAATGCCCTACCACTTGTGCCACCACTCCGGCCCTTTTCTGAGGTATTTCTGTTCACACACACTCTTTTTTTTTTTTTTTTTTGGGTGGGGGGTGTCACATTGGACAGCGCTCAGGAGTTACTCCTAGCTCTGTGCTCAGAAATCGCTCCTGGTGGACACAGGGGACCATATGGGATGCCGGGATTCGAACCACCGTTCTTCTGCATGCAAGGCAAATGCCTTACCGCTATGCTATCTCTCCGGCCCCCTCACACTCACTCTTTTTGCATGCCAACTTTTTTTTTCTGAGAACAGTTCAGGTTCATATGTTTTAGACAATGCAAAGATATGATTTTAATTGAGGGAGTGAAAAAATTAAGTTTCTTGTTTATATTTTCTAGGGGGTTGTACAGTGTACTTGTATGTAGTCCTATTCTCCAAGTAGCCAAGTGTGGGAAGAAATAAGAGGGAGTGAAGAAGGCAAGATGTGCTCACATTGAGGCCAGACTCTGGAGCAGGGTGCTGGGCATGAGCAGAAAGGAGCCCCAGCCAAATATTTGTCTTCTTCCTAGGCCTTCTTGCTGCTTACCTGGGACCCTACCAGACCATGCCTGTCTTCAGACTTCATCATGAACTCTTTTTTTATTTTATTTTTTTTGGTTTTTGAGCCACACCCAGCAGTGCTCAGGGGTTACTCCTGGCTGTCTGCTCAGAAATAGCTCCTGGCAGGCACCAGGGACCATATGGGACACCGGGAGTCGAACCAACCACCTATGGTTCTGGATTGGCTGCTTGCAAGGCAAACGCCGCTGTGCTATCTCTCCGGGCCCTCATCACTAACTCTTTTTTTTGTGTGTGTGTGTGGTTTTTGGGTCCACCCGGCAGTGCTCAGGGGTTATTCCTGGCTCCATGCTCAGAAATTGCTCCTGGCAGGCACAGGGGACCATATGGGATGCCGGGATTCGAACCGATGACCTTCTGCATGAAAGGCAAATGCCTTACCTCCATGCTATCTCTCCGGCCCCAGCTCATCACTAACTCTTATCATTATTGTTCTATAGCTCGAGAAGCAGAGCCCAGATAGGTGAAGAGAGTTGCCCAAGAGCACCCAGCTATGAAGGGATAGCAGTAGAGTGCCAGGCCCCAAAGTTGTTCTAAAATCCTACCACCTTATAGAGTCCCAATGAGGTCTTGGAAGACCTCATGCATTACTTTGACCAGAGGTCAGATCCTATAACTGAGAGCCTTTGACTCCTACATGGGATTTCAGCCTGATGTGTAGCACCAGCAGAATGACTCTAAGAGGAAGGGGAAAAGATGTGTGGTGGCGGGCAGTGGTAGATTGTATCCTGAGATATCTGGAAGAGAAAGAATTCCAGGAGCCCTGAGCTGCTGCCACAGCCCTGCCCCATGCATTGTGTAGCCTTAAGTGAATCACATCATCCTTAGAAGTGCTTTGCTTTTTGGCAAGACGAGAGTAACAACCACAATAATAGTGTTTACTTTGGGCTTCCTTAGTACTAAGTATGGCCTTGGGACACCAACATGGAGATGTGTGTGGGCTTCTGGTTTCATTCACACTTGGGGTGCTTAGGGTTTAGTATGAGTAAGGACCTGATGCTTGGGAAATACAGTCCAGCTCTGGAGAACTGGAAGTATTCTATGACTTGGAAGGAGGGACTTGTGTCTCAGCTCTGCTTTCAGCTGGGTCAATTATTGTCCCTGCCAACAAGGGGACTTAGCCCAGATGGCAGGAGATCTGTTCTCTGCCAGGGAGGGTTTGTCCCACTTTGCCTGCTCCTTAAAAATCCTCTCCCCTGTGTTCAGTGCCTGAGCACAGGTGTTGCAAGTGCAGGGTCCAGGATTCTATCTCTCTGCTGGCCTTTGCCCAGGCAGAGTGCTGACCACTCTGCTCTGTGCAGCCTCTGGCGCTGCAAACAGTTCTCAGTGTCACTGGAACGAGGTGTGTGTAAGCGCCCCCAAAGGACTGACACCCTTGGGGGACAAAAGAGGCATGATTCCACGGGAGTGCGTGATGCTCAGTAGCAGTCCTTTTCTGTCTCTTCTAGAGGTGCCTCTGCCAGGGAACCTGAGGCCAAGCACTGTAACTAAAGGGGGGTGCTCAGGGAGCATCAAGATTGAAGAAGGGAGCCCCACCCTTATGTGCTCCCCCTAGGAAGCCCCCTGTGAAAATAGGCATATGTGTTGAGTCCTGCTCATCTTAACAGCAGAGAAGAGGGAGAGATGGGAGGAAATTAAAACTGTGTCAAAGGCAGCGGATAGTATAGGGGTTGAGGCACTTGTCTTGCTTGTGCTGACTCCCATTTCCATTACCAGTATCACTTAGGGACCTGCTAGGAGTGATACCTGAGCACTTGGGTGGGCGTGATTCCGAAATAAATACAACAAAGGCACCTTCTCATCATTCTGGTGAAAAGTGCAGCTTCCCGGCTCTGCAGGGCCCTTGCAATAATTCTGATTCTCCCAATGGGGAGTGTTCCTCAAATACTCCCCTGCTGATTGCAGTGGCTTGCTTCTCCCGGAAGCATCGCCAGTTCGTGCCAAGAACATGGGTGCTGGAGGGCCTGGGAGAGGTTCCAGGAATGATTGGCGTCAGGGTGCTATCTTCTGCTCCCTTCTTAATGTCTGGCCTGCCCCTCCACAAGACCGAAGCAGACATTTCCTCTGCTGTTCCTCCCAGCCCATGATGTGTTGGATACATTCCTGTCAGGCCTCTATTCTCTTGTTCTTGGGTGAGGGGTGATGGAATGTCTGTGAGTGTCTGTGTGGGGGGCTCTAAGGGAACCAGGAATGGCCCCTGGGACTCTCAGGTCACAGTTACACCTGGCACAGTCTCCTGTCATCACACCCGGCAGTGCTCAGGGCTTACTCCTGGCTCTGTGCTCAGAAATCGCCCCTGGCAGGCACGGGGACCATATGGGATGCTGGGATTCGAACCACCAACCTTCTGTATGCAAGGCAAATGCCTTACCTCCATGGTATCTCTCCGGCCCCTCTGTCATCACTTTCTGTTGAAATTGTGTCAGCTAGCTGTAGACGTAGGACATAGATCGAAGTGTAGGGAACCCCAAGGGCGGGGGAGCCTCAGCCCTTTAAAATCAGGTCTTAAACTGAAGGAGATTTTGGAGACTTGCTCAAAGAATACCCACCTACTTATTGGTTTTAGTGCAGAATTCATTATTTCTGTGCATTGTTACATAGATTTGGTTTTGCTGCTGCTGAAGAAATTTCTTCCTTTGTGGGGTTGCTTCTGAGGGAGCATCCTAATCAAAGCTCAGGGAACCATTGTGGGAGCTCACTTCAGACTTATTTGGTCTGTGGGTTGAAGGGTTCAACGTTTAGAACTGGAGGTGTTTTGGGCCAACAAGACTATATTTGGAAATAACTGGAAGGGGCATGTGGTGCTGGGGATCAAACCTGGGGCCTCATCCATATTCACTGCAGCCCTGTGAGCTAACTCTCTGGCCCCAATAATCTTGTATCCCTCTGTTTCTATGTCCCTCCCTTCCTTTCTCTCTCCTTCTCTCTCCTTCTCTCTCTCTCTCTCTCTCTCTCTCTCTCTCTCTCTCTCTCTCTCTCTCTCTCTCTCTCTCTCTCTCTCTCTCTCCCCTCCTTTCTCTCTCAAGGATCACGTGATGCAATTCCAGAAACTGACTCAGGTGACATGTACCTTGACCACTGAACCATCTCCCTGCCCTGAAATCCTTTTTCTTGATGTTATGCTGTGGGCCAATCACTTTTTGAACTTTGCCTCACAGTAAATATGTAAGATTTATGGAGGAAGATGCTTCCCTAAGAAGTTGTGATGTGTTAATAAGTGACACATTAATAAATAAACCAGGATTTGGGCACAGTTTGGGTGAGTCCAAAGCATATTCCTCTCATAGCAACAGCCATTAGTGTCTTCCATGTAAAAGCAAAGCTGAGCTGATCCATGTGGTAGCCACTAGCCACACTGGGCTATTTATATTTAAAAAAACATTACATTTGGGGCCAGAGAGATAGCATAAAGGTAAGGCATTTGCCTTTCAAGCACGAGGACAGTGGTTCGAATCCTGGCATCCCATATGGTTCCCTGTGCCTGCCAGGGGCGATTTCTGAGCATAGAGCCAGGAGTAATCCCTGAGCACTGCCGGGTGTGACCCAAAAACAAAACAAAAAAAATTATATTTTAAAAACTCAGTTATACAACCCAGAAGTCAGGTGTTCATTCAGTAGCATCTATTAAACCTTGCAGATAAAAAATATATATAATTCTTTGGCTTTTTTGTTTGCTTGTTTTGAGAAACATACCTAGTGTTGCTCAGAGTTTATTCTGTGCGAGGGATCAAATCAAAGCCTTCCACATATGTAGAGTCGTGCTTTGTTATTTGAATCACACCTCTGGGGCCTCAGCTAAAGAATTCTTTTTGCTTGTTTGTTTGTTTGTTTTTGGGTTACACCGGCGGGCTCAGGGTTAACTCCTGGCTGTATATACAGACCACTCCTGGCACGCTCGGGGGACCATATGGGATGCCGGGATTCGAACCATCGTTCTTCTGCGGCTAAGGCAAACGCCTTACCGCTGTGCTATCTCTCCAGCCCCCAAAATCCATAATTTTTAAGTTTTTTTTTTATTTTGGTTTTTGGGTCACACCCAGTGGCACTCAGAGGTTCCTCCTGGCTCTGTGCTCAGAAATCACTCCTGGCAGGCTCGGGGGACCATATGGGATGCTGGGGATTGAATCTGGGTTGGCTGCATGCAAAGCAAATGCCCTACTCACTGTGATATCCTCCAGCTCCTATTTTGGGAAGTTTTAAGGCCCCACCTGGCTGTACTCAGAGCTTACTCCTGATTTTGTGCTTAGGGATCACTCCTGGTAATATTTAGGGTACATTATGTGGTGTCAGGATCAAACTAGAGTCATCAGTGGACTTTGACCCTGATACCGCTTCCCAGCTCTGAAAATTTGTATTTAAAAAAACAAAACAAAACAGTTTTCAGTTTTTTTTAATTTTTTAAAAAATTTTTACGTTTTTCTTTTTTTTTTTTTTTGGTTTTTGGGTCACACCCGGCGGTGCTCAGGGGTTACTCCTGGCTGTCTGCTCAGAAATAGCTCCTGGCAGGCACGGGGGACCATATGGGACACCGGGATTCGAACCAACCACCTTTGGTCCTGGATCGGCTGCTTGCAAGGCAAACGCCGCTGTGCTATCTCTCCGGGCCCAAGTTTTTCACAGTTATATTTCGATAACATAGTGACAGTGAATTAGGGCCATTCCCACCATCAGTGTTGACCTCCCTCCACTATAGTTCCCAGAATGCATCCATACCTCCACCCTGATCCCCCTGGATGACCAGTGTAGCAGGTCCCTTTTGAATATAGCTTGTTATAGTCTGGGTCTCTTGATTCTGTCATTGATGTTGGTTTGGGTTTTTAGGGCTGATCATTTTTTTTCCATTCTATGCTCCTGGGACTATTTGGTCCCTGGATCCCATCCACCTTTATTTTTTCCTTTTCTCAGTTTGTAGGGAGACATATAAACGGGAGGAAGAACCAGATGATTCATGTTCTATGGTTCTGTAAAAACAAAACAAAACAAAAACAAAAACAAAAAACAAAAATGAGGGCCCCTATTTAGAAGCTATTAGTATAAATAAGATTGCTAGAAAGGAAAAAAAGGGGGGCAGATGTGGCAAGCATTTTGTTTATTTGATTGTTTTCCTTCTCTTCTTGCATAGGCACAGTAAACATTGGGGAAATTAGAAAGAAAATTTCCTTGGTCTAAGAAATACAAGGTTTCTCTACCCTTAAAACATGCTGTCATGAGACTATAGGTTCTCGGCATGTTAATTGTCAAACCCCAAGGTCTTTCTTTACGATCCCAGAAAAACTTCAGTTCAGTCACGGTTGCAGGGTCATTCTTCTGGAATGAGAGATATTGTTTTTTGCACAGATCCTAGGGCAAAGCCTAGGATAAAGTCTTTCTTTGTGGTCCGAGGAAAAGTTCTGCTCATTTGAGGTTGTTGTAGTCAGTTTTCTTTAATTAATAATCTTGGGTTTTTTTGCACAGATCCTAGGATGAAGGGGCTTCTGATTTCATTTCACTGTAAGGGGTGGGGTAGAACAACCTGCTCTTAGATCGAGTCACTGCTGCTTCCTCGTCAACAGGGTGTCATATGAATCTACTCTGGTGCAAGTTGGTGCCAGAGCAGTATTAAGGCCTTCCCCCAGGGGAGAGTTTGATTCCTGGTGCTGGTGCAGGGAACTGTGCCAATTCTAAGGTTGGGATCTGATGTCCGATCACATGAGGTCTAAGTCAGACCCCATGACAATTGTTTAGGGTAGAAGGTGTGCCCCTGCATTATAAAATTCATGAGTTTTTACCCTATTAGATAAGAACTTCTTTCTATAATAAGATTTCCCCATTCTAGTGTGCCTATGCAGAAATAAATAAATATGCCAGATTATATTATTTATGCATTTAGGGGTAAAAATAACAAGCTATACAATCTCTGTGGTCTTGTTTTGACCTGAGTTCTTATCCCAAGCAAGAATTTCTACTAGAATATCCTGCTAAGCAGAACCAAAACAGGCCCCCCCCCCAAAAAAAAAGAAAGAAGAGGGGAAAAAAAGAAAGAAAAAAGGAAATAAAGGGGGGATGGGGATTACCTTTATATGTGGAAATAAACTAAGAGTTATAACTATTAAGGGAGTAAACATACAAAGATAATATAGATATTTCCATTGGGTCTTTTGAGATAGTCTGGGGGAGGGGAATAAGGTCCAGGACACATTTTCATTTCACACCTTGGCCTTGTGGAGTCTGAAAAATGGTTTGTAGCAGTCAGGGTCCTCAAGTAGTTTCCTCAAACTGGAGGTTCCTCTGGAGCTGAATCTGGTAGCAGGCAATAGTCCACATTAAGAGGTGGTGGGAGAAAGAGGGCCGCATAGAATAAGTCAGCGGTGGCTGCAGTGTCTTGCTAGAGTAATAGATTGGGGGACAGGCTGAGATGTTCTTCCACTTTAGGAGCTCTGTGACAGCTTACTGGGGTGGGGTGGGAAGTCCTGTTTCCAGGTGAGTTAAGGACTGAGAGTAAGGAGGGTTATATAGGGAGAGATAATGGATCAGGGTTGCGGGGGTGAGAGGATAGAGTGATTTTGTAGGGTGGTGATTGGGGGGGGGGGGCGTAGGAGGGATAGTATATAACAGGTGCTGTATACAATATAGGCAGGGCTTATGTACAATCCAGGTTAGACAAACATAGAGGAGTCTACCACACACTTATATACAGACATGAGGGATCAATTTGTGGTTGTAGTTGGAGGTCTGATCCTTACAGAGATGGATCAGGGCACTTTAAAAATAAAGGTCGGTACATCGGAGAGAAAAGGTTTTCCAATTTCTAGGCCCTCATTTTCAGGTTTTTTTTTTTTTTTTTTTTTTTTGGTTTTTGGGCCACACCCATTTGACACTCAGGGGTTACTCCTGGCTATGCGCTCAGAAATCACCCCTGGCTGGGGGGACCATATGGGACGCCAGGGGATCGAACCGCGGTCCGTCCTACGCTAGCACTTGCAAGGCAGACTCCTTACCTCTAGCGCCACCTTCCCGGCCCCTCATTTTCAGTTTTTTAACTGGAATTGAAGAGTAAAGAAATCTATGTAAGAATCCCCTCCCAGGGGCCAGAGAGAGAGCACAACGCATTGAGTATTGGCTCAGCCTGCAGAAGGACCAGGTTAGATCCCAGACACCCTGAGCATAGCTCTGAGTGACCACTGAGCATAGGGCTGAGAGTAGTCCCTAAGCACTGCCAGATACGGTGTGTACGCATACCCCTATAAAAAAGGAATCGCCTCCTTCATTTAGGCCTGGGATGTAGTTGTAGGAAAAATTGGAGTGAGACCATTTTAGCTAATTGCAATGTTACCATTTCCAAATAAGTCACTGTGGAAACTGCTGGGGGTTTAATGAATAGTTTTCTCAGGGCTTACTTGTGCCATGACCGTTGTAATTTTATTTTCTTTTTTTACAAAATCATTTAAAGATTTGATTTGCAGGGCCAGAGCAATAGCACAGCAGGTAGGATGCTTGCCTTGCACGCGGTTGACCTGAATTCAATCTCCAGCATTCCATATGATCCCCTGAGACTGCCAGGTATGATTCCTGAGCTCAGAACCAGGAGTAATCCCTGAGCACTGCCCTGTTCAGCCCCCAAACCAAAATAAATACATAAATAACTAAATAACTAAATAAAAGATTTGATTTACTTAAGTCTGTTTCATAAGTTTGTTAAACATTGTTCTAATACTTAAATGATATCTAAGTCCTCTTCTTAGTACCCAACAAATTTCTGCTTAGTTTAGAATCATAAAATTTTAAGAACAGTACCCATAATGTTAATATTGTATTATAACATTTATATAACATTATTATTAATATTTTGATTTTGGTTCACACCTGGTGATGCCTGAGGGATCTCCTCTCGGAGAGTTAAGAGAACCATATGGGATTGATCCTGTACCAGCAGTGTGCAAAGCAACTGCCTTTCCTGCTGTACTATCATACTATTATATATATAATTTATATATATAAATTATATAATTTATAATTATTATAAATTGCTAAATATTTGTTGAATAAGCAGTCTTATGAGCCATAATTCTGGGGGAAGGATTTTATTAAATAAATGATTAAGGATTGTTGGAAATCTTATATTTGAACTATCGTGTTTCTGTAGTTCATTTGAACAACGGGAGTATAGTGTATACATTTCTAATTTTATTCGTGGGATAAAATGAATCATGGCGAAGAGAAAAACAAGTGGTAAACAAACCAATAAAACGGCAAGATTAATTCACGGAGGAGAAAGTGATTATTTGAATTATATTTCTGTTTAATTAACATTTATTAAGTGTCTTCTGGGTAACAGGCACTGTTACCTACTTTTACATCTGCTATTTGATTTAATTACAGTCAGTCCTCACTTCCAGATTTAGTTTCCCAGGGGCTTCCTTTGACTAATGAGTAATCCTAGCTGGCTGCTCAGTCCCTTTTGCACATTAGAGTCACCAAGGGCACTTTGGAAAACTCTGAGATTGAAGTTTCCGCCTTAGAATCTATTTAATGTTGCACTAGAGGTAGTGCAAACATTGTTTTCCTCTCTCTTGCATGAGCCCTGAGTAAATAAGAGTGGGAATATCCATGCTAAATCTTTGGAGTGCTTATTTCCCTTGCAGGTAAATACTGTTTAAATGTTTCAGTCATAAGCAATGTTTCGAACTTGGGGGTCAAGTTTGCTAGTCTCAGGTGGAATAGCAAAACACCTGTTTTCCTTTGTCTATTTTCTATTAACTGGGACCTGGGAAGTATGAGAGTAATTATTGAAAGCAGCAGGCTAGAAAATAATGGCCTGAATGTTTCAAGCCCAAATTTCCATGTGCACTTCATTTAGAGCCTGAAATTTTCCTCTGTGGGGTTTGTCAGAAACAGCACACCAGTAACTTCCATGCATTTTTTTTTTTTTGGTTTTGTTTTTTAAAGAAAATAGAACTACTTAAGAAACCTCTTCAGGGGGCTGGAGAGATAGCACATCGGTAGGGCGTTTGCTTGCATGCAGCCCACCTGGGAGGGACCCAATTCGATTCCCGGCCCCCATATAGTCCCCCCAGCCTGCTAGGGGCAATTTCTGGGTGCAGAGCCAGAAGTGACCCCTGAGCACCACTGGGTGTGGTCCAACACCAATCAATCAATCAATCAATCAATCAAGTTTAAAAAGAAAAGGAAACCTCTTCAGTTTCTTTCACATACATATATGTATGCATAGATGTAATGTGTATTTGTGGGGAGAGAGAGAATAAAAATTTTTAGAAGATAGCATTAGGAAGCATATTTGGAGTTGGGATGAGGTGGGAATTCATAGGTTGTGGTTTTTTTTTTTTTTTTTTTTTTTTTTGCTTTTTGCCCATATCCTGTGACACTTAGGAGTTACTCCTGGCTATAGGCTCAGAAATTGCTCCTGGCTCAGGGGACTATATGAGATGCCAGGGATTGAACCAAGGTCCGTCCTGGAGCAGCCACTCGCAAGGCAAACAGTCTACCCCTGTGCTATCGCTCCGACCTCAGGTTAAGTGGTTTTGTAAAATAGCATCTCAGGACGGAGGACTCAGGCTCAATAGTAAAGCTTTATATTGTATATATATGAGCTTGAGTTTTACCCCTTCTCCACTCACTGAGTAAAGCTCCTGGTGCTATAATTGTGGTCCCAGGGCCTGCCATGCACAATCTAAGCGCCTTACCTAGCGCCTGTACTACCTTTCTTACCTACTTATTTATTTTTTTGTTTGGGAATCTCACCCAGAGGCACCTAGACTTACTTCTGGCTCTGCTCAGGATTGATTCTTTTTTTGACAGACAATTTTTTTTATTGTGACTGAAGTTCATTTACATAGAATTATTTACAATACATAGTGACAATGAATGAAGGGCATCCCCACCACCAATGTTATCCTCCCTCCACTCGTTCCCAGCATGTCTCCCACATCTCCCTCCTTTACCCCCCAGAATCCTACTGCAAATGGTCGCCGCCTTACAGCTTGTTATAGGTTGGGTATCTATTCTGTTTGGTGTTCCACTCTGGTCATTTTTTTATTTATTCTACATGTTCATATGACTGGTCTTGGTATCATTTTTCCCCCCTTAATTTATGGGGCTGAATGATTCAAATTATGCTATTCTGTTGGATGTTAAAAGGTTAAGAAAAAGAGGAGAGGGCCCGGGGAGATAGCACAACGGCGTTTGCCTTGCAAGCGGCCGATCCAGAACCAAAGGTGGTTGGTTTGAATCCCAGTGTCCCATATGGTCCCCCGTGCCTGCCAGGAGCTATTTCTGAGCAGACAGCCAGGAGTAACCCCTGAGCAATGCCGGGTGTGGCCCAAAAACAAACAAAATAAACAAAAAAAAAAAAAAAGAAAAAGAAAAAGAGGAGAAAGAATTTGGAATCAACTACTAAAAAAATAAATTAATTAATAAATAAAAATAAAAAAATCACCTAATAATATCCACAAAAGTGGAAAAGAAAGAAAAAAGTGGAAGAAAAAGGAGAAGGAAGATAATATCAAAAAACAAACAAATAAAACAAAACAACACCAGAAAAAGTGCTGCATTGGCAGGGTTTGTGTTACCCCACCTTTTTTTTTTTTTTTTTTTTTTGGTATAGGCACAGCAAGTATTGGGGAAGAAAGGAAATTCCCGTGGCCTAAGAGATTCAGGGTTTCTCCACTCTTGAAGCATATTGTCATGGGAACAACCACTGGCTCCATACCTTCTCATTGCCATAGGATTGATTCTTGATCACTCCTATGGGGGGGCCATAGACATAACTGGGAATGAACCCAGGTTGACTGTCTGCAAGGCAAGTGCCTTATTTGCTGTACTCTCACTCCAGTCCCATCTGTTTTATAAATCTGCTCAAAGCACCTGAAAAACAGAGAAGACAACTTGGTGCAGGAGAAGATAGAGTGAGAGGAATCCATGAACTGTCATCGTATGTGTGTTTGCATGTTTTTGTGTGTACGGGAGTGCATGTGAATGCACGCCTGCATCCATTCAGGGTGGGGATATGTTATACCCATTTGATGGCTAGCTCTGGGTATTTTTGTTGGTTTCTTTTTGAGTCACATCCAGCGGTGCTCAGGGTCTCTGCCTGGCTTAGCACAGTAATTGAGTGTAACTTGCCAGAGGAGCTTGACAGATAGATAGTGTGCTACCTGGGATTGAAATTGGATCTTTTGCTTGCGAAGCAAATGCTCCACTTTTGAACTTGCCCCGTGGCCCAAGAATTTTATGTCACATTCATAAAACAACAGGAAGAGCAAGTAGAAAACTTCGATGGGCACATGGAAGCAGGACAGGCAAAAGCAGTCATTTATTGGTCCTACGGTCCCCCCAAGCTCCACTAGGAGTAATCCCTGAGTGTAGAACCTGGAATCAATCCTGATCACAGAGCCAGAAGTAAATCTATGTGCTACTGGGTCTGACCTCCAAACAAGAAATAACTTCTAGGAGTGGTTGATATGATTTAGGGATGGTTTTGCAGGGCAAATAGGCAGGGTTCTCAAATCTTATAGAAGTAAAATGAACCGGGGCCGGGTAGGTGGCGCTGGAGGTAAGGTGTCTGCCTTGCAAGCGCTAGCCAAGGAAGGACCGCGGTTCGATCCCCCGGCGTCCCATATGGTCCCTCCAAGCCAGGGGCGATTTCTGAGCACATAGCCAGGAGTAACCCCTGAGCGTCAAACGGGTGTGGCCCAAAAACCAAAAAAAAAAAAAAAAAAAAAAAAAGAAGTAAAATGAACCTGCTGACGAGGCTTCCTATTTGTTGTTTCAGTAACCTATGAAAAGCAAAGAGAAAACAGACAGGTGACTAAAGACTGAATCAGAATAAAAGTCAGTAGGAAAAGTCATTGTTTTTCATGAAGTCAGTGGCCCATTTCTGCAGACATGGTTTCTCTCCCTTCTGAGTGTTACTGTGTTTGTATGAGATATTGAACTAGGATTGCATGAAAATTCTTTTGGGTTCTTAACTTTTTGTCTTTGTTCGAGCTGTTCAGGCTGGCAAGGAGGGTGTAAATGCTTTTTTCCCCTTTCTCTGGTAAAGAAACCTAAAACAGGAAGTGATTCAGAAGCAAAATGACTAAAGCTAGATTAAGTTCAAGTTGAGCTGAATGTTCTCAGGGGCCAAGACTTACAGCCATATGTAAATGAGAGTCCAAGAGTTCATTACTTTAAGATTAAAAGCCTGAAAGAACTGTTAGGCCCAGCCCTCTGGTCTTCAGACAAGACAGGTCAGCCGGATCTCTATCCCTTTGTCTTACCAGTTTGGAATGGGGCTTGATTCTTAACTTGCTTTGTAACCCTCAA
This sequence comes from Suncus etruscus, assembly GCF_024139225.1. Classification (NCBI taxonomy): domain Eukaryota; kingdom Metazoa; phylum Chordata; class Mammalia; order Eulipotyphla; family Soricidae; genus Suncus; species Suncus etruscus. Next base: position 38,665,928 of record NC_064866.1, on the reverse strand, counting down.
AGAGTTTCTTAACCTCCCTGAATTTTCACTTTATTTTCTTTTTTGAATCTCTATTTCTTTGTAATGTTAAAGACTATTTTGCATATTAATTGAGAAGACTGTTGTTGAAAATATGTTCTGTAAATTGTGATACATTTTGGGTTTGATGTTCCCAGAGAAATAATACTAGTGCCTAAGATTTACAGAAGGCTAGTAGTGTGCTGAGGACTGCCAAAACCTACTTAATTTCTCCTTTAACTCTATTTACAGGAAAAGAAACTGAGACCTGGAGTCTGAGTAATTCGTTCAAGTTTACCAAGTTGGTAAGTAACAGAGCTGGATATCATGGTGGCCATCGGGGTCTAAAGCTGAAAGCTCTGACATATCTTGTTGAAGCCTCCTAACAGTGCTAGAAAGTTGTGATCCAAAGAAAGGAAGTCTCTTGCTTAAGCCCACTCTGTTACTGAAGCATAGCTTTGTTCTCTTAGGCTGCTATAACAATGCTAAGATGGGTACATATGCTAACAGATTTTTTTTTCCTCCTTGTAGTTATTGTGGTTGACAAGTCCATGGTCTTGTTTCAGTAGATTCTGTGTCATGAAGGCCCTGGTTTTGACAGGACATTTGAGAGGTGGTCATAACCAGCAGTGCTCAAGAGTTACTCCATATTCTCTCTCAGTAATTACTCCTGGTAGTACTTGGGGGACCATATAAGATGCTGGGAAATCGAACCTGGATTAGGCATATGTAAGGCAAGCACCCTTTCTAGACCAGACCCTGAACACTATATAAGCTCCCCCAGTGGAAGGAGTGTGGATGATCTCTTGGGTTCTCTTGATTAAGGGCACTAATAAGGACTCCAATTTATGACCTCCTAAAGGCTACCTCCAAACACCAACACATCAGAGATTAGGTTTTAAGACTTGAGTTGTGGGGGACACATACGCAATTCCACGCAGCGGTAGATTTAGTATGCATATTCAGCAGCATGACTCTGTAAATTCTTATAAAGATCCTCTTGGAACGCCAGTGTGTGAGTCTGAATTTCCTCTTTCCACATAAGGCCCTTCCTCTTCTTCATTTTCTTTCTCTCAGTTTTCTGAACTCCTTATTCCCCCTCCATTTAACTGCCTGGATGCAGGAGAGGTAAAGTAATAGAATGAAATCAGCTGGCAGAATGTTTATGCAATTATTTCTCATGCATACTTTTAGCTTTTAATTGAGGCATAACCTATATACTGAATAACACTCAAATATTAATCATTTGACTCGAAGAATTAATTATATGTCACATCTTTGATAATACTCAGATCAAATAATATAAATTTTTCAGGCATCTAAGGAAGCTCCTTAACTGCTAGTCTAACTTTAAATAGTTATATCATGGAGTCATGATGCTAAATTGTCCATATTTAAATATACTTGCTCAAGTAAAAGAAACCAGGGCTTAAATTTATAGGACAGGACCCTACATGTGGCCAAGTCTAGTTGGATCTGTTTCATTTCATACAGTCCCTTAAGCACTCCAAGAAGCAAACTCCACAGAACTAGAAGTATGCCTGGCACTTTTGGAAATTTCTCCTCAAAACTGAACCAGTCCAAAAAGAAAAGTAAACCAAAGGGGGGGGGGGACACTTTAAGTAGTTGGGCAATCCTCCTCTTTCTACCAATCAGCATTCTTCCTGGTGTCTGAATGGGACACATACATCTACTATTCCATTGTTTCGTTTTTGTTTTTTGGCTTCTTTGAATCTTTGAGTTTGTCCCCTATGTTGATAGAGTTTAGTTATCACAGAACATGCCTCCAACATCTAAACCAGCTATTTTCCCTTGTTCAACTTATGACACTACATCCTTGCTTGAAAGGAAAAGTACCTGTGTTCACTTTAATGGGTAATGGTTTAGCACATCTCACCAATTTTTCAGAAAGACTTTTCAGGCTAGTCACTTATTTCATGGAAAAGAAAATCTTTTCAGTACAAGGAGTACTAGGAGTACTATTACCTGATGACTTTAGGAGTTAAATCCTTGAGTAAGATGTAGTTGTAATGTGTACAGAATTTATGCATCAGTAGTCGATTATATTAGATTTGGTGTCTGGGACACCAACCAGAATGGTGGACTGAATTGATTTGAGTGACTCTTTTTTCATAAAAAACAAAAGGGAAATCAAAGCCAAATGGTTATACGGATTGTATTCAGGGTAAATTATGGGCTTTTGTGGGGGAGGGGTTAAGATTCTAAGGAGGTGGTGACTCTAACAGGGGTCCTCAAACTTTTTAAACAGGGGGCCAGTTCACTGTCCCTCAGACCATTGGAGGGTCTGACTATAGTAAAAACAAAACTTATGAACGAATTCTTATGCACACTGCATATATCTTATTTTGCAATGAAGAAACAAAACAGATACAAATACAATATGTGGCCCGCGGGCCATAGTTTGAGGACCACTGCTCTAAAAAAAAGCAATCCTGGGACTAAGATAGAATTGAGTGCCCTGAGACTCTTAAATAACATTTCTTTATGAAAAGAAGCTAGGAAAACCAATGTTTGAAGAAACAAAGGAAATTTACTGTGAATAGGAAAAAGTTACTTACTAATGAAAAATTAAAAACATGGTAGGTATACTTGTGAATTTTTTATTTTTAGTGTCTTTGAGACATGATACCCTTCAAGCTGAAAAGTAACATTAAAAATAACCCCAGTACTATGAAAGTTCTTGGAACAAACACAACATCACCTTTTTTTTTTTTTTAAAAATAATGTCTTTATTTAAGCACCATGATTGCAAACATGTTTGTAGTTGAGTTTCAGTCATATAAAAGAACACACCTCTTCACTAATGCAGCCTTCCCACCACCCAATGTCTTCCATCTCACTCCTTCCCTTCCCCTGCCTGTATTCGAGACAGGCATTCAAGTTCTCTCACTCACTACACTACCTTTGTCATGATGGTTGTTAGTGTACTTATTTCTCTAACTGTACTCAGCACTCTTTGTGGTAAGCTTCATATTGTGGGCCAGTTCTTCCAGCCCTCATCTCTATTGTCTCTGGGTATTCTTCCAATAATGTCTTTTATTTTTCTTAAATTCCACAGATGAGTGAGACTATTCTGTTTCTCTCTCTCCCTCCCTCTGACTTATTTCACTCAGCATGATCGTTTCCATTTCCATCCATGTAGGAAAATTTCATGATTTCATTTTTCCTGACCACTGCATAGCATTCCATTGAGTAGATGTACCACAGTTTCTTTAGCTTCTCACCTGTTGTTGGGCATCTGAGTTGTTTCCAGAGTCTGGCTATTGTAAATAGCACTGTAATGAATATAAGTGTGAAGAAGGCATCTTTTGTGTTGTGTTTCTGTGATCCTAGGGTATATCCCTAGGAATGGTTTAGCTGGATCTTAGGGGACTTTTTTTTTTTAACTCAATCTCCTGGCTCTGCTCTCTAAAATTACTCCTGGCTAGGCTTGGGGGACCATATGGATGTTAGGGATCAAACAAGTGCCTTGCCCTCCTACTGTAGCTCTCGCTTATATACAGACATTTCTAGAATTTTTGTTGAGGAACTCCTATTGTATGGCTTCGTCCTTACATCCTTCACACTACTAGTTTCTCCAGTTTAACTCTGACTAGGCTATCAGAGCTGTTGGCCTAGGAGTGAGATGCAAAGATCTTGTGGCAATGAGAGCTAGTAGAACTCAATAGCAGGCTTAAATTTCTTTAAGGGGGATCATTGGATACTAAGGTCCAACCTGTGTGAGCCACATGCAAGACTGAGAAAGGTAGACTAGGTGCTTCTTTGAAATTCTAGTTATCCGGGAGGTGTTTCATATATCCGTTTGCTAATAATGCCCACCACCTTTCTTGAGACCAGGAGGAAGTGTTCTGCCAAGATTAGTTTCTTCAATGTCAGATTTCTTTTTGCTCTGGTAATCAGAGCTGTGTTCCTAGACCAAATGAATTGCTGAAATGTTTAGAAACAACAAAGGCCAGGGGTATTTGTCCTGCAGTGGCCCTTTTTTCTGACTTATTTATCTTATTTATAACCCTCCTTTTGTGATGTATCCTCAAAGTTCTAAGCAACACTAGCCACTTTTTTACTTTCCTAGTGACACCATGTTCTCAGAGGCGCTTTTACAGTGTCTATTGTTGTTTTCTGCCTTCAAACACATTTGTAAGCCATCATAAAATGTTTCGTGGAACCAGAGACTTGGGTTCCTCCTCGTTTCCTTTTTATCATTTGGTAGTAAATCTGGTAAATGGGTCATTCATCTTGAATGGGCGTTATGAAACTTTTATGATTATATCAACAGCTATCCAAGGGCAAGAAGAACTGGTGTGAAAATGTAAATTTATAGAATAGCAATTTAAAAATCAGACCTGACTATGATTTTAAAAAGTTGAAGGTTTAAGGGTTCAGTTGAAATTCTTTTTCTTTTTATCTTTATTTAAACACCGTGATTACAAACATGCCTGTAGTTGGGTTTTAGTCACAAAAAGAACACCCCCACCCCCTTCACCAGTGCCGTTGAAATTCTTACAGGGAATGGCTACCACTTTGCTGTCTCCTGAGATGCCGCTTTGTGCCCCACTCTTAAGAATCTCCTTAAGCACTCATAAGCACGATTGTCCTTCATGCAGTGTGCCATGGAGTGGTTTTAATGTACTGGAAGAAGAAAATATATCTACAGTGTTATTTTCACTCCCTGAACCAGTATTCTATCTTCCCCGTCTCAATGGAAATAGAATAGTTCAAATGTTATTTCTTATGAAGACTTTCCTGATAACCCTCAGGCAGGCTCCTTTCAATGTTTGGTATTTAATGAAAACATTTATTTTATTGACTTCGGAGAATGATAGTTGTTTATAATTCATCCATTGGAATGAGTGCCAGGAAAGATGGCCTGAATGATCTCTCTTGATCAGTGGACATTAGCATTATATCTCAGCACTAAAGATTTCACAAGTCAGGATTCTTTTTCTTATTTTTTAGAAGAGGGGACCGGTTTTTTGAACCACACCTGCTGATGGTCTGGGCCTACTCCAGGCTCTGTGCTCAACAGGTCACTCCGAGCAGTGCTTAGTAGACCATATATGCTGCTTGAGATAGAGCGAGGATTAGCCTGGTGCTCAAGGTTAGTTTCTTACTAAACACACACTCTCTCTCTCTGGCCATAGGGTTCTTTTGATCATTAAACAGAACCACAACTGAAGATGGAGACTACAGGAAGGGGGTTTGCTGGGTTTTGTCATTGAAAAGATCAGGGTTGGAACATGAAACATGGTTGCTTAAATGGTGTTGCAAAGGCTTAGAGTTTTTCTTCACCTCACAGCATTACCTACTGTTTCTTTTGGGGAACAGAGGCTTCTGGTAGCAAGATGGCTGTCAGCAATTATAGCAGAAGGGGAGACAAAAAAAAATCACCCTTTCAACAGTTCAGGGAAAGTCTTAGAATTGAGCCTCAGTGCCTCTGATTGGTCTTGTCTGAGTAACATGTTCATGCCCTAACCAATCCCTTGCAAGCTAGGGAAATGTGATTCTGATTGGTTCTTCTGGCTCAGATGCCTGCCCCTTAAAGGAGCTGGGGTAGAATCTGCATATCTCCCAGTGTACAATGACTGAGAATGAGTGAAGGTGGACCTTCTCCCAAAATAACCTGGCAATAGCGTGTGAATGGTGGGCAGGCAAAAGCTGGGATCTTTAATAGAGTAGGCTTTTAATCAGTGTTTACTCAGTTAATGAATTAACAGATGAATGAGCAAAAGAGAAGCATGCTGCTGATTCTGTGAGCTGGTTATACAATACCCAGAGTGGAATTTTAACAGATGGAGCCTTGGCTGAGAGGAGGGGTAGAAGAGAACTTTGAAAGCAAGTCATACAAGGATGGCATTAAATTAGCTCAAATACATAACAAGAAATAGGCTCAGGCATCTTCTGACAGCTCTTCGCTGCCTGCACAGTGCTCATAGACAAGCAACATATGCTTACTCCCTGCTTATGACATAGGAGCTGCATAAGACACTGCAGTTGTCACTACCTCATTTTCATTTCCATTAGACAAGCAATTGATGGTTCTTATGTAAAATCCCAAAACTAAAATAAAGAAAAAACAAAAGAACGTTTTCTTGTCATCTTAACCAGCGGGACTGGAGTGATGATAACACAGCAGTAGGGCATTTGCTTTGCACGCTGCTGACCCGAGAGGTACCCGGGTTCAATCCCTGGCATCCTCTATGGTGTTCCCCCCTCAACCTTCCAGGAGTGATTTGTGAGCACAGAGCCAGGAGGAACACCTGAGTGCGTCCTGGTATGGCCCAAAAACAAAAACAAAACAAAACAAAAAGAGATCTTCGAGCAATGGCCCCAAACACACACACACACACACACACACACACACACACACACACACACACACACACACACACACACGAGATCTTAACCAGCTAGGTAGGACCAGTTATTGTTAGTATTTTGGTATGTAACCTTTTAATCATTTTTATTTGTAGCTGCATTTAAAAGCTGTTTTTAAGTGCCAGAAAGACAGCTTGCCTTGCACACAGTTGACCTGAGTTGGATCCCAGCACCATTTATGGTCCCCTGAGAGATTTTATTTTTGATTTTTTATTGAGACCAATGTGAATTACAGGTCTTTCACAGTTGTATTTCCAGCACATAGTAACAGTGAATTGGGGCCATTCTCACCACCAGTGTTGACCTTCCACCATAGGTCCCAGCATGCATCCCAAATCTCCACCCTTAGCCCCTGCACTGCTAGTGTAACAGGTCCATTTTTTTTTTTTTTTTGGTTTTTCGGCCACACCATTTGATGCTCAGGGGTTACTCCTGGCTAAACGCTCAGAAATTGCCCCTGGCTTGTGGGGACCATATGGGATGCCGGGGGATCAAACTGCGGTCCTTCCTTGGCTAGCGCTTGCAAGGTAGATACCTTACCCCTAGCGCCACCTCGCCGGCCCCAACAGGTCCATTTTTGTGTTGAGCTTGTTTCAGTTTCGGTCTCTTGAGTGATTCTTAATCAAGGAGCCAGGAGTAAGCCTGCGCACTACAGGTGTGGTTCCTCAAAAAAACAAAGGAAAACATAATTGTATTTTATATTGATAACTGACTTTCTCTAGGAAGGAAAATTGTGACTAAGGATATTTAGGCACTCACATCACAATCAAGACTATGAGGTCAATTTTGCCATACAGAAAAAAAGTGGGTGCATTTTCACATGGCTTTATTATCCAGAAAGGATATAGCTGTTATTGCTCTTATTTTGTAGGAGGGAGGAAACTCAGGCTTGGCATGAGCTGTGATATGAATTTAGGCGCATATGATGGCTTCTGTTCTATGAACTGTTTTAGCCATGCTCAGTGGTACAGGCCGTGCTGTGCTGAGTTTGATTCTCAGCACCAATAACAACATGAGTCTTATAAGCTTCTTCTTGCCTTTCTGATTCAGACATATCTGATGAGAAGGCTTTATGAGGTTCTGAAACTCCTTTAATTTCAGCGAACCTTATGCATCCTGCCATCCTTGTATGATGTGCTTTCAAAGCTTTCTTGGTAAATTTCTTTTGACTATTTTTAATTTGGGGGGAATATGGAGATCACAGCTGTCTGTGCACAGGGCTGACTCTTTTTTAGAAATCACTCCTGGTTTGGGGGACCTTATGGGATGCCGGGGATGGAACCGCGGTCCGTCCTGGGTCAGCTGCTTGCAAGGCAAATGCCCTACCGCTGTGCCATCGCTCCGGCCCCAGGGCTGACTCTTGACTTTGTGCTCAGGAATCACTTTTTGTGGTACTATGGACTTTATGGGATCAAACTTAGGTCAGCTGTTTGCAAAGCAAGTGGCCTTACCTGCTCTATTATCCAGCTCTGGCGACTTACTTTTTTTTTTTTTTTTTTTTTTTGGTTTTTGGGCCACACCCGGCGGTGCTCAGGGATTACTCCTGGCTGTCTGCTCAGAAATAGCTCCTGGCAGGCACGGGGGACCATATGGGACACCGGGATTCGAACCAACCACCTTTGGTCCTGGATCGGCTGCCTGCAAGGCAAACGCCGAAGCTGTGCTATCTCTCCGGGGCCCAGCTTACTTATTTTAACTAAGTAATTATTAAAGGTCAGTTTTCAGAAACTCTTTTAGGCCCAAGTTAGCAGGTGACCCAGACCAATGAGAGTTCTTACCCCCAGAGAACTTGATGCCTGAGTTAAACCACTGGTGTTTATGTCTGATGCTTTTATCAGTGATTCCTTTAGGCATGCTTGAGAATGTCATTTAGGATGTTTTTAAGGGTCAGAAAACCCTACTCCAATTACATAGTTGGTAGAAGCAATTGAGTGTCTCCTGGAACCAAAACATGGGGGGATTGAATAGGTTTCAGGCACACTTTGATTATGGTTTCATATCTTTGTGATTCTGTTGGCACTGCTCTTGTGTCTGTTGGCTCGGGTTGACTATAGAGGGTTGCTGACAGGGCTCCTGCATTGTTCAAGGCCAAGAAACACCCAATACTACAACGTGCTTTAAGAAGTGTAGAAGAGGGCCCAGAGAGATAGCACAGTGGCGTTTGCCTTGCAAGCAGCCGATCCAGGACCAAAGGTGGTTGGTTCGAATCCCGGTGTCCCTTATGGTCCCCCGTGCCTGCCAGGAGCTATTTCTGAGCAGACAGCCAGGAGTAACCCCTGAGCAACGCTGGGTGTGGCCCAAAAACAAAACAAAACAAAACAAAGCAAAAGAAGTGTAGAAGAGAATGGTTTGAGACCAGGCTGCCAGTATGCCAATTGGTGTACATTCAGAAAGAGCTTTGCTCTTGCTTCAAAGTCACACACAATGTTTTTGAACTCCCTATTGGCCTCTTAACCAGTCATGGTGGCAATGGAAATAGGATAATCTGGATTGCTCCATTCAGTATTCAGTCCTGGAACTAGAAATGATGTGTAGAGGACCAAAGATACTGGTTGAGGAACTACAATTTCTAAGTAGGCATTAAGTAAGATCTGAGTCTAGACAGTGAGTTTGGAATTACTTCTTAAGAAGTCCCTCTACTAGACAACTTCTTTGAGAATGTCATTTAGCATGCTTTTTAAGGGTCAGAAAACCCTACTCCAATTACATAGTTGGTAGAAGCAATTGAGTGTTTCCTGGAACCAAAACATGGGGAGTTTGGATAGGTTTCAGGCATACGTTGATTATGGTTTCATATCTTTGTGATTTGGTTAATACTGAGAGAAAGGACATTTATGTGTTTTGAATGTTAAGGGCTTGACATGTATTTCCCTTAGTGCTTACAAGGTCCCTTTCTAGTTGGTAAACAATTCTATTTTATAGACAAGTTCAGAGAGCTTCACTTGATGGTTACCATCACACACCTAAAAGAATAGCAGTGGACCCCACATTCTTCCATCCTCTTTTTGTTATGTTTGTAGAGGAAATAGATTGTTAACAGAGACCCTACAAAGGATGTGTAATGAATCCTCTGCAATAATCAGGACCTTGAGAGTAGTTAGTGTTTTTCATTTCAAGCTTTTATTAGAAAAATCCCATCTGCTTCTTTCTTTAACTAATTCTCAATGCAAGGAAAGCTCTTCTCCCAGGTCCAGATAAGAAACACATAATTGAATGAGCTTTGGGAAAAGCACCGCCATTGTCAGCTCACAATGCAACAGAAGAGATGGCTGCATTCAGATAATTTCACAAAATGATTTCTCTTTCCTTTTGACATTACTGCCTGAGGCTGCCATTCAGTTTTAAAGTAATAGAGTAACTGTTATGTAATGGTATACAATGCTTCTTCCCCTGGGCCCAAGTTAACTTGCATGTTCAAAATACTGAATACATTTTTTTAAGAGTTTATATACAGCCACTATGATTCCAAAATTAAGCTGCCAAACAAGGACAGATAAGTTGTATTTTCTGCTTTCCTTTAAAGACTCATCAGATCAGGACATGATTAAGCAAAAATCACTTCTGTGCTGGTAGTTAATTATATGTGTTCATGGTACTTACTCCCTGCACCCCATTATACATGTCTGGAATTTGCTGAAAGGCTACTCAATGATCCATAGGTCTCCGACTTTGAGGTGCCATTTCATCCTTTGGAATATGAACAAAATGAGGAAATCAGGACTAGAAAAGTAGTATGGAGGCTTTAGGTGCTTGCTTTGCAAATGGCCATCCCTGGCTCCATCCCTGGCATTGCATGATACCCTGAGCATCACTGGAAGACCCCAACCCTTTCTGAGGTGACCTTGGTAGTTTGTAACACTACAGGCTTGAGCAGCACCATATCTCTGGCATCGAACTGCTGGCCCACTTGAGCATGAATTGCTGAGAAGGGATTCCAGGCCTTCTGAGCACAGCTTGGGAGATTATTCCCCTCTGCCCAACTCCCAACCAATAAAGAGGAAATTATGGTGGTAGTCAGAAACAAGTGGATGCATAGGATTTTCAAGTGAGGTTATGTGCTTATTGAGTTTTGTCTGCTTTTCATTTTTTAACTGGTTGTATCTAATGATAGTTAATTGATTTACCCACATTTCTACTGTTATCTATTATATTTGGGCAAAGAGATGTGAAAAGCATAGACTCACTAACATTCAGTGCCTTCTTTTGCTAGTCAGATATCTGCTCAATCTGACCACACTAGTTGGGATTTGACGATTTGGGTTTTTGAGCTACTCTAGGCCTGGTTAACTTGTTAAAACTAGATCTTGGGAAACATATGAAGTAGGAGGAGATAGGATACTCACCAACTATGTTAAATGAATACATTAAATGAATAGGCCAAGTCATGTGTTGAGCCTAGAGGCCAGCGCTGTGGTAGATCACAAGGCTGTGATTTAGGCTGTGATTTGGTCCTGCAGCAAAACCTTGTCCACCCTGGCATGACTCATGACACCAGTGGTGGCACGTTTAGAGAACCTGGGAGCAGGTCAGAATATTGGAAGCAGCTATGCATAGAGGTAAGCCTTGGTATCTCTATGTCACTCCAAACTTGTTTGTACCTCTGTGCCTTAAAATCACATGGGAATCTTTTTTGTTTGTTTTTGATCACAACCAGTGGTGCTCAGGGATGCTCCTAGCTCTGTACTTAGGAATAACTCCTGGTGGTGCTCGAGGGACTATATGGGGTGCTGGGGATTGAACCTGGGGAGTCACGTGTGAGACAAGCACCTTACCTACTGGACTATTGCTCTGGCTCCCAATTTGTTTGTTTTGGGGCCACACCTGATGTTGGGTGGGGACTGCTCCCAGATCTGTACTTGGAGGCTATGCAGGAAGTTCTCAGGAGACTATGCAGTGCCAGGGATGTAACTGGGGTTTTCCATATGCAAAATCCTCTTTGCGTGTCCTCAGTCCATTGAGCTAGTTCTCTGGCTTTTACTAGGGAAACTTTAAAATGCTAAAGCTGGAGACACATATTAAACTGAATGAATTCACTTAGTTGGGGTGGGACACAGCACAGCAGTGCTTAGGGTCTCCTAGTATTTGATTTAGGAACTACTGATCTGTGAGTATCATCATAACAGCATTGTATTATTGAAGAGGAGTGGGGATTTGGTAATGGTGGCAGGACTGGCCATTCTTGTCATTCACTTGATTATTGGATGATCATTATCTATCTCATCATATCTATACTACAGTTTTGCAAGACAACTGTGGGAATGGTTGGAGTAGGAGAGGAGTGGGTCTATTTTTCTTTTTTTTTATGTTTTTGGTTGTTGGGCCATTGTCAGGAGTGCTCAGGAGTGATTCCTAGCTCTGCACTCAGGAGGAATCAACCCAGGTGAGCTCAGGGGACCATATGGGATGTTTAGGCTCAAATCTACTTCAGTCGACACCCTGCCTGCTGTACTATCTCTCCAGGCCCAAGAGTTCCTAATTATTTAAACCACTGTCAGTTGTCTCAGATTGTCAAGTAAAGTCCAGGAAGATAGAGTGGGGGAACTCATTGTTGACTCCAGAGTAACCACTGCGGTCATGTTCGGGTCATCATTTAGGGATTCTTGGTTTCCACAACATAACCCAGTGAATCCTGGTGGACACAACCATCCTTTTAATAACCACATTAGATTCAAAGGTCGATATTCAGAAACATGTTTAGAAAGTTATAAGTTGAAAGCGAGTTTCTTTTGGTTTGTGGCTTTAAAAGAAAGATAGGCATGTAGTAAACCAGGCTATTAATCATGGGTTAGTTGGTTCGACTGTCAAAAATATTCTGTATGCATTTAAGAATCAGGTGGAATAAAAGAATAAAACATTAGCTTGTATTTTTTTATGGGACTTTCTCAATGGGGAACACTATTCTCGACAGCCTCATCTTCTGCTAGTCTTCTGGATACATCCTGGAAGGCTTGTCAGGTGGAAGTGAGAGGTGCTTTACCAGAAGTTGAAACACAGGAGTGAAATTAGGTTTGAGATAATAATCCAGTTTCTACACAGAGACATGACCTGAGTAGGATGTTTACTTGAGAGAAGAAGGGAGTATTGGGAAGAATGAATGATAGCACAGGAAATCCAGGGGGCAAAGACACTGCAATAGGAAGTAGTATTTATAGGAACTCTGTAAGAATTTTAATCTCACCACAAAGAAAGTTAGTACCATTTGGTACTAACTGTATATAATATTAGGATAGCCTATAAGATTCTGTTTTTCTCCATTTGTTTACTAATCATTCAGCACACATTTTCTTTTTTCTTCTTTGGAAGAGATTTCTGTGTTATGAAAGTCAAAGCAGGGTTACAGTTTGATTGACCTCCTTCAACCCCCCAAAATCATGAAACATCCTATCAAATGCTGCATAGGGCTTAGTAGAGATTATTTTAGTAGGACTCTATTGATGTTTCTATAATCCGGGCCAACCTTTGGAAATGAACTTAGCAATTTCTAACAATGTAGATGGGGAACTCTGTGATCTCTCGTCTGCTTCAGAGTCCAGACCTGGAGGACTGTGCTCTTGTGAGCAACCGTCTCCCCAACTGCCTCCTGGACCTCTTAGACTCTCCATCTTCTTATAAAATGTTGGGTTAAAGTGAATTTTAGGGATTCTACTTCAAAAATCAGAAATTCTGATGCAGGTACACCTGAGGACAGGCAAACTGTTAACTTAAAATACTAACACAAACATGAACACCATAGATATTATCTTCACCATGTTTGGGTGGGTTCTGACAAGAACGGAATTCGAGCAAGGGAGTTCTGGTTTTGGCCTGAAAAGTGCAGGAGGGAGAGGTGCTTTGCATGAAAACCTGCATTCCACTATGAAATCAGCACCTGCTTTTTAGAGAGGAAACCAGTTCAACTTGGACTATATTGGTTCTCTCATGGGCGTTGTTTATTTTTGTTTTAAAATTTGTTTTCTGTCACATCTCCTTTTCTGAAGCATTCAGAAACCCAAAGTTTAACGAGAACGAACTCTTTCCCCAGTCTTGGCTAATGTTTGACTTAACCTCCATTGTTCTGTCTGAAACTCCGTATTTCACTTCTTCAGACAGTCAGTGGCCTAATAATTGTTTTGGCTACTTTGGAGAGAGTTTAAATCTCACCTCCTGGTGCTGCTTATCTGATCGCCTGGTTCCTGGGCCACTGCCAGATTGTGGGTTCAGAGGAGGGTTAAAGCCTGAAGCCTGGGTTGTCTCTGGCTGGACTGATGCCATCCCTTTGGCCAGCTGCAACTGTTGGAGTGCCTGACTGCAGCCAGGCATGGTGCCAGGCTCTGTGTGAGCCCTTGGAGATAGTGGCAGCAGAACAGCATGGCCTCTGCCCTCTCAGAGCCCACAGTGCTCAAGGAAGTACACAAATTTTCAAACAATTACAATTATGTCATGTGCTATAAACAAAAAGCACAGGGTGCGGAGGACTTCCGCAGCTGGGGAGTTGACCTGGTTTGTGCAAAGTGGCAAAGGCAGCACATGATAAAGGACTCAGGTAACAGGAGAGTGGAATTCAGTGGAAAAGGCAAGATAGGACTAGATGAATGGTTAGAAAGGAAACCTGTAGGGGCTGGAGCCATAACATAGTGGGTAGGGTACTTGTCTAGCATGCAGCCGGCCCAGGTTCCATCCCTGGCATCCTATAGCACTGCCAGGACTGATTTCTAAGTGCAGAATTATGAATTACTCTTAAGCATTGCCAGGTGTGTCCTGCCCCCCAAAAAAAGGCCACAGACAAATCTGAGTGGGGGGGTGTTTCTCATCTCAGTGATTTTTTTTTTGATCTTTTGGGCCACACCCAGCAGTGCTCAGGGGTTACTCCTGGCTCTCTGTTCCTGGCTCAGGGGACCATATGGGATGCTGGGGATTGAACCAGTGTCCATCCCAGGTCAGCAGTGTGCAAGGCAAAAGCCCTACCACTGTGCTACCCCTCCAGCCCCTCATCTCAGTGATTTGATGAAGTTCAGAATAAGACTTCTGTGGACATCTCTCTGTTCTTCTCTCTAATGACTTCCTCACGCCAAAAAGGAATGGTTTCCTTGGAATTTCCAGGTCCATCTTATGTGCCATTCTTGGAATTTGGGTGCTATATGGTAGTAAGGATGTGTGTTGTCTGTTGCCTGGAAGGGGAGATGGAATTTGTGACTGTCTGGTTAATGGAAAGGCTCACCAGCTAATCTGCTTATGTGTGTCCGGTCCACACATCCACCGTAGAAGATGTGAGGTAGCTCAGGACCCCAGAATACGTAACGGGTGACAACTGCAGGTGCTGTTCTACTCAGGGTAAGCAAAGCTGTTCACAGGGACAACGAAGGGTGAAATCCAATCCTGGGTTTGGAGAAAGACCTGAAGAGATTGAGCACATGCTTTGTAGGTAGGAGCCCTGGGCTTGATCCTAGCACTACAGTGCTCCCCTGAGCACTCCCAGAAATGAGCCCTGAGCTTAGACAAGGAGGAAACCCCTGAGTACTTCAGGGTATTGCCATAAACAAAAGTGAGGGAAAAAATCCTAGCAATAATAAATAACTTTTAGAAAAAAGTTCAAGCTAAAATGGCCTCCTCTTGTTACCCTGATTTCCTTTTTGCCCCATGTGGTATGTCTTCCATTTTTGGATACTTTATCCTTTTTAGCCATATGCCTCTCATTTTTCTTCTGTGTACAAGTCTCCTTTTTTGAATCAGTATAGTTTTTTCAAAGATTTTATTTTATTTTATTTTATTTTATTTTGGGGTCTCTCCTAGGCAGATAGGTCAATGTCGGCTTTGGGTTACTAAGGAATACCAGGAAAATGGTGGTTGGGGCCTCCATGGCTATATTTTTTGTTTGCTTTGGGGAAACATCCAGTGGTTCTCAGGGTTTACTTCTGACTCTACTTAGGGATCACTTCTGGTGGGCTCAGGGAACCATAGAAGGTGCTTGGGCTTGAACCAAGGCCTGCTGCATACAAGACAAATGTCCCACTTGCCCTACCGGTTCTTACTTGTGCTGTATTTGTTAGTAGGCTGGAGTGCCAGTGACAAGCAGAGTGTCAAACTTGGTCCTTCACATGCAAGATATTTGCCCCTGACCACTAGGCTATCTTAAGCATTTTATTTTTTATTGACGATAAAAATTGATTCATTCTCTCTTCTTATTCTGTTATCTATGTTGGGTTTTCACTTTTCTGATCCCACCTTCTTTCCTAGTTTCTGGACTTTCTGTTCTGGGATCCGTTTTTCATTTTGCTCTTTTAACTTAATGTTCACAGAATTTTCAATTAACAAATGTTCATCGATCTCCTACTACATCTCAGGGACTGTGCTAAATGCTTTACATGGAATACTTCTGACAGTATACCATCTACCATTACTTCCCTATTTTCACAGATGAGAAAATTAAGGCCTTCTAGCAAAGCTGTGTGTTCAGTGCCTGAGTGTTCGGTGTCCATGCTACACTGCCCTCTCAGCTCAACTTCTAAAACAGCAAATTCCAAAAACAAAGAGAGAGATAGATCACCAGACTTTTATTTAACTCTTAAAGAGTTTGCCAAGAATGTTGACAAATAGACTTGATGATGCATAATTACTGTTTTTTTGGAGGGATGCATATTGGCATCTTAATGTTTGGTCATTTCAGTCCATCTTCACAATCATTGTGAAATGAGGCAGTTTCCTTTATAGACAGGGCCAGAGGGATAGCTTAGAGGACTGGACCATATCATTTGCACACAGGGGACCCATCTTTGATTTCCCCAGCACCCCAAGGTCCTCTAATTATTACTGGGAGTTACTGCTTAGCAGCAAGCTGGGAATGACCTGATGTGACTTTCCAAAACAAAACAAAATTTTCTAGTTGAGTGATCTAGTATTGTAGATGGAGCTTGTAGATTGATTTTGAAATGACTGCATGCAGAGAGAGAGAGAGAGAGAGAGAGAGAGAGAGAGAGAGAGAGAGAGAGATAGTGGTGAGGCAGGAAGCAAAAGGGGAAAGCAGTATATGATGTCAACAGTGTTGGGATTCAGGTCAAACTACAGCTTCTTCGTCATCTTCCCCTTTCAATATCTCAATATTCTCACCTGAAAACTGGCAGAGAAAGCACCTCTCATCCTGCTGTTTTAGGATTGTGTGTGCTTCGTTTGTTTTGGAAGTGCTACACCCAATGGTGCTCAAGGGCTACTCCTGGTTCTTTCCTCAGAGGTTACTCCCGAAGGTGTTTAGGAACCTGGATGTGGTGCTAGTTTCAAACCGGGGTTGGTCACATGGAAGCATCAACCCTACCTATTTCTCCCGCTCAACCACTGTCAGGACTGAATGATCAAATGGGCAAAGTCACTGTGTTCAAACCCACGGAAGCTAAAGGCCATTTAAAGCAGGCCTCTTCTCTCTAAGCAGAGGGCTTCTGTAAAACACAGGAAACCTTTTGAAAAATTGGTGCTAAATCTGGCACTTGAGAGGTAGCAGAGGAAATAAGATACTTGCCTTGCACACAGCTAATACCAACTGGATCCCAGTATTACTGTGGTCCACTGAGTTCAGAGCCAAAAGTAATTCCAAAACATTACTCTGTGTGTGTGTGTGTGTGTGTGTGTGTGTGTGTGACTCAAAAACCAAACCAAACCAGAAAACTTGAGATAAATCAATAGTCTTTCATATGACCCAGGCGTCTCTTTTTTATAGATAAAATTCATCTTTGTCTTCCATAGGGGTTGGGTTAGGGCAGATCATGTGCGTGCGTGTGTGAGTGTGTGTGTGTGTGTGTGTGTGTGTGTGTGTATACATGCTATGTGAATAGTATAATAGCAAACATTCTGAGTCACAGTGGAACAGTACTTGCCTATTGGAGGTGCACCCAGCCATTTCTTCCTTTCCTTCCCACTCTACCTGTATGGCCTCTCATCTCCTTCAATAGAACCCATGGTGGATTGTACATATAGGTATCTCTTGCTCCTGCAGTCATATCTTGCTGCCTTGCCTTCCTAGGACCACCCTGGCCATGGGTGCAAAATTGCAGGGGCTGCAAAATTGCATACAAGTTGGAGAAGGAAACACAGAAATTAGTAGCACAGGAGGGGAATCTCATGATGTGGCTGGCACATGTCCCTGTGAAGGCTGAGTGGTCCTGCTTCATGTCTGCGGTGCCAGGTGGGTGTGGGAAGGCCTTTCCCTGGAGAGGCATGTCAGTCGAAATAGAAAATGCCAAGTGGTAGCCCTTTGTGCGTCTGGAGCACGTAGTGGGCTGAAAGAGCTGCTTGTAGAAAAGGGCACCGTGTCCTGAACTCCTGAATGCGCGCTTTTGGACTTTCTTGCAGCCAGCTCATCTCTAAGTGGGGCAATGGGCTTTGTCAACCCGTGGACCCACTTATCCCTCCTGGGAAACACTTGGCCTCAGGGTAGGGCTGAGGGTGGGGGATGAGTGAAGGCAAATGGCGAGCCCTAGTTTTTTGATTATCGTCTTGGCAAGGAAACCAGCACTTTATTTCTGTCTCCGGTATCAGCAGAAGATTCCCAAATTGAGCTGGGCGTAGTCCTTGCTTCATCATATTTTAGCTTTGCTGACTGTAATTGTGCTTCTCTGGTTGATGGCGACACTAAAAACTCCAGGTGGTGAATGGGTGGTGGGGAAGACAGTTGTGTGAAATATAGCACCAAAGAAATACAAACAAATTTGAAAAAAATGGAGGGGGGGCAAAGTTTGTCAAGAGGAAAGTTCTTTATTAAATCATTCTTAACTTTACTGACATTTGGAGCACAAGGAGATTTTTGAAAAACACTTTTCAAGATGTTTCATATTTCAACATACCTAGTGGAGTATTTTACAACTTTACTAACAGAAATAGTGGAAGTACCCCCTTTTTTTGGTTTTGGGGCCACACCCAGTGACACTTAGGGGTTACTCCTGGCTATGCGCTCAGAAATCGCTCTTGGCTTGGGGGACAGAAATAGTGGAAGTACCCCCTTTTTTTTGGTTTTGGAGCCACACCCAGTGACACTCAGGGGTTACTCCTGGCTATGCGCTCAGAAATTGCTCCTGGCTTGGGGGACAGAAATAGTGGAAGTACCCCCCCCCCTTTTTTTGGTTTTGGGGCCACACCCAGTGACACTCAGGGGTTACTCCTGGCTATGCGCTCAGAAATCGCTCCTGGCTTGGGGGACCATATGGGATCGGGGATCGAACTGAAGTCCATCCTGAGCAGCTTCATGCAAGGCAAATGCCCTACTCGGTCGGCCCCGAAAGTGCCTTTTAAAGGAAAGGTTTTTATGATATATCACAAGGTAAAATACAGCAGATAAAATCCTATATGATTTGAATTAAACCATTTACAAGTTTTATTCCTTTTGTTTATTTTTGGGTCACACCTGGTGGTGCTCAGAGCTTACTCCTGGAATTATTTACTCAGTGAGAATCACTCCTGACATGTTCAGGGGGACTGGGACAAGTGTGGCTGGGAGCCGAGCTGGGGTTCATCACATGCAAGGCAAATGCTCTACTTGCTCTATTATCACTCCAACCATTTAAAGAAGTTGTTTTTGGGCCAGAGTGATTGCACAGCGTTAGGGCATTTGCCTTGTACGTGGCCAACACAGGACAGACCCCAGTTTGATTCCCAGCATCCCATATGGTCCCCCGAGCCTGCCAGGGGTGATTTCTGAGCACAGAGCCAGGAGTAACCTATGAGTGCCGATGGGTGTGATCCAGAAAAATGAAAAAAAAAAAGTTTTCATTTTTGGACCATAACCAGCAGCATTCAGGGCTTACTCTTGGCTCTGTATTCAGACATTACCCCTGGTGGGCTCAGATGACTTATGAGGATCAAGTCCACATTGGCTGGGTGGAAGGCAGATGTCCTAGCCACTGTACCATCTCTTCAGCCCTACAATTTTTCTTCTACTTAATGAAATATCAGGGTTTCCCAAGTGGCATTCCAGAGGCTTGGGGGGCCCACTGTAGACATTTGGCCAACTGGCCAAGTGGTTCAATGCTAAGGCTCAAGGATGTGGTGCTTTTCAGAGGATTACTCGAGGCCACATAAGCTGTGCTTGGGGAACTTATTTTCACATTGGTATTAGTATTACTCCTGTCATCAGGGTGAGAGAGAGGGCAGTGATCCAACTCCAACTTTTTGCTCCAATGACTGGCCACACTGTTTAGTTGCAGTGCTTCTGCATACTTGGCTAGAATGCTCTTGAGCACATACCGTATTTTCTGGCGTATAAGACGATTTTTGAAACAAAAAGAGAGTCAACCGAAAATCAGGGGGTCGTCTTATACGCCGAGTATATCCTGAAAAATGTTTCAATATGCCGCTAAATGAAAATTGTCTGAATATTGCCACAAAACGAATTTTCCAACTCCATCCTGCACCAATCACTGCCAGGCTGCTCAGACCGCCTCTCTGACTCAGCCAATACAAGCAGGCTTTTGATACATGCAAATTATACAGTGTTCTGTACCCGAATCTACACTGTAAAAAGCCTGCTCAGATTGGCCAGAGTCAGAGAGGACGTCTATTACAGTCTAACCTTTGAACCTTTGCGTGTTGTGATTGGCTCACTGTGGTACAGACAGTTGCAGCACAGGAACGTTCTGTCTGATACTGCGAATATAGGCCTAAACCTAGGTTTTAACTGTAAAATTAGGGGGTCGTCTTATACGCCCAGTTGTCTTCTACACCGGCAAATGGTTTGGCACTAGGGATCCTAGATAGCAGAGTTGCTGGGGTTGTACTTGTCTCCTGCTTGAAAATAGTTGCTTTGCTCTTCCTGACACTGTACTACCCCTGTTTAACCTGATAATTCCACATGTTTTATATTTTTGTTTTGGGAGTTGCCGTACCTAATAGTGCTTGGAACTATTACTCATTCTGTGCTAAAGATTCAGCATGCTTGCTGCCAATATGCTTGAGAGAACTCTGGTACATCCTTATCCAAAGCCCTCCCTCAGCCCTTTGAACTCTTCCCCTCCCAACATTGATTGAAGGTTTGGCTTGGAGCCAGCTGGGGACAGGTGTAAGGCCTTGATGCGAGCAAGGTAACCTTGGCCACCTCTACACTGACATTTTAACCAGAAACATTATTTTTTGGTGGTAGTGGTGGGAAGGGAGCACAGCAGCAAAACTTAGGAGTTACTCCTGGCTCTGCACTCAGTAATAACTACTTAGTGGTGCTGGTGTGTAATGGGGTTGGGGATGGGAGTCTGACTACAGGAGGATGGAGATCAAACCTGGCTTCGTGCAAAGTATAGCACCTTACCTGCTATACTATCTCTCCAGCCGGAAGCTTTCTATTTCTTTCTTTTTTTTTTTTTTTTTTTTTATTAAGTGAAAACCTTTTGAAGTTAGAAAGTAAACACGGGAAGCATGCTTGAGGGCTGGTGAAGGGCCAGCAATGCAAGGCTGTATGAGCCTACTTGCTTCCTGAAGGCCACTCGGCAGGCTGGTTGATGAAAGAAGGGCCAGGGCTGCACCCTTGGGAAGAATGTAGGACGTTTGACACTGCTGCCAAGGCCATAGTACTCAGAGACATAGTAACTGCGGATAATAAGGACACTCTATGGCTCCTGAGGGATTAATGTTTGGGTCAATCCTAGGTATTGGGTTTGAGACGCTGGCCTTGAATTTTGATCTTTTATTTTCTTTTTCCCAGATGTTATCTTCTGTGCTGGGCAAGTGTTGGGCCCTTTTGAGGGTCTCCTTCTAGGCTTCTTCAGTATTCATCCATTTCACCCAGTGGAGAGTCTTAATCTTTAGCCTGGAAAATCCTGGCTATGGCAGAAATGTTTGGAATGTCTCTTTCCTTAAAGATTCAGAATTCATTCACTTCTTTGTTCTGTAAATGCAGTTGCTACAAGTCCCTAAACGTTAGGAATGGAGGAGGAAGACTGGATACGGAAGCAACAGAAAACTATTTTAGTGCTTAAACATTTATATTCTTAGACTCCTAAGGACCAATAGAAATCAAGAACCATAGCAATGTTATATCTTTTGACCCTACAGTAATTACAATCTAAGCAAAGTTCTAAGCAAAATCCCAAGTTTTTTTTGTATTTTTTTTTAAATGGGGCCAAAGAAAGAAAACAATGAAGGCTATTGCAGCTGGAACAGTCTGCCTCTGCAAAGTGTTTCAGGGGCATTGAATATCTCCCCCCCACACATAGCTCTTTGCAGTCTCCATGTAAAATAGGTTCTCGGACCATTTTACAGATAAGAAACCAAAGGTGAGAGAAATCAGGATCCCTCTGGCAGATGCAGGCTTTGACCTTTAGAACATGCCTCAGTTGGTTTGCTCAGCAACTCAAGAAAAGAGTTGGTGTCCAACAAGGTTTGCTTCACCCAGTTTTCATTATGTTGAATTTTGTTGAATTTCTTAAACAAACTCTAGGGAAAATGAGACTCTGAGAGATGGAGTTACTGGCTCTCGCCTGGTTTTATTCAGGGCTCTGAGATGGGCAGCTCTGCTACTCTCTGCTGCACAAAGATCCATTGCTGAATTATATATATGAACAAATGAATTACTGGGGTAGGACTCCTCAGGATTTCACAGTGGAGGGGTTTGTTTCCACTGCATTGCAGTTTGTACAAGCAGAGAGATTTGCTGGTTCTTCAGGCCACTTTCCCCCCAAATACCCTTCACCTACTAGCTCACTCTGCCTTTTTAAATGATCCCTTGCAAAGTGCCCTGAGCCAAATGAGGCTAGGGTCAACCAAAGCTTGTCAGGGTGTGGGCCTTTCACAGCAAAAGGAAATGGAGCTATTGCAGCACTTGAAATGCTCTGCAGCCATAATACTTTGTGGTTGTGGAAATATGAAGTGTTGGGAAATTTTCAGCTTAGATCCAAAGATACCAACTTAAACAGTATGCCTAGACATGAATGGAGACATGAATACACACTGACATGACAAGTGTGTAAAAGGACTGGAATTGGATGGTGTCACCATCTAATTGCTGTCCTGTGTCACTTAACAGAGATACTTTTGAGAAATGTTAGGAGATCCCATGGTATGAATGGAGCAGGGGTCTCAAACTCAATTTACCTGCGGGCCGCAGGAGGCGAAGTCGGGGTGATCCTTGTGTGCAAAGTCAGTAGTAAGCCTTGAATATTGGGGGGTGTGACCCAAACAACTAAAACAAAACAAAACAAAACAAAAAAAGATTCCTCTAGGGCAGGGCCACAAAATGTTGTACGGAGGGCCGCAAACGGCTATAGTAGAGTCTGTTGTGACCACTATTACATAGGCTATCTGCTGTTCAGAGTCTCCTGGCAGATGTTTGCTAAAGTATTTCTTTTTTTTTTGGGGGGGGGGGGGTCACACCCGGCAATGCTCAGGGGTTACTCCTGGCTGTCTGCTCAGAAATAGCTCCTGGCAGGCACAGGGGACCATATGGGACACCGGGATTCGAACCAACCACCTTTGGTCCTGGATCGGCTGCTTGCAAGGCAAACGCCGCTGTGCCATCTCTCCCGGGCCCTGCTAAAGTATTTCTACTTTTATTTTTCATGCATCAGTTTCTGCTGCCTCTTTCCCAGACTCTACTCATCATAAACTCCTCTAGATTCTATTTAGTAGCTTAATTCTGGTGTCCACTGCCAGCCTCCTGAATCATTTTCTCATTCCCTCTGTCCTCATCACAGTTTCATTGTTCTCTTGATCCTTATTTTCGTACCTTGGTCCACACCAGACACTATGTCTGAGTGATTTTTTATATAAAACACACCTTCTTAGGTATTTTTTTTTTTTCTGCTTAGAAGCATATATTGTTATCGCCTTCAAGAGGCAAGTTTAAATTCCTTAGCTCGGCATAAGAGGAGCTACTTTACCTTTTTTTTTTTCTGCCAGGGAAATATTTAAATCATTCGTGTATCTGAATCCACACAAATCAACACAAGTCTGTCCTTTCGGTCCCAGTGCCAGACCACGTAATACAGTGACCTGAACATTCCCCCAGCTCTGTTTTAGACTTTTACTCTCATTTCACTCCCAGCCTGTCCCAGCTTGTCAGGAACACCATTTTTCTCTGCTTAGCCCCCTTTCCTTCTTGGTTCTTACCCTGTCTCATCAAGAGCACACTCAAAGATTTCATTTTTTTCTAAAGCCATCATAGCTGTCCCCGGGAGAATTGGTTCCACTACCCTCCTAAATGATGAGAAATCATAAACGTGGTAAATTTGAGGAGCTAGAACTCCTTTTCACTAAATTCTGAGCCCCCTAAGGGCAGGAACGCTTTGCATTACTTCTCCTACCTGACCCCTCATCGTGGTGTCTGGGACATAGTAAAAGAGCCGTAATTTGGGTTGACTCAAGTAATGATTGTGACACATTTTAAAGAAACCAGCATATAATGAAAGCAATGGGATCTTAATTGAGGTTAGTGTCAGTGGAGAAACAAATTACAGAATGGATAGATTGGGTCTAAGATGTGGATATCTTACACTGACCCTTGGTGTTGCTTTCCTCAAATTATAAAATGGACAAGATATAGTAGCAAACAAGGCAATCGGTTGTACAAATCAAAAGAGAAACAGCAGATAAAGCCCTTAGTGTAGTTGTTGGCACACAGAAAGGTTTAAAAAAAAAATAACTCCCTAGTCAGACTAATTAAAGTACTGACCAATTACTGCCCAGTATTTTTTTTGTAAATATCTTTTTTGTTTTTGGGCATCCGCTTTTTCTTCTTTTTATTGGGTCACACTCCTGGCAGGCTCGGGGGACCATATGGGATGCTGGGATTCGAACTGCCCTCAATCCTGGGTCTGCTGTGTGCAAGGCAAATGCCTTGCTGCTGTACTATCTCTCCGGCCCTGCATCCTTTTTTTCAATGTAACTTTTAAGAGTTGGCCTCAGCAGATACGTGATTATTTTCATGCAGAATCATTGCTGAGGAAAGAAATTGTGGAAAAATCCACTCAGGTTACACTTAGGGTCTTGGGTCCTGTTCTCTCTTCCAGGGCCTCCCACCTTTGGACCTGGAACCATTTTCATGAAACTTACCCTATTTTTCAGTTATTATTTTTTTACTATTTATTTTTTATTTAATTTAATTTATTATTATTATTATTATTATTTTACTATTTTTACAGTTATCACTCTTTTCTCTGATGAACTGAAAGTTCCCCCAGGTCAGCACTATATCTGTGTTGTACCTCAGAAATCATTGAACATCCCATTCATTTTAGTGGGAAAGAAGAGCTTCCTCAGACACAAAGGAGCCTGACAATTGTGAGAATGAGCACTTCCTGACTGCAGATACCTGAACTAAACTGGATGCTCGGAAATTGAGAATCTAATACCAAATGTGAAGGGTTCTGTATTTGGTGGAGAATGGGGAAAAACTATTTTCTATGGGGGCTGTGAAAGGTGGTGAACTTTGCCTTTGGCTCAAACTGGGGCCAGAGGTGATTTGAAAGCATGAGTCAGAAATATGGGCCAAAGTACTGATGCATCAGCACCGAGGTTTGCAAAACATTGATTCCCTTTGTTTAACTGAAATAGATGAAGACTGTAATAGCTATAGCAGAGAACCCCAACATAATTTTAAAGTATGAGAAGGCAAAAATCTGAGGATTAGGATGCTAGCCTTTTTTGTATCGGTTGGGGAAAATCCCCCCACGTCATAGACCCTACAGCCACAAATCCCTGGAAAGTGTTATGAAAATTGAGTGCACGGGTGCATTCCAGGGTAGGAAAATTCACTGGATTTTACTGGATTTTCAGTTGGCCCCTTGTTTCCAAAATATTTAGAACCATTGCAGCAAATGGAAAAATACCCCTGGGGAGAGGTAACATTGCAACCATTTTCAATGTTATTTTGGAGAGTGACCAAATTACCAAATCTCTCCAGGTACCCCCCCCTGGAGGGAGGTGACATTGTAATCATTTTCACTTTAGTGTGAATGGGGGAAAAAAATCTGAACGTTTCATAATGGGATTAGGATGAGTGCATTTTTGGGGTCTTCACTGAGAAGGTAAGAGGAAACATTATTTATGTCTGAACAGTGAAAAGGGAAATAAGGAATGGAGATGCTTTTTCCACCTTTACATCCAAGTTTTTTTGTTTTGTTTTGTTCTGTTCACTAGACATTTTTGCTGAGAGCACACTCCAGAAAAATCTCATTTATCTGACAGCGTAATGCGTGGCGTGGCATGGTCCAGGTCTCCAGGGACACCAGATTCTTGTTCTTAGACTGCTCACTTACCGCCTCCCCAGGGCGTTTCCAGGAGATAGCATCACAGGCTTGCAGATGATAACTTCTGGTGCACCTTTGGGCGCTGGGGAGCCTGCCAAGCGCACCTGCCTTATTAACCTCCCTAGAGAGGCTCAGTACCAGGCCAGGGCGGATGAGAACAGCAGAGAGATCCTCTAGCACAGCTAGGCTAGTAGGTTCAGAGTGTTGGCATCCAGGGATGTGCCAACTTGGACTGCAGCAAGTGTTTCCAAGAACCTGAGCTTGGGAGCTCCAAGTTCTGATTCTCCCAAATAACTGTAAGTCTTTTGTTGTTGTTGAAAATACAGTATAGTTTATTTTTTTGTAATTTTTTGCAGTGGTGAAGGGGGGTATTCTGTTTACAACTGAAACCCACCTACAAAGATGCTTGTGATCCTGGTACATAAAGATTTATGTTAAAAAGAAGAAGATACAGTATAGTTAATTTTTTAAATTTATTTTTTTGCACTGGTGAAGGAGGGCATTCTGTATACGACTGAAACTCAACTACAAACATGTTTGCAATTTTGGTCCTTAAATAGATTTAGGTTAAAAAAATAAAGAAAATACAGTATAGTTTATTATTTTATTGTAAAAATTTTTTTAAATCTGTAAATCCTTATTTAATCACTATGATTACAAGCAAGGTCGTAGTTGTGTTTCAGTTATAAACAGAATATCCCCCATCTCACTTCTGTCCCAGCAAGACAGTCAAGTCCCATCCACCTAGGCAACCCACCTAGGCGCAGAGCGATTCAGCTCCAAATGTGTCGCTGCCCCTTTAAGGAGGCGGAGCTTTGGGAGCCGCGTAGCCACGCCCCCGATCGCGTTTCCCTCCACCTCCCCACCCGCCCGCGAGAGACCACCTGTCCCGTCTCGGGCCTCGCCACGCCCCGGGGCGGGGCTTATAGAGAAGGGGGCGTGGCCCGGCGGCGGAGAGGATCTACCTTGCGGGGCGGGCGCGCGGCGCATGCGCGCGGCGGGCGGCCAGGTCCGCGGCGCCGAGCCTCACTTCCTGGCGCTCCCCCGCCCCTCCCTCCCGCTCCGCGCCTGTACATCCGGGTCACCGGCCCCTCCGCCGCCGCCGCCGCCGCTCGCTCGCTCGTCGCCGCCGCCGCCGTCGCCGCCAGCATCGTCGCGCATCCGCCGCCGGGGCAGGTGCGGAGCGGAGCGGAGGGCGCCCTCCCGGTCCGGCCGCCTTCGCCGCCGCCGCCGCCGCCGCGCTCCGGGCCCGGGGCTCCCCCTAGCGCCGAGGAGCGGGGCTGAGGCAGGCGCCCGCCCGCCCAGCGGAGGTGAGCGCTCGCCTCTTCCTCCGCGGCGCCTCCCCCCCGAAAACCCCCCCGCGGCCCAGCGGTGCAGACCCGGAAGCGCGCGCGGCCCGCTTCCTTCCCGCCGCTCACGCCTGCGCGCTCGCTCATTCATTCGCCGCCCGGGCCGCTGTCAGGCGCTGGCGCCAGGCGATGGCACTTGCTGGCGTGCGCCCGATAGAGACTCCTCCTGCTGTCCTGCTCCGGGCTCGGAAGCCTGGCTCCCGGCTCTTCCTCCGGGCTGCCCGGCTTCGAAGCCCGCTTCGTCCCGGGCTGGCCGCGTGCGAGGCGAGCACGCCCTAGGGCTGCTGTCCTGCGCTGCGAGTGGCACTTGTGGGTCTCGTCGGGTCTCCTCTTGGGGCTGGGGCGGACCAGCTTCTGCCTCTGTCTGTCTGTCTGTCTGTCTGTCTGTCTGTCTGTCGTCTGTCTGTCTGTCTGTCTGTCTGTCTCTCATTTCAAATCTGGCAGGTCCTCTGGCCCCCCTGCAAGTGGCACTTGTGGGTCTCCTTGGGTCTTCTCTTGGGGCTGGGTCAGAGCAGCTTCTGCCTCTGGTCTGTCTGTCTGTCTGTCTGTCTGTCTGTCTGTCTGTCTCTGTCTCTCATTTCAAATTTGGCAGGTCCTCTGGCCCTCCTGGAAGTGGCACTTCTGGGTCTTGGGTCTTGTGTTGTCTTCTTCTGGGGGTCAGACCAGCTTCTTTCTCTGTCTCTGTCTGTCTGTCTGTTGTCTGTCTGTCTGCCTCTCTCATTTCAAATTTGGCAAGTCCTCTGGCCCCCCTGGAAGTGGCACTTGTGGGTCTCGTCGGGTCTACTCTTGGGGCTGGGGTCAGACCAGCTTCTGCCTCTGTCTGTCTGTCTGTCTGTCTGTCTGTCTCATTTCAAATCTGGTAGGTCCTCTGGCCCCCCTGGAAGTGGCACTTGTGGGTCTCGTTGGGTCTTCTCTTGGGGTTTGGGGTCAGACCAGCTTCTGCCTCTGTCTCTGTATCTGTGTCTCTCATTTCAAATTTGGCAGGTCTTCTGGCCCCCCTGGAAGTGGCACTTGTGGGTCTTGTTGTGTTGTTTTCTTCTTGGGGATCAGACCAGCTTCTTTGTCTGTCTGTCTCATTTCAAATTTGGCAGATCATCTGCCCCCCCCCCCCCCCCTTGGAAGTGGCACTTATGAGTCTTGTTGTGTTGTCTTCTTCTGGGGGTCAGACCAGCTTCTGTTTGGCAGGTCCTCTGGCCCCCCTGGAAGTGGCACTTGTGAGACTTGTGTTGTCTTCTTCTGGGGGTCAGACCAGCTTCTTTCTCTGTCTCTGTCTGTCTGTCTCTCTCATTTCAAATTTGGCAGGTCCTCTGGCCCCCCTGGAATTGGCACTTGTGGGTCTCGTTGGGTCTTCTCTTGGGGTTTGGGGTCAGATCAGCTTCTCTGTCTCTGTTTCTCATTTCAAATTTGGCAGATCATCTGGCCCCCCTGGAAGTGGCATTTTTGGGTCTTGTTGTGTTGTCTTCTTCTTGGGGGTCAGACCAGCTTTTTTTCTCTCTGTCTCTCTGTCTTTCTCATTTCCAATTTGGCAGATCATCTGGACCCCATGGAAATGGCACTTCTGGGTCTTGTGTTGTCTTCTTCTTGCAGTCAGACCATCTCTCTCTGCTTCTGTCTCTGTGTCTCTGTGTCTCTCTGTCTCTGTCATTTCAAATTTGGCAGGTCCTCTGGAACCCCTGGAAGTGGCACTTCTAGGTCTTGTTGTGTTGTCTTCTTGAGGTCAGACCACCTTCTTTCTCTCTGTCTCTGTCTGTCTCTCTGTGTCTCTCCTCTCTCATTTCAAATTTGGCAGATCAACCCCCCCAGGAAGTGGCACTTTTGGGACTTGTGTCTTGTGGTTTGGGGTCAGACCAGCTTCTCTCTCTGCCTGTCTCTGCCTCTGTCTCTGTGTCTGTCTCTCTCTGTGTTTCTCGCATTTCAAATTTGCAGATCATCTGCCTCCCCCCCACCCCCCAGAAGTGGCACTTCTGTGTCATTTTGTGTTGTCTTCTTGGGGTCAGAGCATTCTCTCTCTCTCTCTCTCTCTCTCTCTCTCTCTCTCTCTCTCTCTCTCTCTCTTCTCTCTCTCTCTCTCTCTCTCTCTCTCTCCCTCTCTCCCTCTCTCCCTCTCTCCCTCTCTCCCTCTCTCCTCTCTCTCTTCTCTCTCTTTCTCTCTCCTCTCTCTCACTTCAAATTTGGCAGATCCTTGTTCCTCCCAACTACTCCAGGAATGTCTGAATTCTTGCAGTATACCTCCAAGTGCCTTTTTGGATAAGACCCAAGACTTTTGGAATTTAGCTACATCCCCATCCCCCCCCCCCCCCCCCCGCATCCCCTGTAAATTTGTTGTTTGCTGTCTTTAACTCTCTAATCTTCACCTGCCAGTTTTGTGTATCAGCCCCTTTCTACGCAGCTCAAACTTGACAGTCCAGAGGAGTATCTATGTATCAACTAGAATTTCAATCACTTGAGCATTCGGTGACATACTACAGATGAATCTAGGCCAGTTTGCCTCGAGAAAGATGTTCTCATCTTTTTAATTCTTTAATTAATGGAAGAAACAGAAACGGTTTACAACGGGGGTGGGGAGAGGATGGGGGCTTCTTTCATAGCCTGCTTGTAAAGCACCTGGAATTGAGGGCAACTGCCCAGATTCATGAAATACAAGGATGGGAATTCTGGTGCGACTTTTATAGTCAATGGTAATGATTCCCAGACAAGATGACCAGTACTGAGACAAATGTGCTGCAGATCGGTTTATACGCACTGGCCATCAACTTTAACGGCATCTTCTAGCCCTTCTGGAGCTAATCTGGAGAACTAAGGGTTTTGAATAACTTTCATAAGAAGATTTCTTAAAAACATCTTTTGGTTTTGTTTTGGGGCAACACCTTTCAGTACTAAAGGCTTACTTCTGGTCTTGTGTTTCTTAACAGTTCTACGGTTGCTTCAGAGGAAACTGTTGGTTTGTGACATATAGGATAGGTAGTAGAAATTCTAGACTATTGGGTTATTGGGTAGATTCTAGCTAGACTTTTTCCTTCCCAAATGTGTTTGACTCAAGGGAGGCATAATTACTCTATCAATTTTAGTTGTCCCAGCAAAAAATATAATTTTAGGTGTGGACAAAACTTAAATGTAATTTTTTAGATATATTATAGTGGTATATAAGATAGTCAGACTTAACATTTATTTCCCTGTATTGTTCCCCCCACTGATCAGATTACATGTTAGTGGTATCAGTAGAGATTATTTGACTCTTGCTTGAACTCAATTCCTAAGTAATTGAGGAAAATAGAGGGATGCTTACTTCATTTTCTCGTAATCTCCTTAGGGGAAGGAAACACTCAGCTGTCACTATGAAGTTACTTGACTCATTAAGTATTGATGCACCCAGTTATTAAAGTCTATAATTTTCTCTTTCACCATTTAACATTTGGAAATATTATCCCCACTATTATTTTTGGACTCTTTTTTTTTTTTTTTAAATATACCAGTGAGTGCAGCACAATGTTTGGTATGTACTGATGACACAGTTTTTTTGTTCATTTTTCTTTCTTGGTGTGTGTATGTGTGTGTTTGTGCGTACGTGTGTGTGTGTGTGTGTGTGTGTGTGTGTGTATGTGTGTATGCGTGCTCATTGGTTAGTCCTTTTGATGCTAGGAATCTTAACTGCCACGTGCAAGGCCACACCTTAAGCCACTGTAGTACTATCTTTCTAGGCAAGCACCTTAACCTACCTACTGTTGTTTCTCTGGCTTGTTTGTTTGGGGGCCACATCTGGCTCTGTGCGCTGGGTATTCCTGGCTCAAGAATCACTCCTGGATCACTCAGAGGACCACATGTGGTGCTGAGGATTGAACCAAGGTTGTCTGCAAGGCCGGCATCTGAATCCCTGGCCTCTCCAGTTCCAATTCCTTTCTCAGTAAATGTTTTGAAGTAATGAGTGACTATGAAGAGAGTATTTGACGGTAACATTTTGTAATTCTTCCGCAGAAGTTTTGAGGAAAGGTATTGCTATGCTCTCAAGCTTGCTGTATTTGATTATTTAAATAGTTTTGAGATCCTTGGGAAAGGAAGTACAGTGGGCATCTTAGTTTGTATTTTGCCTTATTAAGTGGGTTTATACATTTAGAAAATGATATTTGATATATGTATTTGGGGAGCATTCATGAGCAATGGACAATTCAATTTCGCTTTCTAAAAATCAGCATAAAAACTTCTAGATGTGTTGGGGCCGGTCAGGTGGCGCTAGAGGTAAGGTGTCTGCCTTGCAAGCGCTAGCCAAGGAAGGACCGCGGTGTGATTCCCCCAGCATCCCATATGGTCCCCCCAAGCCAGGGGCGATTTCTGAGCGCTTAGCCAAGAGTAACCCCTGAGCATCAAACGGGTGTGGCCCGAAAAACCAAAAAAAAAAATCCCAAAAAAAAACACCTAGATGTGAGAGTTCATCTTTTGTCATTATAGTGTTACTTTTTCAAGTAATATTTTATGATGTAGCTGAAATGTAAGGGATTATCCAATATTATGATTTAAGTGGTGTTGCTAATCATAGTAACTAACACTTACTGTTTACTACTTGCCAAATAATGTTTATAGATGCTTACTGCATGGGGCTGGAGAGAGAGTATAGACAGGAAAGTGCTTGCCTTACATGTGGCTGAACTAAATTCCATCCCCAGTATCCTTCCTATATCATCTCGAGAGGCTCAGGAGGAGTGCTCCCTGAGCTCAGAAGTGAGCCCTGAACACTGCCAGGAATGGTTCAAACCACCCCCTTCCTCCAGCCCCAATAAAAGGATGTTTACTGCTTACAGTAGAACTACCTAGCCTCTATCCGATATCAAAGTAGGTAATAATTTTCTCATCTCAGATAATGAATTTGAGATTAAGCGACCAAAGTGACATAGTGACCAAAATAACCCCCTGGATTTTGACTTTTAATTACTATGCGAGGATATTCAGTACCAGTGTGTCAAGTTAGATTTATGACAACCCTACAAGATATCCGTTAATTGTTAGTTAACTCATGATTAACAAAGAAAGTGATGACTTAGGTTGCAAGCAGTAACTTGCTAAAATGTGAAGTATTTGACTTGTAGTCTTTACTAAATTTCTCTTCAAAGTCCTACTTTAAGGTTCGTAGTTCATATATGTAGGCTGTGTACTCTAAGTGGCAAATCTCAAAACCTTTTCAGTTACGACCTACCAGGATAGATAATGCTCACCTGTTCTCTGGTGAGCACATATGAGACCACAATGTCTTGTTCACTAACTGTAGCTTCATCCTCCCCATGCATGCAGATATACTGGAATGCAAATAAATGTTACTAACATGTAAAACTTTCTAAACAAGGAAATCTCAGGATTGATTTCCAGTATACACAGTTCTTGTGACACTTTCTGACATTGCTACCATGTGTAAGAGTGACTGTTATCAAAGGTTGTGGTGGTTTTGTTTAAATCGAAGACCTAAAAGGTGTATATTTGTATCTGTTTATTTTGACAGATGATATTTATTCTGTTGTGTGTGATGCCAGGAAGTTTTCAATCCCATCCTGTTACTTTTTGCCATGCAAGTGATCTCCATTTGATATACTCTTTAGTACAATATATCTGGTATATATTAAATCTCAGACTGATAAAGATAAATTTTCAGATAATCCAAATTACCAATTACTAGAATGCAGTAATTTCAATGAAATTAGAGGTTGACTAGGTCAGGAATTGGGTTTTTGTATTTTGTTACTCTTGTATCTGTGCATTGTACATTTTTTTGTTTTTGTTTTTGTTTTTGGGTCACACGGGCAGCGCTCAGGGGTTAATCCTGGCTCTATGCTCAGAAATCGCTCGGGGGACCATATGGGATGCTGGGATTTGAACCATTGTCCTTCAGCGTGCAAGGCAAATCCCTACCTCCATGCTATCTCTCCAGCCCCTGCATTGTAAAATTTTCGTAGTCGTGGATAGAAATACTGTATTTGCGTTTGATTAGCCCTTCTGTAACAGTGAAGGTCCTCAGATTTTAAATTTTATTTTTTGCTATATCCAGAAGTGTGCAAGGCTTCTGACTCTGCATTTCAGGGGCATCACTCCTGCCTGGGCTTGGAGAGGGACCATATGTGGTGTGGGGAATTGAACTCTGGGTTGTTTGCATGCAAGGCAGGCACCCTATCTGCTGTATCGTTGCTCTGATCCCTATCCTCAGATTTTAAAAAGGAAATAATAGTATTTTTGCTTTGTGCCTTACAATGTTTTTGTGAAATGTAAGCTTCAATGCTATGTTAAAGATGAGGTAGAATAAAATTTTATTAAAGCAATACATTTCTTTTGTGTGTGACTTTTGGGTCACACCCGGCAGTGCTCAGGGGTTATTCCTGGCTCCAGGCTCAGAAATTGCTCCTGGCAGGCATGGGGAACCATATGGGGCGCTGGGATTTGAACCGATGACCTCCTGCATGAAAGGCAAATGCCTTACCTCCATGCTATCTCTCCAGCCCCAAAGCAATACATTTTTAAAGCTAAATGGCCATTAATTTTTATTGATGATTTATTTCTTTGACACAGATGCAATGATCATATATAATAGCCAATTGTCAAATGACTGTTGGTGGCCCTTTAGAGTAGAATAGAGAAAGTTTGAACTTAGTGGATTGTGTTCATAGGTATTTTGTCTTAATGTGTCAAGACTAAAAATCTGCTATGAGGCTATCTGCAGTAAGACTTGAAAAGTGGACTAGAAGTCATTTATGCCAAAAGGAGAATAATAATAATGGGAAGAGGGAGAAGCAGAAGCCCGAAATAAGAGAGACCCACACACATCGTAAAATCACTGCTGGTTTTATGTGGCAGCAGTATAGAATGTAAAGTAGGAGGAGAATACACAGTGAGATGGGTCGGTTACCTGAACCATTATTAAATTTAGTTTAAGTTTGGACTGTAGGCCAGTGGGAAATTTTAAGTGGGGAGAGTGAAATTCTCAAGATTGTCCTTTTGAAACATTGTTCTGCCAGATTTTGGAGGCCTCTTTGAATATAAGGTAAGATTGATCATAGATTGGCATGCTTGGAGTTCTGTTGGTAGTCTGGGGGAAAAAATGGGCAGTGATACTAGTGTTCTCAAGAACTGACCATGGAGGGACGATACGAAATCTATTTTGGTGATTTCTGTGATGTGGATTGCGTGATCCTTTCAAATAAATGGTTTTGCTTCCAGTGATAAAGTAGGGACTAAGTTTCTCCAAAGGGCGGGCTTACTGAAAGTTGAGATGCTAAGTAGGGGCTAAGGCAGAGTTGCTTACACTCTCAGATGTTAGTTGGTTTCTATATTGTTCGTCATCCAAAGGTGAATTGATGCCCCCCAAGTAGGAATATCAGACTAGAATCTCAAGGGGCCTCCATTAGTGAGGCATTCAGTTTCCCCAGGAGCCTTAGTAGAAGGGTAACAACAGCTGCTTTCCAGAAGGAGCAAGCCTGATAGCTGTGTCTGGGAGGCAGAGCCTAAAACCCCAAGGTGCAGCTTTCTAAAATGGAGCTGCCTCCTGCTGTTCAAGAGCCTCAAACTCTGGACTCAAAATGGTCATTAGGGTTTTGGGGCCCTAGCACTTTGCTATTTGTGGCCTTTCTTGATTGGCAGACTTCCTAGCATTATATATGGGTTGCAGAACACAGTATGGCACCAATGCAGCATTGGAATGTGGAGACATTAACAACAGGATATTGAATTGGGCCAAAGTACCCCAATCCCAAATTATGTTCCTTTTTCTCCCCCACGATAAATTCTGCCCCAAATCTGTTAGCTGCTTCTGAATGTCTAATTTTTTTTATTTTTTAATAGGATCAGATTGGATGGTGACCTGGGTCCCTAGAGAACCGTAAGATTTTGAGTCCCTTTCTGAAGTTCTTTGGACAGTCTCAGAAGGTATGTATTGTCTTCAGTCCCTCATATGAGAGTCAGGGAGGCCTCAACCCCATCCTTTGCTATTTTTTTTTCCTCTGTAAATCTGAGGATTTTGGGGTAGAAAGAGAGGAATAAAGAGGAGGGCATAGCTGGAGGGAGCAATTCTATTTACTAGTACTCAAGCCGTGCATTCACTTTTGTTTTATTTGCTCCTTCAGAGTTCAGTCAAAGGAACTTTTAATGCTTTGGTCCATCTGAAATAAAGCTCTGTTTTGGCACCAACATCGTCATTACTTGTCCTGTCTATTTTAGCTTTGGGGATTCCTTGGCGCAGTCACAGTCTTGTTGCCTACTTCTAGGAGACACAGCTTATTGCCTTAGATGTGACACATTCCTTCCTCTCCCAGTACAGAGAATGAACAACCACCAAGTCAACATTTGGGTTAGATTTTAACCTGTGTTTTAAAGCTCACTTTCTATATTTTTGTTTCATTTAAATTTTGAGACTCAATTGGTTGTGTGCAAGGCCTTCTCCTGGTTCTGTGCTAAGGGATCATTACTGGCAGTAGTTAAGGGGACCCTGTGGTGCCTGAAATAGATTGTGGGCCTCCTGTGCTCAAAAGCATGTGCCAAGTTTTTCTTCAGCTTGGTGGGTCCATCTCTCTCTCCTGTTCTCTGTATTTGGGCTCATGCCTGGTGTTCAGGGATTACTTCTGTGCTCACTAGTCACTCCTGGCAGGCTTGGGGGGATTATATGGAATCCAGAGATGGAAACCTCGTTGGTCATGTGCAAGACAAGTGCCTTTGCTGCTGTTCTATTGCTCCAAACTGGGTAGCTGAGTTGCTAAATGTTAGTTCCACTCCTACTCTTGTTCGTGAGCAGATAGGACAGTGGGGCGATTATTCCCCCTTTTCCTTCACCATCACTCAGATCAACTCTGGAATCCCATGGTTTCTTCTCATTTTCTAAAACACAGTGTTCAGGATCATTAGTTTTTCTCTCTTTAAGAGACAGAAACATGGCTACTACCATGGCTCTGTTAGCCTGTGTTACTGCCAGGAGGTTCTAGAACTTGACAGTCAGATCCTACTCTATCCGTGAGCTAATAGGTCATCTTGTCACATTAAGAGAACAAACTAATAACATTATATAATAGGTTTTAGGTAATTGTGCTATAAATTAGCATCTGACCAGAAGTTTAATTTCTTTCTTCCTTTTTTTTTTTTTTAGAAGTCTTAATTTCTATTTACCCTATTCAGTTGATTTTTTTTTTCACCTGATTTACCTACCCTTCCTTTCTGTTCGATAAGCATGATTTTTCTTTTTAATTTAATTTTATTAAAATCATTGTGATTTACAAAGTTCTTCATAGTTACATTTCAGACACACAATGAATCAGAGTCAGTCCCACCTCTAGTGTTGACCTCCCTCCACCAATGTGCTCAGAGTGCATCCTCTGCTACCTCCCTTTGCCCCTTGGCCTGCCAGTTTAACAGGCCCATTTGCATACATTTTTTACAGTCAAAAGTTTGTCCTTGTTCGGTTCATTTTGTTTGTATTTAGACATGAATAAATTATACTTTCTGTGACATGTTTCATTTTCTATCTATAATGTTGCACATAGTGCAAAAAGTCTATTATTGTTAATCATTGATAGTATTCCACTATACACACATGTGAGTATATATATATGTGTATATCAATGTTTATGTATATATATACACACTGCATTTGTATTTACTTACCTGTCAATATACAGTTGAGTTGTTTCCAATTCTTGTTTGGCCTTTGTGAATGTCAGGAACATGGGAAACCTTACATATAAATTTGAATGAGTGTTCTGGTGATAACATCCCTGAAGCAGAATAGCAATATTACTAATCTTAATTTTTTTGTTTGATTTTTGAACTTTTCTGTGACTACTATACTTTTCTGTGACTGCTAATTTACATTTCCAACAACAGTGTACCATACCAGGAGGGAACCCAAGTCTTTTATACTGAGCAGAAAGGGTGGTTTCTTTTGCTCTGGGAGGATACATTACAGTTTATTGTACAGTGCAGTAAGTGCGCCTCTCTTCTCTGCTACAGGGGTAGGCTTTTTTAATCTTTCAAATCTATTTGCTGCTCGGTCATTTTAGAAACATACAGTCTAGACCAGTGATGGCTAACCTTTTTGAGCCCGAGTGCCCAAACTGTCGCACAAAACCAAAGAATTTCCTTAAAAGTGCCGGCACGTCAATTAAACCTTAATAACAAGGTTGTATTATCTAAAAACTACGCAGCACATGCCGCATATCTTAATTGCAGACCTTCCCATGTGCCAGCTGCTAGGCTTTCATGTGCCACCACTAGCATGCGTGCCATAGGTTCGCCATCGTGGGTCTAGACTGAAGGGCAGTGGGCTTTTCTGCTTGCACCACATGGGGCATGAGTGATAATAAGTTGTAAAGCACTTGCTATGCACACAAGCCAACTGGGTTTAATCCTCGGCATCTCATGGTTCCCCGAACTTGCCAGGAGAGATTCCTGAGGGCAGAGCCAGGAGTATCTCCTGAGCACTGCTGCGTGTGGCCCAAAAGCTGAAAGCTGTGTGAGACTGTGAAAAAGTTCAGCAAGTCAAGACTTTGATGCTCAGCTCCGCTTCTCCTCTTCTGAGCCTCATCCAGGTGTAGCCCTGGAGGCCCTCGGACACCCCTGTGACTCCCGAATGGTCCTTGGCACTGCAGGGCTTAGCAGATCCATGTCCTTGGACCCTAACAGTGAATTGCTTGGAAAAGGCCCCAGCACTCTCAGGAGAATCCCCTCCCCTGAAAATGAAAACCCCAAAACTGACTCCTCGTTAGCTCAGTGACTGATGCGTGTGCTTTAACGGGGAGTCTCATGGCCCAGTATTCCACCCCATTGCTAGGAGTACCTCAGAGCCCTGAGTTTAAGGCTGCCATCATTCCTCCCCCCTAAACTGAAACAAACATACCTCAATAAATTGGACTAAAATATAGGTTTTTGGGGTCTGGGAAATGGCTTAAAGATCTGTAGTGCATGTGGGAACCTAGTGTTTGATTCTGTACAACACCGAACACTCCTGGGAGTAGCCCATCTCCAAGCAGCTTGGGTGTGCCCCTGCCCTAAGTATCTTTCTTGTAAGTAGGAGCCCAGTGTTTCACTGTATGGCTTTAGGGTGTGCCCTGTGTTCCCTCTGGGGCTCTCTCTTGTACTCAGCCCTTTGCACCATCTCCAGTATACACTACTATGGAGGTTTTGGTTTTTTTTTTTTTCATTTTTGATCTGTTTTTTGGCAAATCTCTGTTGATTGATCTTAGTGGAATTTCGAGATTAAGCTTCTTGGTATCCAATAACATTTGTTCCAAAGGAATGATATACTGACAGCTATTTTCAAAATATCATGTGGTTTTCTGAAAAGCATTTCATGGACTTTCAAGTAAGAAAAGTGAGAAAAATAACTTGTATTGCAAGGTATGACAGTACATTGCTTCTGGTTTTGTGCTTATCAAATCATAGTTTGTGCTTAAAATTCTGGCAAATTCTAATGATCAGAACTTAAGCACATTTAAAAGAAAGCTTCCTTTATATCTTGATAGTGTGCCTTATGGGGAGTAGGACAATCAGTTAATTGGAGGGGGTTTTAATGTTCAGTTTTTTATTTGTAAGGGTGATGAGATTCCATTTTATTAGCATCTTGTAAATTCTCCGTTTCATTTATTTTCTGTAAATATTTGAAAGCTAATTTTGCTGAAGTTAGGGATTACTGCTGGTATGGCTCAGGGGACCATGGACTGTATGTGCTGCTGGAGATTGAACCTGGTTTTAGTCATTTGCAAGGCAGGTACTCTACTAAGTAGACAGTGGAATTTGACTCCATACATTTGAATTTATTTTCACTTGTTTAATGTGCTCTGTTCTTACATACATTTATGTACCACTTCCATGCTTTAAAGTATCGTGAAGTTAGCTTTACTCCAGTCAGTTTGGATAAAATATATATGA
This sequence comes from Suncus etruscus, assembly GCF_024139225.1. Taxonomy (NCBI): domain Eukaryota; kingdom Metazoa; phylum Chordata; class Mammalia; order Eulipotyphla; family Soricidae; genus Suncus; species Suncus etruscus. The sequence continues at coordinate 38,627,113 of NC_064866.1, read as the reverse complement.
ATATGCAGGTTTAGAATTGTACTATAACCTAGCTATGGTGCAGGTTTCAAGTTGCCGATGAATAAAAGTGGGTTGATACCTGAAATCAAGGAATGATGAAGCATTTTGGAAATAGTCTAGAATCTAGACTCTAGATAACTGGGAAAATATTATCCTGTTAGATTAGAATGTAATCCGGTTAGAATGTGAAACAGGTAACCTAATACTTTCCTTTTAATTATAGAATAGTATGTTTTAGCAGTAGTTGAATATGGAGCCTGAGGTTGACAAACCTTTGAACTGGGTGTGCCCAGTTTCATTCTTGTGTGTGCCATGGTGACAACTGGCCAGGAGATGCACTCTTTCAAGATTGATAATTAGGTTTTCTTGGAAATACAATCCTGAGTGAAGTCTAATATTCTGTATTTGGTTGTGTTATTTACTCCTTGATTGTATTGATAAGCACATTAAATAGGATTCTTTTTATAGGGCCCTGCCCCATAATATGTATCTTTTAACTAACTTAACTTCAGTGGAGTTTTCAGAGTTTTTTTTTTTTTTTTTTTTTTTTTTTTTTTACAAGGAATTTTTGTTTCTTTTTGTTGTTTGGCCACACCTGGAGGTCCTCAGGGGTTACTCCTGGCTATGTGCTTAGGAATCACTCCTGATGGGCTCTGGGGACCATATGGGACCATATGGGATGCTAGGAATCGAGACTGGGTTGGCTGTGAGCAAGGCAAACTCCCTACCCTCTATGCTATTGCTCCAGCCCTATATTTACAAGGAACTTTTAAAAATATTCAAAATTTTGGTTTTTACTGGTTTATTTGATTTTTGAGCCACGCCTGGTAATGCTCAGAGCTTACTCCTGGTTCTGTGCACTGGGATCACTGCTAGCAGGCTCTGAGGACCATATGAGGTACCAGAGAATTGAATTTGGTCATTTGTAGGGCAAGCATCTTTTTCATTGTACTATTGTTCTGGTCCTTAACTTAATTTTTCTAAATCATTCTCAATTTTCTTAGTTTGGTTAGATGGATTATGCATTTTAATGAAAACATATTTAGACTCTTGGGGTTGGAGAAATAAATAGTACAGTGGATAGGGCGCTTTTCTTGCACGTGGTCGACCTGTGTTCAGTTTTGCTGGGTCACACACACAATCTCACTATCACATACTCGCTGGGTCACACACACACACACACACACACACACACACACACACACACACACACAAAATCTCACTGTATCACATACACACCTAGAATAAATAAATAAAAATTTAAGCTCTTAAGTACAACCTTTTCTATGTCTTTTTTTTTTTTTGCCTCAGCTCTCAGGTCCCTTAAAGTCTTATTTGGGCATAGAGATATATTAAGTTCTAAGGATTTTGAGTATTGAAGAAAACTGTCCTCATGTCATAAGTACAGTAGTGAAAAAGGGAAGTTGTGACAAGTGATGGAAATTTATGTTGGGTCTATAGATTTCTAAACTAAAATGGTATTTATAACTTGAAAATGACTAATAGCTGAGGGCCATTAATTATGGTCTCAGAATAGTTTTAAGGAACAGTGACAGACAGAAAGTTGTTTTATGTACAGTTATACCTCACAGGTTCTGTTTGACTTGGGTAAATGATTATAATAGTTATTTTAATAAAAATATAAGAATGTGTTTATTGAACAGTGGGTAAAATGGAGTTAAACTTTGGGACCAGGCAGATTTGTCTTACTAGCTAGCACCGAGAAATAAATCAACCAATTTTGAGATTCATTTTTCTTACTTTCATACAAAGGGTGTCGTTACTTGTTTTGCAATGTTTCATGAAAAAATTGTGGACTGTAGTAAAAAGTAAAAATTGTGGACTGTAGTAAAAAGTATGCCACTAGATCAGGGGTCTTCAAACTTTTTAAAGTGGGGGCCGGATTACGGTCCCTTAGAGAGCTGGAGGGCTGGACTATATGAGCTACTAATTCCTACTCACACTGCACATATCTTATATAAATAAAATGAAAACCATTTATAAATAAACAGATCACGCACCAGTATTTCAATGGGAACTGTGGGCCTGCTTTTGGCTAAAGAGATGGTCAATGTCCGGTTCCATATTTGTCACTTCCAGCCGTAACAAGTGATGCAAGTGGGCATCAGTTAATCTTGATCTGGTTGGAGATTCAGATGTTTCATTCTTGAAAAAGTCTGTTCACAGGCATAAGTGCTACCAAAGATGGTTACCATTTTGAGTGCATGGTTCCTGATATTTGGATATACACTGAGTGTATATGCTGGCAGGTATCTTGGCAACCAAACAGCGCTCACTGCTGGCGGGCAGGATCAGACTCCTCTGCGGGCCGCATGTGGCCCGCGGGCCGTAGTTTGAAGACCCCTGCACTAGATATTCCATTATAGCAAAAGTTGCCCATAGTATTGTTTTCACTCTCTTTTTTTGTGTTTTGCTTTCCCACTGTCTTTAAAACAAAAAATGATCAATAGATAATTTAGTATGACTTCAGGATTATTTTCAAGGATGTTTGAGATAGTACAGCTATCTTAATTTAGTACAGCTAAAGTTTTTACTCTAAGAAATACTGAGTTTCAACGATGTGAAATGTGAAAGATTTTTAGATATTTAGAAATATAATTTTAACTTAAAAGTATATTTTAATGAGGAAACATGAATTAGGCATTTAAAGCACTGTGTCTCATATGGAGGGGTCTATGAGGCCTATGACCTTCTTGTGGGTCCTCAGGATATGATAAGGGGGCAACAGGTAAAAGTAAAATAAGTGGGCACATTGTTTTATAACTAGATAGCCGGTAGGTAGGACAGGATGGTCACAGTCAGAAAGTTGGATAAACCCTTCACCATAGTGCCTATGCCAGTGTCCCAGTGGCCTCTGCTTTCCCATTCTCCAGTTCTGTTGCCTTTGACCTTTCATTTCTTCTTTATGTTGTGTGTTTATATCCCACATATGAGAGAACTCATTCTTTATCTGTCTCTTTTCTTTTGATTGGCTTCATATAACATCCTCTAGTTCCTTCCATTGAGTTGCAGATTGCAGGATTTCATCCTTTCTTACCACTGCATAGTGTTCATATGTAAATACATCACAATTTGACTCATTCATTCTTAGTTGGACATTTGGCTGGTTTCCATATCTTGGGTATTGTAATACGTGTTGGACTGAACATAAAGGTTGCATTTATTCTTTCATCAATGTTTTTTTGCTTTCAGGTAGAGGCCAAGTTATATTACCAGTACATTTGGGAGTTCTTAATTTTTCCAGAACTCTCCTTATTCTTTTCCATTATGGTTGAACCAGAACCAGATGATATTCCTACCAGCAGTGAATAAGGCTTCATTCTCAACACATTTACACCAACACTAGTTATTTTCAGAGTTTAAAAAAATGTACATGCCATTCTCACTAGTTTGAGATAGGTTCTAGTTTTGATTTGTATTTCTGTAGTAGTAAATGATGATGAATGTCTTTTCATATGCTTGTTTTCCATCCATATATCTTTTTTCTGTGAGGTGTCTGTTTATCTGTTTTCCCCATGTATGTTTGGGAGTTGTTGGCTTTTTCTTGTTGAACTTTGTGATTGCTTAGAAATCTTGAATATTAGTTGTTTATCTGATGTATTTTATACATATACTTTCTCCCATTTGTAGGGTGTCTTTATTTTATTTCTTTGCCATGCAAAACCTTTTTCATTTGTTGTGATCCTATTTGTTTTTGCCTCTGTGGTCAGACCAGATGAATTTGGTAGTAGAGAGAGCAGGCACTGTAATGTAAGGCTATAAGTATATATTTTTTGTTTTGTTTTAGCTTTGGGGCCCCACCCAATAATGCTCTGAGCTTACTCCTGGCAGTGCTCCAGGATTGAATCTGGCTTGGCCATGTGAAAAGAGCGCCTTTATCTGTTGAACTGCCTCTCTGATCTTTTTTTTTTTTTTTTTGGTTTTTGGGCCACACCCGGCGTTGCTCAGTGGTTCCTCCTGGCTGTCTGCTCAGAAATGGCTCCTGGCAGGCACAGGGGACCATATGGGACACCGGGATTCGAACCAACCACCTTGGGTCCTGGATCAGCTGCTTGCAAGGCAAACGCTGCTGTGCTATCTCTTCGGGCCCTGCCTCTCTGATCTTTACTAATGTATGTTTATCTGAATAATAGTTGAAAATTATTATCGAGCACTTATGGGGAGTCAGAGAGATAGGGGTCACCTTGCATGTGCTCCACACCAGTTTGACCATGTCCAGCATGGTCCTCCAGTATCTCTTTCATGCAGCCCTAGAGTCCCCAAGCCCTGCTGGGATTGCTGGGCTCGAACAGTGCCAAACCCTTAAAACCCTCAGGTAGAACTGTAGTTTCTACTGATTGAGAATTGGCTAGGAGGAGCCCTTGGACTTCTGAGCACCTCTTTGGATATTGTCTCTCTTCTCCACTCTGTGCACACAAAAAAGAAAAAATAAGTGTGTAACTCCACTATTTATTGGGTGGGGGTGTACACTCAGCAGAGAGCTTTTATCCATTTGATTATTCCCAGTCTCTATTAGTAGTTTTTTTTTTTTAATCAGTGATGATATAAATGATTCACTATAAAATTCACGTTGAGTAAAAGCTTAAAATCACAGTCATTCCCTGTTTGGAGTTTATGGTAATAATTCATTTTTATGTTACATTTAATTTGAAAAATCCATGAAAATAATATCTGAGAAAAGAACGATTAGCCAGAAAATTGGATACACTGGTTAAAGTAGACATGTTAACTTTGGTGATTGTTTATAGATAAGAAAACCAATTTTATTATAAATAACCTCATTTATATATAAATAATCTCTTTTTTGGGCCACAGCTGGTGGTATTCGAAGCTTTCTCCAGGCTCTGTGTTCAGTAATCCCTTCTGGTGATGCTTGGTACAGTCATATGGGATGTTGGGGATTGAACCTGCCTTGGATACATGCAAGGAGACCACCTACCTGCTGTACAATTCCTTTGATTCCTATAAAGTCTTTACCTTAATTATGTTTATATATAAAAATGCCTTTTAATTTGGTTTCAGACTACAGCTAGCTATGCTCCAGGTTTACTCCTAGGTCTGTGTTCCGTGGTTACCTTTGGTGGGGCTCAGATGCCAGGGATCCAACTTGGGTTACCTGTGTGCAAGGCAAGCACTTTACTTTCTGTACTGACTCCCTGGCTGAATATAAACCATCTTGTTTATTGTAGATCAGCATTTTCTTCCTTATTCATAGTTTCAGTCCCCCCCTTGTGGGGCCATAGGAGTTGGGGTTGCTCTAGATAATTGGCTAACGGAGAATGCTTTAAATATTGAGTTTAGGAAGGAGTCCAGCTTGGTTTTAAAGACTGTGAGACAAAAGCATTTTTGGTAGAATTTAAAGAAGTTTGTTGGTTATTATTTATAGACAGGTAGTTGCAGTAATATCATGTATCAGATAAGCTATCACAGTACTTATTTGTGCCTATTTCAGTTGAGTTATTTTGTCCCCTGGAAAAACCATTTTCTATAAAACTATTGTGGACACATTAGAGCTTTTTATTGAAATCTATTTTGGTATCAGGAATAAACTCAGGCAAAACATGCCTTCTAATATATCTCTTAATTTCTAGCGCACTTTATTTAAGGGTTCTTTTTTATTTTGGAAGAGGAGGGGAAGGGATCCATATCTGGTAGTGCTTAGGGCTTACTCCTAACTTGGTGCTCAGGAATTACTCCTGACAGTACTTAGGGGACCTTATGTGGTGCTGGGGATACAGTTGGGGCTGGTTGCGAGCAAGGCAGTGCCTCAATACTGTCTCATCTCCTCATTATTTTTATCTTTCTTATTTCAGAGGACCTCACACATGAGGCGTATGCTCTCTATCCCTGAGCTCACCACCCCTTATCCCTACTTTAATTTTTTTATTTTTGTTTTTTTGGGCCATACCCAGTGGCACTCAGATGTTACTCCTTGTTCTGTGCTCAGAAATCATTCCTGGCAGGCTCAGGGGACATATGAGATGCTGGGGATTAAACCCAGGTCGGTCCTGGGTCAGCCATGTGTCAGGCAGATGTCCTACCCTCTATGCTATGGCTCCATCCCCTTTAATTTTTAATAGCAGAAATTGTGCATTTTTCTGTTTCATCAATCTGCTACCTCTAAAATGATCTCATTGCTCATTTTTTGAAATCAGTCTTTTTCATAGGATTACCAGTCTTAGAGGATCATATTTCTAAATCATTTGCATTTATTTCAATCTCAAAATCTTTCACTTTGTTTTTTTAATTTTAAATCACCAATCCAGCATCTGCTCACACACTGGAGGCAGCTGTATATGCAGATTGTGCTTATTTGGGAGATAGGGTAACAATGTGATGACCACTTTCAGGGCTGGGAAAGAGCCAGACATAATGACTATGAGGAAGTGTCCTGAGCTTCCTGAGAAGATAACTTATCCCTCTCTTGGAGTCTATATTCTTCACTATTCTGCTTGCTGCCCACCTCCACCCTCTTCTCTTGGCAGTTCTCGGGGCTTATCCTGGCGCTGCTTTTAGGGATCACTCTGTGTGGGGCTTGGAAGACATTATGGAGTTCTAGGAATCCAACTCAAGTTGATCATATGCAAGACAATCCCCTTATCTACTATACTGTCACTTGAGCACCCTGCATTTCTGTTTTTTTTAATTTTGATATTACATCCGGCAGCGCTCAGGGGTTACTGCTGGCTCTACGCTCAGAAATCGCTCCTGGTAGGCTCAGGGGACCATATGGGGTGCCAAGATTCAAACCACAGTACTTTAGCATGCAAGGCAAACACCTTACCTCCATGCTATCTCTCCGGCCCCCCTGCATTTCTATTTTTAATGTAATCTGTAACAGTAATATAGTTTGGACTTGCTTATATATTTTTTTTTATTTGCAAGTATTATTTGCTGAGGAAGTCTTTAATCTATGTCCTACACTGCTGGAGACATGATAAAGAGTTGAATGCTTGTTCAGTTGACGGATATTTCATGACCCCTAGAGCTGTTTAAACTGTCCTTAGGACAAAGATGACAGTCATAGAATTTATGCAGAGGAAATTCTTCAGTCCTAATGTGACAGGACAACTTGGGAAATGTAACAGGAGCCCTGTTTTCTTTGATGCCCCTCAGTATTTGGTTGGGGTAGATTTGGGCTGCATCGAGTAGTGTTTAGGAGCTACTCCTAGCTCTTCTGACATTTCGGACGGACACTTCTGGCTCTTCTGTCACTCCTGACAGTTTGGGGGTCACATGTGGTGCCAGGGATTCAACTGGGGTTAACAGCATGCAAGACAAGTGGTTTATTCTGAACTCTCTGGCCAAGTTCCAAAATCTTAAGACTAGAGGTATGGAAGATGCTCTGGGATTTTTGCTCAAGGTTAAAAAAAAAAAACAAGTTTAGTTTCCGTCATATTACATTATGTGTGGGGTCCCTTCCCCCATTTTCTCCAAATATGATCAGTTATTTGTTTTGGTCCTGCAACTCTGGAATTAGGAGAGCAATATAAAACTTAGGCACAGAACTGTTCTTTCATACAACACATTGGGATCAGGCTGTAATGTTCTGGTTGGTTACAGTCTGTAGTAGGTTAAACTAAATGATGCATTGACATGTTGTAAGCGACACAAATTACCTCTGTAATCAGTCAGACTTTGCTGATTGCTTTTTTATTTTTAATCATAAGGATTAAGATATTTAAAAAAAAAAAAAGGGCTGAAGAAATATTATAATGGGTAGGGCTTCTGCCTTGCATACAGCCAGGAGTGATCACTGAGCAGAGCAAGGAGTAAACCCTGAAAACAAAACAGGTGTGACCCAAAACCGACAAAAGTATTTGTATTAAAGAGTAGGATGTATGACTTTCATTTTGTTCATGTTTCCTATAGTTAATAGATTGATTTTTTTTTTTTTATTTTGAATGCAGAATGAGGCTTTGAAAAAATTTCCTGGGTTACTCAAAATACTGGCCCATAGGATTCACACCAAGACTGTACAAGTGCCTTAATTTTTCTTTGTATTGCCTTTCTGGCACCCAGAAATTTGAGAACATGTTACACATAAATTCATACTTTTCTAGAACATTATTATAATTTGTGACATCTTATGTGCCAAATAGCTTTATGATATGGCTGCAGAATCTTGTTCTACATTTTAACAAGTTGTTAGTATTAGATTACAAATTATAAAATTGCTATATGTGCTGTGTTACATAATTCCAACAATATGTAAAATGTCTAAGACGGTATATTGGCTTAGTTTTGGGATTTTGAATATTCTAACCACGGAATTGTCTGTATTTCTGTTACTATCAATGTTATTTTCAGAGGTACGTGTACTCTCCTGAAGTGCCACATCACAGAAAAAGATATCAATGAATGCACATTTTCTGCTTCTAAGAGACCAGTGTTTTTGCATGTTAACTAGATCTATTGATATCTGTGGCACAGAGCAGTAAATGTGGTTGGTCACATGCTCTGAAGTATGACTTATGTTTTGGTGGAGGCAATTTTTAACCATTATCTCTGTGGACATTTAGATGTCTGATTATCTAATTTAAATATTTTTGTTTGTCTGTTTGTTTTTGGGCCACACCTGGTGGTGCTCACGGTTTACTCCTAGTGTTGTACTCAGGGATCACTCCCGATCGTGCTCAGGAGTGCTGGGGATCAAATCCAGGCCAGCTATGTGCAAGGCTGTACGCTTGCTCCAGTTCCTAATTTACATACTTCCTAATTGTTACATAAGACTTGGCATTTTATTTCTTGGGGCCGGAACAGTGGCACAAGCAGTAAGGCATCTGCCTTGCACACGTTAGCCTAGGACGGACCCCGGTTCAATCCCCCGGCATCCCATGTGGTCCCCAAGCCAGGAGCAATTTTTGAGCGCATAGCCAGCAGTAAATCCTGCGTATCACTGGGTGTGGCCAAAAAACCAAAAACCAAATAAACAAAAAAAGACTTGGCATTTTATTTCTAGGAATGACAACAGTTGTATTTTATTGTTTCTTGATTAAGACATATGATAAGTAGAATTTCCCTTCATGGTTTAATGCCAGTAGTATTGGTTTTTCTCCTGCGGTTTATGAAAGTGGTCAGCCAAGCCACTTGTTTATTTCTGGGTGACTTAAGCAGGCCTTAGGGAAAGAAGTTTCTTTGGCAGAAAAAGCAAAAGTTCCATTTGTAGTAACATTGATCCAAGAGTAGCTTTTGAGGAAAACCAACATTATTAGTCTTGGAACATAAATAGCTTCCATTCATCTGACTGGTAGAGAAAAGAAAAAAAATTAAGAATTAACAATGTAAATCCGAGGTCTCAAACTCCTGGCCCACGGGCCATTTGCGGCCCTCCGTACAACGTTTTTTCGCAGTATTCACGATTACTTGCTTACCGAATAATCGCAATAAAATCGCATTAGTAAGATTTTTTTATTGCGAATATTCGGTAAGTGAAATCCCTTATGCGGCCCTGCCTCACCCCGACTTTGCCTCCTGCGGCCCCCAGGTGAATTGAGTTTGAGACCCCTGATGTAAATGATAGAAAATATGAATTTCTGGAGCATAAGTTGAAAGCTAAATAATGATCCTCAGACTGTTTCTTTGGACTTACTGGATTTTAAAATCTTAATTGAGGACATTAAAAATTGCTTTTACATGAGCATCAAATATTAGATTATTTGCTTTATATTGTGTTTGGGGCCACATTTGACTGTGCCCTACGTTTGTAGCTGGTTCTGAGCTCAGGAACCACTGTTGTTGATGCTTGGGAGCTGCATGTGCCTCTAGGGATCACACTGCCAGTTCGAGAAATAACTTCACTAACAACTATTGTGATAATGGTAGTGAGGGAGAGAAATAGAATGCCTGTCTCGAATACAGGCAGGGGCTGGGGGACTTTGGTGGTAGGAAGGTAGCACTAGTGAAGGGGCTGTTCTTTTTTATGACTGAAACCCAACCACAAACATGTTTGTTAATCATGGTACTTAAATAAAGATATTATTAAAAAAAAAAGGCAGGGGATAGCCACCTACAAGACAAGCATCTTAACCCCTATTATTATCTCTCTAGCCCTGGATCATCTGCATTTTAGCATCACATGTTAATAGCATTGGCACACTTTATATTAAGTGTAAACATACTTTGGTGTGGGTTTGATTGGAAATACAGTGTGAAAAAAAATTTGCAGAGAATTCCCACTCTTTCCTGAGCACATGAGAGAATCGAGGTGCCATGAAATGTAATGATATCAAGGGAGCAGCACGGGGATTTGTCAGCTTTTGGGAGTTTGCGAACGTTTAAGGGACATTAAGGATTGTTTGTCTAGTTAGGTAAAGTGAGTGTGGGATCCCGATGGTTAGGTTTTCAACTTGATATTACCTGAAAGGAGAGTCTTAGACAGGCATGCATTTGAATTCTAATCAGACATTAGCAAATTATTTAGAAACAAGTTGGAGATGTGAGCAAATTAAATGGGAAATTAAATTAAATTAAATCAGTGCCAAAGTTTGTTAGTGGCCTGATCTTTTCTGTGAGTAACTGGGGCTTGGTCCTGAGGAAGCCTCTGAACAAAGAAAGCAGTGTCTGAGTGGGAGAAAGGATCTCTACCAGATCTCATTCCTTATTGGTCATGTATTTGGCCAAATGGTATTCTAATACCTTCACTCCACCAGGTTATTCTTAAGGCCCCTGTGCTAACTTATAATGATGGTGAGCAAATAAGAGAAGGATACCACCATAAGCTAGAATGAAATGGGTCAGTCAGCCTTTTATTTCAGCCTAATACAAAGCTTTCAAGGTGGCAGAGGTTCAACACAATCTTTATGCTAGATGTAGATATAGATCATAACAGTGGGATTATTGGAAAAAAGTTACTATGTTAGTCCCCCCACTCATTCTAGATTTTCTTCACATTCAGTTGGCACCACTTCTTTGTCTTTTTTTTCTGGTTGTGTGACCCTGAACTTCTTCCCCAAGGGCTAAATAGATTTCGTTGTAGTTGCTTTAGTCTTGCCATACTACAGCTTCCTATTTATAGTTATTATTGGTCATTATAGCTGCAGTCTCGTCCTCTAGTTTCTTTAGTCCCTATTGTAGCAGCAGTGAGTTGTCATGTTTGTTTGATGAGGTGTATTCCTTCCCTCATGATAACTCCTTTCTTCGTCTGCTAGTACAAAGTTAGGGTTCCAAAATGAGCAGGCCAGAGTTGATGCTTCCCAACTCCTTGTCTTCTGGTAGAAGAATTCCCTTCTCTCCTGGCTGTGTCCCCCTGCAACCCCTTATTTGGATTTGGGAATATAGTTCACATGTAAACTTTTGGAAGACAGTGTGCCAAGAGTACTGGTCACTTAGCACTGGAAGACAGTGCCCTTGTTCTTTTTTGTTTTTTGTTTTTTTTTTTTGGTTTTTGGGCCACACCCAGTGGTGCTCAGGGGTTACTCCTGGCTGTCTGCTCAGAAACAGTTCCTGGCAGGCATAGGGGACCATATGGGACACTGGAATTCGATTCGAACCAACCACCTGTGGTCCTGGATAGGCTGCTTGCAAGGCAAGCGCCGCTGTGCTATCTTCTCCGGGCCCATCATTCTTAAAAATATGTTTGTTAAATCTAGGGCTCTTGGGCCATAGAATAAACAATCCAGAAGAGAAATTTTCACACAATCTAGACTGGTTACCTAGATCAAAAATTACTCCTGGGCCCGGAGAGATAGCACAGCGGTGTTTGCTTTGCAAGCAGCTGATCCAGGACCTAAGGTGGTTGGTTCGAATTCCGGTGTCCCACATGGTCCCTCGTGCCTGCCAGGAGCTATTTCTGAGCAGACAGCCAGGAGTAACCCCTGAGCACCGCCGGGTGTGGCCCAAAAAAAACAAAAAAAAAAATTACTCCTTATTCTCTGAATTAAGCGAGTTTGTTTCAGTGATTGAAGTTGCTCTTCGTTGCAGAATTACAATACGCTCATTCTGAAGTTTTTATTTTACATAAAATAGTTGTGAGCTTTGAAATAGTAACACTTACGGTTTAGTTGCGTTTTACCAAATGTGTTTGGCAAAGGACTCTGGTTATTATTATTATCATGTAATACTTGTATAGAACTTATTTTTATAATACCTTTAGACTGAATGTAAGAATATAGAATATAGTTATAAGAATATGGAAGTAGGGTTCTTGATAATTTTAGGCCTTTGTTGTAAGAATAAATGAATTATTAATTATTTTCTGTTCTATCTTGCTTCATATACTGTTATGAGAACTGTACTTCCCTGGTACATCATTTAGTCCTTCACGATCTTGAGGCAAATAAGACCTGTTGGTCTTCCCAGAGCTTAACATAATGTCATACTCTTAGTATATCCTCCACAAACAATTGTTGAAATAGCTCAGAGAATTAAATAGCATGTGTCTGTGATAGCATTCGTGGAATTTCAAGTTAGATTTTAGGAGGATTTTCACACAGTGCTCAGGGCCCTTCCTGGTGATTCGCAATCAGCTGGATCAGAGGTTTAATGCAAAGACCCAAGAATACAGTGCTGCTCAGACCCTGTGGAGCTGGGACTTATCAGGGCCACCCCCGTAGTGCTTGGGGTTGGGGGTGAGGGTCGGCTCTAGTGTCGCATCCAGTAGTTCTCAGGGAACTGACAACGTGGCACTGGGATTTAAACTAGGGTCAGTTGAATGTAAAACACACACTTTGATTCTTGTACTATCTCTGCTGCCCTGTTATTAAATTTAAGGTTATGTTAAAGTATAATGTTTATATTTTCTTTATTTTTTTTTCTTTCTTTAAACAGATAGAGGGACAAGAAGAGAATCACCAGTACTGGCTGAAGGTAAATATGTCTTTGGGGGAAATGATTATTTAATATATAAATCAAAAGTTATGATTTAAATAAAATATTTGACTAAATGTAGTCCAATTATGTATTCTGTACATAATATTAAACTACTAAAAATGTCTTTAGGAAATATATTATTTAGCTTAGAGTAGGAAGTAATGATGAAAATGTAAATAAATTAATTTGAGCTTTTTTTTTACAGCTTTCTTTCAGTAGACAAAGTAAGTGTTTTCTTTTGAATTTCTTTTTACTTATCACCAGTACAGTTAATCAAGAGAAGTCTAAGCAGTATTTTTTGAAAACTAAAAGGAGAAATCTTTCTGTATGCGAACTTAAAGAAGGATCTTACTTATTTTGGCCCCTTTTTGAAAATACTACAAGAACACTACAAAAATGAAGTTACTATTATTAAAGGCCCTGAGTACTTCAGTTGTTTCCGATTTTAACAAGTTAATGGGTGTTGAAAACAGTATTTTTTCATGTGCATCTATTGTAGTCTTCAACTAAAAGTGTTCAGCATATATTCTCTTTCTGGTCATAAACAGCTGTTTATAGTAATTTACTTTCTATTAGTGCTGACAATATGATGGCCCTTTGGAATTATAGTCACCTTACCTATTCTATACGGAGGTCTAAATCCCCCAACCCCTTTTTGGGTGCCACAACATCTCTTTGGTAATCTGGTAAAAATTTGTGAATTCCAGGGCCAGAGCTGTGGCGCAAGCCATAAGGCATCTGCTTTGCGCACTCTAGCCTAGGATGGACCAAGGTTCGATCCCCTGGCATCCCATATGGCCCCACAAGCCAGGAGCGTTTTCTGAGCACATAGCCAGGAATAACCCCTGAGTGTCACCGGGTGTGAACCTAAAACAAAAACAAAAACAAAAAAACCCAAAACAAAACAAAAAACTTGTGTGAATTCCTTTTTGAAATAGTAATTCTAAATAGTAATTTATGGTTTCATGAAATCATGTAGGATTAGAATCTTGATTGGAAAAAATTACTAAACCTTACTTCAGAATTGCTGAAAAAATTTCCCATCCAAATTTACATTACTGAAATTTCTTTGGCGCTCCTAGTTTTAAAAAAAACATAGTGACAAGTCAGCTAGTCCTTGTTTTTCTTGCTTTTGAGTTACGTGTAGTTTTTAATGCTCTGTGTAACTAATAATAATTACATACTTTTTCTTTAAATCGTATTCTAATAATAAAGCTTGAATTGCTTGAAATAGCTTTGATAAAATACCAAAGAAAGAGCGTGCTATGAGGAAAGGGAATAGGACAGTGAATGTTAACCCTTGAACAGTACGTGAAAGAACACTAATTCTGCATCAAGAAATGGGAAATAAACATGCAAGAAGTAAAAATATCAGCATGAAGTGTCTAAATTTAAGCAAGAAAAGTGTCGTAAAACACTTTTGCCATAAAAAGGCTTCAAATAAGTGCTCTGATAAAAAGGCCAAATCTTGTAAAAAGTTACCGGTGGTTCCAGAAGTAGTTAAAACCCAGCATTTTTAACCATTTTTCCTGACATACTGTCCTGTTTACTTGTCCACAGATGGGCACTTGAAACCTGGGTAATAAATAGACCAGTGGTTTTCTGTCTTTGATGGCCTGTTACCAGTCAGTGTGCTTATTGGAGGCTGAAGACCACTGGTAGAACCTAATGATGATAATGTGACAGACTATGCTAGGAAGAGCCTGGAATGCTGTCATTAATTTGGATGGTTTGTTCAGTACTTTGTGGTAAATAAAGTACTTTGTGCTGTCAGTAGGGCAGATCAATTGAAATTTGGTTGGTAGCTTAATATTACTGATAATTTCTCAAGAGGATATACTAGGGTATCTGATTGTGTATATTTGTGTGGGGGGGTACTTAATCCTTTTATCAATGTAGAGTGAGCCTCATTTTCTTTCTCTTAAAGATTGTACCATCTTAAAAGTTGGACCATCAGGATTATTGCCTCAGTCATCTTTTAAAAACTAATTTGTACAGTGGATATGGCACTTGGCCTTGTATGCATTCTACTCCAAATTGAATCCCTGACATTGCATATTGTTGATCCCCTGAATACTGTCAGGGGTCAGTCCATCAGAGAACCAGGGAAAACCCCTGAGTACTACTGGAATTGCTCCCAAACTCAGGGGGGGAAAGTAAGCTGCTTTATGTAAATGCAGCTCATATTCATGCTATAATGCATTTGGTATACAAAACTTTAAAGCTATAGTAGCATTTGGTTCAAAAAAGTATGTAATACATATTACATTTTAGTTATAATAGCTTCAAAATGTATTTAAGATCAATATATTTACTGTATTTTAAAATAGATTACATATGGCCTATTTTTAGTAAACCTGGCTCTTTTAATTTGAGCAATTTCATGTTTGACATATTTAATGACTCTATTTAAAATATTGATATATAGAAGATAATCCATATATCTTACTGGTAAATTTTAAGGACTGAAAATGGCTTATGAAGCCATCGCTAAGGAATTAGAATTTTATCCACCTTTGAAATTGCTCAGAGTTATATTATAGTCCTTTCTCTTTAGTGACAACCATTTATCTTAAATTTGTGGTTACTATATCCTCACATTTTAATATGTGTATTTGATTATATATGTGTATCTACGTGGATTCAGAATAGCATTGATTTAAAAAAGATAAATCCAGGGTACTTTTTGTTTTTTTTAAAGAAAACCTTCATAAACTAGGTAATTTGAGGTTTTTGAGGGGAGGGTCTCTTAACTGGTTTTCAGGGGTGGCTGGTTTCCCCCTTGATGCTCTGTGCCAGATAGACTTTGGGCTTGAAACATCCAGTGTGTCTGGGGCTGAGGAAGGGGGTAGTGTGGGCCATTGCCACACTCAAAGGTGTTTTGGGGCCTTCAGGATGCTAGGGTGCCCATATTAAGCCAACACTCATACTGGAATCAGCCACACACAAGACATGTGCCCTAACTTACAATTATCTCCTTAAAGCAATTCTGAGGACTTTGGTTTGTGGGCTACACCCAGCAGTGTTTAGGATTATTCTTGGCTCTGTACTCAAGGGATTACTCCTGGTGGAGAGCGCTTATACCAGGTGCTGGGGATTGAGGCTAGTTTGGCCATTTGCAGAACAAGTGCCCTACCTATTATACTCTCTCTCCAGCCCCAGTTCTGAGAATTTTAGAAAAATATTTTCATTGCACATCCATTCTGTGCACTTTGGAACTTTGTAGTGTTCCATTTCAGTGCCCTGTATTTGTTCTTGATATGTGACATTGTGTTCGAAAGCACATCTTGGCTTTCTTTCATTGATAACTTGGGCATTGATTCACATTGGTGACTTTTATTTCATGTTTCGGGCCATGTCCAATGATGCTGGGGAGAGGAGGAACTACTTCCTACTCTACTAGGGAACCATGTGGTGCCAGGGACTGAATGCCAGCTTCCACTTGCATATGCTCAGTTTGTTTAGCTATCTCTTAGGCCCTGGTAATGACAGGGAGGCTTGAAGTTGTAATATTTCTGAATCATATTCAAGATACCATGACAATACTGATATTTCATTATGGCTCGCTTCTGTTTAAGACACAGTATTGGTCTCCTAATTCGTATTTATGCTTATAACCAGGCAACCTATTGAGTTATTCCTTTAAAATAGTTCAAGTAAGATTATTCATTTCATTTCAAAATACCCACTAGATGTCAGCATCAGAAAAGATGAAACAGAATATGTGTTGTTAGAAACAAAAGTCCTATGAGAGGTTCACCCTAGTAAGAAAACTAGTGTAAGTAACCCACTTTGTGATGGAGTAAAGACTAGAAATCATGCTGCTTTGATTTTCACTTACGCCACTTTTATTTAAGTCAAGTACCCTGATTCCATGTGAGAACTAAACTAGTAAAATGTGTTCCATCTTTACAAGTGTTGGAGATTTTTTTAAAATAAGATTTTATGCTACTATGGAGTTAACCTAGTAGCATTTGTGTCCTGCCTCTTAAAATTTGGAAAACAAAGGATCATTTTGTTAGTGACTTTGATAATGGTAGGTTGGTTAGTGTAGGAACCCCTCCTTTTGAAATAAAAACAAATTTGTAGATATTGAGGAAGGGAAGGGAAAGGAGAAGAGAGAAGGTAATGAAAAAACGCTTATGGAAGAGTGTGGCCTTCTCCAAAGGTGGAGAGATCTGTGATATACAAAAATGCATCTAAGTAGGAAATTTCACATCTTAAGGGGAAATGGCGACTACCATACATCCAGGCAATACATAGGCACCTAGATTCTCTCTCTGATCAGTGACTCAGATTCGGATCCGAATTCAACCAGGAAAACAGTGACTTTGCTTGGTATTTATTTTACTTTTTCATGGAGGTCACTGGTAATAATCAACCTGGTGTACTGGTCTGGAAAGTTCCGTCATCTGGTCACCATAGTTGTGGAGATTGTACTTGGGGCCTCACATTTACCAGGCAGGTGGAGGCAGATGGCTAGTCCTTCTTACTAGGCTTTTTTTTTTTTTTTTTTTTTTTTGGTTTTTGGGCCACACCCGGTAACGCTCAGGGGTTACTCCTGGCTATGTGCTCAGAAGTTGCTCCTGGCTTGGGGGACCATATGGGACACCGGGGGATCGAACCTCGGTCCGTCCAAGGCTAGCACAGGCAAGGCAGGCACCTTACCTTTAGCGCCACCGCCCGGCCCACTAGGCTTTTTAAAGTAGAGTATTTAATATGAATTTATTCATAAAAGTTACTGGAAATTTTAACCAAACAATTGTGCTGAGATCTGTAGTGTTTTTATTCATAGTCCTTTTAATACCACTTCCAAACTGTTTTCTGCCACCATTTCTGCTACCAAGTGTATTATGTTCTTCATCACCCTCTCATCAGCCCCTGCCCCCTCACCCACTCTACAACTTTCCAGAGACCAACTGAGTATCCTTTCATTTGGATTCTGGCTAGATGAAGAGGTTTATAAGGTAATGGGGGTTGGGGGTGGCAGGGAAGATTGTACACTGTATAGAACTTGCCCTGCACTTGGCCAACTTGGGTTCACTCCTGTACCTCAGATGGTGCCCCACCAGAGCAGAACCCTGGGCACTGCCAGATGTGGCCCCCAAACAAAATAAAACAAAACCAAAAATATGGAACTGTCCTGAGCACAGAATCTTGTGGTTGATCTATGTTTCTCTCTCACCATTTTATCAACCAGAAAGTTACTCAGATTCCATGATTTAGGGGTTTTATGGAGTTTACTTTATGTACAGATAGCTGTAAATCATTGGTCATTAATGAGCAGTTCAGTCTACAGTTTCTCTCCCCTTCTCAAAGGACAGAAAGATGTGGCTGAAAGTTTCAACCATCTGATGATGTCTGTCCTTTTGGCAAGTAGTCCCAATTTTGAAGCTATAAAGCTATAAAGGTGCTGTCACAGTCATAAAATAAGAGGCTCATCATTCAGGAAATTCCAAGGGATTTAGGAGCTTTGCATTAGGCCCATGGCCAAATGTGTATTTATTAATATATCATGTCAGGAAACTTTGATATTAATGTAGGAAGCAATGATTACTTCTGGAACCTGAGGGCTAACATGGCTAGACAGAATTTAGGAGGAGAGAGTCCTGTAAGACGAAAAGTTCAAGTTTGAAGGAAGCCAGGCTCTTCACTGCTTTGCCTAAGTCCCACAAGAATCTAGAACCTAGATTCATAACTATCTTTTGCTGACAGGAAATGCTGGTATTAACTGAAAAGCAGAAAGGGAGGCTGTCTGTAGTTCTTCTCATTGAAGGACTTAATGACTCGTTCAGGCTGATAAAGTAGTGAATGGGGTGAGTAAATGTTATACAGTACAGTTTTTTTAGTACTAGGTCATCTCTAGAAAACACTACTTCTCTACAAGGTGCTAGGATGCTAGGAGGTACATGTGACACCTCGCCTCTTCCTGTTGTTTGATACTTGCAGAATTTTAGTTCTTGGAAAAAAAAGATTACTCAGTGCCCCCCTGGAAATTTCCTTTTTTTAAGTAAACAGATTGGAAACAGCCCCCTAATTTCACTGGGACGCTGCTCCCTTGCCCAGACACTCTCATCTCAATACGGAGGGAGGGGCAATATAACTTTTGAAAACACTGGGATATAGATGGAAGGAAAGCTCCCTCTGACAGTGGAGGTCCTTGGAGGCCTGAGAGATGGTATAGGTGTTAAGATACTTGCCCGACATGCTAACTGTCCCCAGTTTGATCCCTTGCACTATAATATGTTCTAATCACAGAGCCAGGAGTAGCCCCTGAACATTGCTGGGTCTTCCCCACCCAGTTTGAAAAAACTGAGTACCAGGGATATTCAGTTGTCTTATTTTCATCAAGTTCAGTAGGGAAGAGAATTCCCCAGAACTCAGTTTCTTAAGCATATTTTACCACATACAGAACAGAAAACGGAAAGGGCTAAAAGAAAAAGGGAAATTTTTGATTGTGACCTAATATAACAAATACGTGTGTTGCCCCGTCATTGTGCAGAGCCGGAAATATTATGACTTTATGAACCCTCCACAGTAGACATTATGGAGAAACTAGGAAATTTGACTGAAGTCACAAGCTTGGTGTGAACACTGGCAAATCTGGATTTCTTACCAGACACTGTATCTGCATCCGCCTGGAGTTGGCTATTA
This sequence comes from Suncus etruscus, assembly GCF_024139225.1. NCBI lineage: Eukaryota > Metazoa > Chordata > Mammalia > Eulipotyphla > Soricidae > Suncus > Suncus etruscus. The sequence goes on along the minus strand of NC_064866.1, from coordinate 38,607,628 downwards.
GCTCTATATACCATATATATTTGAAACCTGATATTGACAAGATGGATTTATTTGTGTTTTACTTTTTATGGCTAAGGATTAAGTGGGGTAGACCACTTGCCTTTCATGCAGCCAACTGGATCCTATCCCAGGCATCCCATATGGTCATGTGAGCACTGGCTAGGAGTGGTCCTTAACTGTATAGCCAAGAGAGTAAGACATTCCAAAAGAATTAAAACATTCAGTAGTTATAATCATTTTTTAAATTTTTTTATAGCAAACAAGATTAAGAAGATATTGAACTATTTTCAGCTCTTTCGAAAAATTCCTTGGAATTTTTGTTCAGTTGAGCAGAAGATATCTGGTATGGGTTATTCATAACATTTTATCCTACATTGCCATATATAATAGAGAGAATACCAGCATTGGACCAGTTTTGTAGCATTAAAGCTTCTCAAGCAGATACTATTTTTTCTCAGGCCCATTTTATTTAATGATACCTTGGTTGTCATGACTTATGGTGGTAGATTTTATTAACATCTAGTGCAAGGACTTTGCAAACTTGTGATCTGTTTTTTGCCTAAGAATTGGAACATGGGTGAGTGTTGCCAGAAACAAACTTGTATTCATTATCAGTGATTTTGAAGATTTTTTTTTATTATGCATTCAGAGACTTTGTATTATTGCTATTTTCTTTTGTTGCTTTACTTCACTTCCCCAGTCATTGCAATGACCCCCATATGGAGTTACAATCTTAGTTTTAGAAACTAAGATCTAGCATGCTGTTAAGGAACCTACAGTGTACAAAAGACCTCCTCAACCAAGAGGAGGAGATCCAAATATTACTCATTTTGAACTTCTAGATTCAGATATTAATCATTTTGAGGATGGGACATTCTGAATTAGATAAACTGAGTTATTTTCAAGTTAAATGTCTGTGCTTGAGATAAAAAGGCAAGAAATACAAATCTTCGAATATTTGTAAATACTCAGATCAGGACCAAAAATGATACAAGTTAGGCTGTCACATTCAGTTGGAGATCTTGGAAAGAACATTTATTCCAGAACACATAACTATTTCCCCTATTTCCCTTGGAAGAAATGAAAAGTAAAGCAAGTAAAGCGGTATGAAAATTCAGGTCACATCCTTTTCCCTCTGCTGGATACTAGTGATGTGATCTTCTACTCACAGTGTTAGTTTTAGGATAGCATCTCAGCAATAATCATGACAAAATGGCCTTAAAAATTAACTTGTGACTTTACTCTTCTTTGGAGCATTGGAAGGTCATTGATGAAGATGCTCTCTAAAATAAAATAGAGACAATTTTTAGAAAGTTATTTTTGTGAGTTTTGGAGTTGTAGTTAATAACCAATTAATTGGTAACAATGACCAATATTTGTTGAATACTTTCTGTGTTCCAGACACCATGCTAAGTCAATGCTAAATCTCATTGAACTCTAGTAATGACTTCTTATATAATTAGTTTATTTCCTGTATGAAGAGAATGTATCTTAAAAAAGGTTAGCTTGTATCCTCAAAAGTCAAAAGTAGCATTGGAAATTTAATTTGACTCTATAGACTAAACTTAGCATGCATCATTTTCATAAGGACAATTGTAGTGTTGTTTTTTTTTTTTTTTTGGTTTTTGGGCCACAGGGGTTTGACGCTCAGGGGTTGTGCGCTCAGAAATTGCCCCTGGCTTGGGGGGACCATATGGGACGCCGGGGGATCGAACTGCGGTCCGTCCTACGCTAGCACTTGCAAGGCAGACACCTTACCTGTAGCGCCACCTTCGGGACCACAAGGATAATTGTAGTTTTTAAATGTTTCTTTTCTTTTTTTTTTTTTTTTTTTTGGTTTTTGGGCCACACCCGGTAACGCTCAGGGGTTACTCCTGGCTATGCGCTCAGAAGTCGCTCCTGGCTTGGGGGACCATATGGGACGCCGGGGGATCGAACCGCGGTCCGTCTCCTAGGCTAGCGCAGGTAAGGCAGGCACCTTACCTCCAGCGCCACCGCCCGGCCCCAAATGTTTATTTTCTATTGTGATGAAGTTTTGGTATTACTAGGTAATTTTTTCATGATTTGACTTAGTTCTTGTAAGAGAATTGATAGTTTGAAAGAAAATATTGTTTTATTTGAAAGCTTTTTAAAAATCAAAGAACTGGAATATACTGTTTCAGATAATTTCTTCTCTTTTTCTCTTTCTTTCTTTCTTTCTTTTTCTCTCTTTCTTTCTTTCTTTCTTTCTTTTTCTCTCTCTGTCTCTTTCTTTCTTTTTCTTTCTTTCTTCTTTCTTTCTTTCTTTCTTTTTCTCTCTCTGTCTCTTTCTTTTTCTTTCTTTCTTTACTTCTTTTTTCTTTCTTTCTTCTTTTTTTCTTTCTTTCTATCTTTTTTCTTTCTTTCCTACTTCTTTATTTCTTTCTTTCTTCTCGTCTCTCTCTTTCTCTCCCCCTCCCTCCCTCCTTCCCTCCTTCTTTCCTTTCTTCTTCTTTTTTTTTTTTTTGTTTTTTGTTTTTTGGGTCAGTCCCGGCAGCACTCAGGGTTCAGTCCTGGCTCTGTGCTCAGAAATCACTCCTGGCAAGCTCAGGGGACCATATAGGATGCCAGGATTCGAACCACCGACCTTATGCATGAAAGACAAATGCCTTACCTCCATGCTATCTCTCTGGCCCCAGTTTCATTTAAAAAATGGAATTTTTTTGTATTCAGTATGTGTGTGTGTGTGTGTGTGTGTGTGTGTGTGTGTGTGTGAGAGAGAGAGAGAGAGAGAGAGAGAGAGAGAGAGAGAGAGAGAGAGAGAGAGAGAGAAGCAGGATGTTTTTATTAAATGAAACTTACTTAGATGTGAGGGCAGAGAAAGAGAGGAATATGTGTTCAAAAGAGAACACAGGTTTCTCCAGAGAGGAATAAGGCCATAAAGAGCCAAAAAGAGCCTAGCAAGTGTGATACATGTTTGAAGGAGAACATGGGTTTGAAGAACAGACCAAAGGGAGCGTTGTTCTATTAGAGAGGCACTTTTCCATGTTTCTTTCTGTTTGCAAATAAATTAGGTTGCACTTAGGGTTGTCTAAGAAATATACCATTTTATTCAAATGCCTTATAAATAAATTGACTTATGTCTATTTGTACTTATTTTCTTGTTGGGGAGCTCACAGTTAGAAACATTATGCTACTCAGGGAGTATGTGGAGGGAGAGGGAGGAGCACAGGAGACCAGCAGGGCTCTTTTCAAACATCTAATAGTTATGGTGAGTAATGAAGGAATTTTCTCTTTGTTGATAAGAATATTGTTGCTCTTACGTTTTTTTAACATTTACCTGCAGTTCTATATTTGCACAGAAAGAACTGAGATTGGTGGCGATGAATGCTAATAGTACCATAGTATATGCCTTCCTTATAGACACTGCAATATCCAAAGACCTGGTTTTCTAGATCTTCTTGACATCTTTGACCTTCGTGCTCTCTGAGCCATGGCTAAATTTGGAGTGTGATTTATGCAGTGTTTGAATTTTACCAGTTTTTCTCAATGTATTTACTAGATCGTAGCTTTTGCTGGCTGCCTATATGCTTGTTTTCTCGTTAACTGCTAAGTTGCATACCTTATATGGTTGCTTATAGTATATATTGTTGAATATTCAAACTGAGTTAAATAATAAAACATTTGATTAATTTTTAGGAGTATAGAAAATTTGAGAACTATTTATGTGGTAACAATTTTTTAAGTCTGGTCATTAATAACTTCAGTTTCTAATGGTTAAATGTGGTTTCAGTCCTACCTTCCTCTATTCCCAATGACGATTTAATTCTGCAAAGGGAAAATACCCCAATTATTTTACAGAGTGATGGTCTCGATATTTACTTATTTGCAAATATAATTTTTGATGTTAAATTGAAAATAAGTGCCTCCAACATTTAAAGAAATGACACAAGTATAGATATTAACCATATGTAAATAATGCCAGTTTTATGTAAAAATCTAATCTTTTCCCAAGCTTAATGTAACTTTTTTTGATATGTGGAAATAGGGGGAAGAATTATAAACTCAAGCCAAAGTGCTTTGGTTGTTTTAAATTTTCATTGCCAAAAGCATAGAAACCTGCACCTGTTGGTAATTATGAGCAAGCCAGCCTTTGCCGAATCCCAGGCCTCTGCTAAAATTTTTTTTACTGGAACTAAATGATGTTGCCATTTTTATTTTTAGGTTTGCTGGCATGGGTAATCTCATTAAGGTGCTAACCAGGGACATAGACCACAATGCAGCACATTTTTTCTTGGACTTTGAAAGTAAGTCTCTTTAGCCCTTCACAGCTGGTGCATAATGGTAAAGGTGAAAGATGAATTAACTCACACCACAGTGAAGGCCAGCCAGAATATTTGCTAATGAAATACGGGATCAAAATTTGCATGACTTTTTTCTCAATCCTAGGCAAACATCACCATCATATGTATAATTTCTTTAGTTTTTCATTTGCTAAAATCATGTTGAGTCTGTAGCCAGTGCTGTCCTTTCATTAGTCCATGAAGCAAATAGCCTTATGATGAACATTCTAATAGTATGCCTTAGTGACTATGCCAGCAGTTTCTATGCTTATAATCTAGACTCTATGTATTTTATAAAATAATGTATTGAAAATTTATAATTGTGCTGCATATCTGGGAACAGTAGTTTAAATCACTTGCACAAATTATTAGTAATCTAAATTTGGTTAGAATGTATGCTGCATTCATTGGCATATAGGATGTAAGTTTTTAATATTCTGCAATTTTAAGATGAAATGCAATGGTGACCTATTGCCAGAACTTAAATTTTGGCTTTGAAATAAATCATTGTTTCAGTGCACTAGTAAATAAGATTACATGTGGAATAATGTTTGATCAGAAATTTCTTTTTCAGAAGAATGAAACTATTGGAATACTTAAAGAATTTTTCATTATAAGGCCATTAATGAAACTTGTCTTAAGAGAATTTTGAGAAGTAGAGCAACAATTATGCCATTGTGTACAGGAAAACCACATTTCACCTCTAGGTCCTACATATCAACACCTTGAGAACCTGGTTTGCTGTCAACCAGAGCACAATCTGGGTAACCTGAAGGACGAATTCATGGCCTAATGAACATTTTCCCTGTTACTATTTTAAAAACGATAAATTTCAGATGTTCTCTTTTATAAAGGGATATTTTCTCTTTTCTCATTCTTGTCTTGACAGGTACCTTAACATGGGGAATCTTCTTAAAGTTTTGACATGCACAGACCTTGAGCAGGGGCCAAATTTTTTCCTTGATTTTGAAAGTGAGAAGATGATTTTATATCTATTTCTCTTTGCCTGCAGTAGACTGCGTTTGTCTTGCTCTAAATGAATGTTTCCACTTTGCCATCTTTTTAAACTGCTTTGCATGACTGAGCTGTGAATTGTTTGGGTAAAATTTCTGGTGCCTTCTAGAACTGGAAGTAATGTACATTAAATTGTGATGATAAAATGCTTTTGAATTCTATGAGAGATTTATATATATTTGAGCATTTATAATTTGCTACCTATTCTCTCAAATAAAGCATTTTTTATGAAAAATTGTGGAAAGGACAATGCTACTTTAAGATTTGTTAATATATTTTGGGGGAGATTTTGTATTATAATTAAGAAAGATTGATGAATTTTCAGTTACTTTGGGAAATATTTTAAATAATCTGTTCATGAAGGCCATTCAGAGCTCAGTAATTTGGGCATAATATTAAAAGGTAAGTGTGAACCTAAATGATTTAATCTGCAGATAAATTGAAAAGTTAAGAAATTTATGTATTTCAGTAATTTTCCTAGCAATAAATTTTGAAAACTGGGTTCACAGACCTTTGAGTAATTTGCCTTCTGTTTGTTTTATGTTGCATGACCTATTGTAATATGGTCTAAGAGTGGCAGGTAAGTGTCATTGGCTCCCATGCATGTTAAAAGGCTTTTGCTTTTTTGGCTGTCAGTATTGCTTTAGCTTGTCTGGTTGTCAAACTGAGAACTATGATATTAGTGTTTTGTTGTGAATGTTGCTATTTTATGATCCACACTTATGATCATTTCTAATGATCATTAGAAAATTGTTAGGAAAGGGTGAAGAGATAGATAGCCGTAAGCTATAAAATCATGAATCTTGTATTTCTATCTAAGATGAAAACACAGATAAATACTTATAATTTAAGACCTTTCTGGTTTTAAAACTAAATTCTGTAAAAAAAATTCCCAAAGAGACACTTGTTTTTGTCAACTTCAGTTTTGTTTGTGATATTCTATGTTCATTTGATTTTATGAATGATTGATATTTTTGCTCTAAATCAAAACAGTTTTTACAAATATAATCTGCTAACAGCTTATATCTATTTGATGCAGTAATTTGTGGTCTGGTATTTTTGTACTTTAATAGTTTCTGTAAATGTTCTGTTACATTTTGGGTATTATATACAGATCAGCAAAGAATAGCAATATTCTCAGTACCATATTAAATTATTTGGGGTATTAGGGGAAATATTTTTAAATGAATTTAAATGCTAGTTTTCTTGACCCTTCTCAACAATTTAACAGTGCTATTTATATGCATGCTTAGCATGAATTTTAATCAGCTTGGGATGTTGAGCAGATTGCTGATTTGAAGATTATTTTTTCAGTGAGGCAACTTACATTAGAGCTATATTTTAGTTTATTTGCATCTGTTTCAAACTTGATCCTGTATATTTTTATGCTCTTCTGTCTTTTTTTACTCTTTGTCCAAAATTTCTTTGCAGAATCTTGGCTTTGATAAGTCAAGATCTTGTTCAAGACTTGGCACTTGATGTTTATTTTTTGACCGCAGCATTATGTTTCGGTTAAGTGAGAAGTGTGAATACAATGTATTTAAAATACAATTTGAGCTTGGTTTTTCAACATAAAAGGTTTGGACCATGATCCTAAATTTTAAGAAGTTAATTTAATGCCAGAAAAAGGGTTAGATTGCTATTTTTTTTTTAGATTGCTATTAATAGTAAAGTGTTACCTTCTTAAATAAGGGTGGATAGGGGTTAACATTTTTCTTTGCCTATCATCCCAAGGAGAACTGGTTTTAACACTTCTACTGTTAGGTGAGCTAAGGCACACTGTATACTAGACCAGAGTTTGCTGGTTTGTTTTTCCTTGTTTAGATTTATCTCACTAGTTGTACATTTTTCTTTCTTTTGGAAATACACATTTATAAAAGTGTATCTTGTCATTTGGTTACTATAGTGACCATAGCCCATCAGATGGGTCTTTTATGAAGCTCTTGTCAATGCCAATTCTTACTTAGAATAATTAATAATTAATAATTACTTAGAATAGTCATTCTTTCATTGTATTTAGTGTCCCTTCCTTCCTTCCTTCCTTCCTTCCTTCCTTCCTTCCTTCCTTCCTTCCTTCCTTCCTTCCTTCCTTCCTTCCTTCCTTCCTTCCTTCCTTCCTTCCTTCCTTCCTTCCTTCCTTCCTTCCTCCTTCTTCCCTTTCTCTTCCCTTCTTTTCTTCCCTTCTTTCTCTTCTCTTCTTTCTTTCTTTCTTTCTTCTTCTTTCTTTCTTTCTTCTTTCTTTCTTTCTTTCTTTCTTTCTTTCTTTCTTTCTTTCTTTCTTCCTTCCTTTCTTTTTCTTTCTTTCTTTCTTTCTTTCTTTCTTTCTTTCTTTCTTCCTCCCTCTCCCTCCTTCCTTCCTGCCTTTCTTCCTTCCTCCCTTACTTCCTTCCTTCCTTCCTCCCTCCTCCCTCCCTCCCTCCCTCCTCCCTCCCTCCCTCCCTCCCTCCCTCCCTCCCTCCCTCCTTCCTTCCTTCCTTCCTTCCTTCCTTCCTTCCTTCCTTCTTTCTTTCTTTCTTTCTTTTCTTTCTTTCTTTTCTTTCCTTTCTTTTTCCTCCCTCCCTCCCTTCTTTTCTTCCTTCCATTCCCTTCCCTCCTCTCCCCATTTTTTTGGACCACACCCTGTGGCGCTCTGGGGTTACTCCTGGCTCTGCACTCAGAAATTGCTCCTGGCAGGCTTGGGGGACCATATGGGAAGCCAGAGATCAAACCAGGGTAGGTCCTGGGTCAGCTGCGTGCAAGGCAAATGCCCTACTGGTGAGCTATCGCTCTGGCCCTCCTTTATTTTTTTTTTAAAGTATAAACAGGTATTAGAAATGTTGAGGAAGGGGAGGGAGGGAAAGAGTGTAATATGCTCAAGAGAGACCATAGACTTCTCTAGAGGGAGGAGTGAAGAAAGAGAAGGGAAGAGAAAGGAGAGGGGAGAGAGAACCCAGTACACATCTAAGTGTTAAAGTGTGAAATTACATATCTCAAGAGGGGAGATAGAGGCGATGTATAGGCAACACATGTGTACAGCAGTTGCACGTGGACATGTGCTCTGTAGCAACACGAGGACCCAGGGAGCATTTATGCCTATATCATTGATTTATTTTACATTTTTCTTGGTGTAGCATTTTTTTTTTATGAACAGGAATATCCAAGCTACCAGAATAATTTACTTTTACTATTTTCACCCTTCTGATTGGCTAAATAGAGCTCAGTATACCACCACTGGTGGACAACTATTAATTCCTACAGAATATATTGGCATTTTGCATCAATTGTATGCAAATGAACCATTCTTAGTGCAATTGAAATAGAATTTAATAGAATCCCTTAGTGTACAAAATGAAGACTTAAAATCATCATTCCCACGATACATAAATGTACTGGACTTAACTGTTTATTACTTTATGTTGAACATTTAATTGTTTTGCCTTGTTTATTGGTTCTTGTATTCCAGCAAGTAGCTGCTGAATATGACAACCTTAATAACCCTTGCCTTTGGGGATTTCTAGGCAAACTTTAATTTATACTCAAGATCAGGAGAGGTAACTTTACAAGGCCGTGGGTAAATTGGATATCATGACTTTCTGATGGATTTGAGTTAGATTGTGGAGAATGAAATAGAAGTTTTCAAAGTATTTAGCAACATTATTTATAGAAGATACACAAAGCCTTAAAAGCATAAAAAGACGTTTTATTTCCAGTTAAATATATTGTCTTTACTCTTGAATACTAGAAAGAGGAAATTTTCTTCTTCTTTTTCTCTTTTGGTCACACCTGGCTGTGCTCGGGTGCAAGACTGTGTGCCTTACCCACTGTGCTATTGCTCAGCCCCAAGAAAGAGGAAAAAAATTTTTAAGCAAATTATATCTATGTAAGATTTTTACATCTTAAGAATACTAATTCAATTAAAATGTGAACTCTGTTTGCCCACAAAGTTTCTCAGCAATTATACTAATTACAACATATTAAAAGTACTGAATTGGAATCTGGTTGTGATTTTTTTTTTTTACACTGTCAATTTATAACACATTCTAGTGACAAATCTTTTCAGTAACTCTTATGTCCACTAAAACCGTGATTCTTGGAAGAAGAGGAACATGCTTTATAAATGATAGTTCGATACTTACTAGTTAACCTTGATTTGCATATCCTCCAGGTAGATTAGAATAAAGTTAAATAGGGCCCGGAGAGATAGCACAGCGGCGTTTGCCTTGCAAGCAGCCGATCCAGGACTGAAGGTGGTTGGTTCCAATCCCGGTGTCCCATATGGTCCCCCGTGCCTGCCAGGAGCTATTTCTGAGCAGACAGCCAGGAGTAAAGAATAAAGTTAAATAATAGGTTATTTGTATATGATAAAGTACTTATTTTCTTTTATTCTATTAGTGCCTTTCCATTTTGTGATATATTTTCTCTAATTCTTGTCTTTTGTACTACCTGTTTCCCCCTATTCCATCTTTAAAATATATTATTTTAATTTCCCATATTACCTCATTTATATTTTCAACTGCTTTTTTTGCCTTGTGCTTTATGACCTCTTTATTTTGATGACATTTTACTTATATTTATTTTTCTAAAATGACGTATTTGTTCAGAGATAAGGATACATAACAGCCCCCTTCAAGTCATGTTGGAGGTGTATTTAGATCTCTTTTCGTTCATTCACCGTATTTTTATTAAAGAAAATGTGCTGTTAGCTGAGTTCACATACTATACAGTGTCTGCACTGTAGATTGAGGCCCTTGCCTTGATGAAATATAGAAAGTGACTATATTTACTGAATAAATGGATGCAGAATTAAAGCAGAAAGATTTCTTAACAGAATTAAAATTTTAGGGGCCAGAGAGAGTACAACAATTAAGGCACTTGCCTTATGCATATCTCATCTAGGTTTGATCCCTAATACTGTGCTTTTTATAGTCCCCTGAGTAGAGCAAAGAGTGATCTGTGAGCACTGCTGGGTGCTGTCTAAACATCGTCCTCCCATTTTTTGGGTGACTTGTTTATTTTATAATTGTTCTTTACTTCCTTTTGTCCTGTAACAATTTCAGTTTTAGCAGTTATTTTTAGTGACTCCTATAGGAAATCTGCAAAGTTACTGAAATACTCAGTTTTGTCTTCCAACTATAAAAGCTGAAACATGCTTATTTTCCTTTGAGTTATTTTTGAAATTTGTCTTGATATAAAAACCATTATGTACACTCTCAGTAATATATTTTATATAGAAGTCAAATTAAAGTCTTTTTGTTAGCTAAGTGGGACATTTTTCTTCAAGTAATAAGAATTTATTTTTGCTATGGAAATCAAAGTGACAAGTCTTGGTGCATTCTCTGATACATTTTGGGGACGGGGAGCTTTATTTTTGCAGCCTTTTCTTCCTAGTGTTTCATCCTTTTGCATGACTTGGCTATCGGTAAAGTAGTGCTTACCTGTCTGCTATTTTCTGTTTGTCTTCATTTCTACAGCAGTCTTCAGCAGCTTTCAAAATTATCAATGTGACTTTCCTGTGACAGTCTAAAAATGTTTAATCAGTGTGGTGCTGAATATTTTTTCTGCCCTTTGGGGAGACTGGAATTTTCTTTATTTTTAAATTCATTGGTATTAAGCCATTAACAACTATTAAACATTTCCAAGGTCTCTGTAAATCTACTTGACAATGTTTCTTTTGTATGTCTCAGTGTCACATTTTTCTGTTACCAGCTAGGCACCACACCAGAAAATATATAGCTTAATTCTTTCAAGCTTCAAAATACCTTTTGATTCATAATAGTCAAAAAATATTGTCCTTTGTCATGAATTCCCACTTCATGAATTCAAATTATTATATGTGTCTACTATTGTTTTGTCTGTAATTTCACAATTTCATTTGAAACTTATAAAACTGACTGCTGTTTTTGCATGTAAAAACTACTTTTTCCCCTACTGCATCTGGTGTAAGTATAAAAGTGAAGAGGTGTGCTTTCTAGAATGTGTCTATTTGGAGAATTATGTTCTGGCTAAATGTGAAGAAATATTACTGCTAAATGACAAACCCTAACTTAAAAAATCATTTAGCTATAATATTTGTCTTAGTATTTACTTATAGTAGTACAATATCTTTAATAGTCTTTTTTAGTTTTTCCATTGGCTAATTATTTGGTCATAGCGTTTTCATTCAAAACCAAAACCAAAACCATGATTTCTGAAAAGAAACTTGAATAAACAAAAGAGCATAACATGTAAGAGATCATAAATTCTTAATTTCACTTTGTATATTGATGTTTATCATTGTTGCTGTGAGTGCTGTTTTCTGTTGAATTAAAAATTGATATCATTGGTTAAAATGAGTATATGGTTTGCATACATACATACATACATATATATATATATATATGTTATCAATTGGCAGGTTTCAGGAGTGGAAGGAACTGAGTTATCACTTGTCCCAAGAATAAAATTAATTTATAGTCTTGAGTCATCTTAATTTCTAGTTTTATATGTGTAGCAAGTTTTTGGAAAGGAAATTTGAAGAAAGTTTCTAAGAAAGGAATAAGTTGATCATTGTGTATTTGTGGTGAGGTGAAATGGATGCAGAAAAGCCTAGGCATCAGTTTTAATTGCTAGAGATATTTAACAATGATGATTTTAATTCATATTATCAGTGATCTGCCTCCCATCTCTCTACAAGAAAAAATTTGAGCGTTTTGAAATTATGCTAGTAAAATTTTTTAAAGCATTGTTGTAGTCATGTTGGTCATTTTAAATGCTTTATACAAGTCTTGAGAATTGAATGTGATCTAGTTGAAGTGATTGATGAAAAATTCAATTTCAAAAAATACCATTACTATATTAAATTAAAGATTATGTTTAGAGAAACAAATGACCAAGTTATTAAAAGTAAGATTTCTTCTAGTTTATCGGAGAAAAATCTAGATTTAGAACTCCATTAACATGTTTGTGACTAACACCACAGGTGGTAGAAATGCCCATCTGTTGTGTTCCTGACTATGCTTTTTATAACTTCCCTTCATTTTTCTCTCAAGTTCAAATCTGTAGGAACTCAGTTTTTCCTTCAGTCTTCAAAACATTTAGTGATCATTTAGTAGCTTAAGGTGCCTAGTTTTTAAGCAGCCTAGTAATGCCTGATTAGTTTCTGAGTTCCTTTGCTCAGGTATCAGCAGAGACAATGGTATACAGTTTAAAGCGATCCATAGAAAAGATAAAACTATTCTAACATTTATATCAAAATGAAGTCATTAAGATGAATCTTATAGAAAATTAGTCCAATTGATAGACTGTTTCTGTTGCACTTAAGTAGATCATTATTTGAATCTATGCCATTAACAAGAGTGGTCAGTAACACTAGGAAAAGTAATTATTAAAACATCACAATTTAAATTTTGAGTTATAATTTTTAAGTTGTTTAATCTGTCCATGGTTTGTAATTCAGTTAGTAATGTTTGGTGTTCCCTTGCTTCTTTTTAATATGTAGAGCGGTGGGTTAACTATAAAGCTTTTCTAAGAAATGCGAAGTTACTATTTGATGAAATTTTGCTATCTTCAGAAATTGGGTTATTAATTGCTTAAAGTTGTACATGTACTAAAAAGAAATCTTGTGACTATAAAATCTCTTGTGCTTTCCTGCTATTTAGATGCCCAGCCTACAGAGTCCGAAAAGGAAATTTATAATCAGGTGAATGTAGTATTAAAAGATGCAGAAGGCATCTTAGAGGACTTACAATCTTATAGAGGAGCTGGCCATGAAATACGAGAGGTAAAGCACATTTATACTTTTTCTCTTTCTTATTTTCCTTTCACATTGAATTCTTGTAAAAGTAAATCCACTAGCTTGAAAAAAAATCAATGCATAATTTACATTTTCCAGTACAACACGAAGTAAGTTAAGTATATCTCTTTGATATATTACACACCCAGAGTCTATGCTCAGGGAGCAATCCTGGTGGACTAAGGGACCACGTAAGGTTTCTGGAGATCAAGCCATGTGCAAGGCATGCTTCCTACTCACTGCACTAAATCTCTGGCTCCTGATACTTAGAAAGTGTTTAATTTCGGGGCCGGAGAGATAGCACGGCGGTGGGGCATTTGTTTGCCTTGCATGCGGCTGACCCAGGACAGACTGTGGTTCAATTCCTGCCATCCCATATGTTCTCCCTGAGCCTGCCAGGAGTGATTTCTGAGCGCAGAGCCGGGACTTACCCCTGAGCGCTGGTGGGTGTGGCCCAAAAATTCAAAACCCCCTCCAAAAAAACAGTGTTTAATTCCAACATAAAATCTGAATCGCATGTAATGGGATGTGGTGTAAATAGTAATAATTAAAATTTGAAATTTTGTGATTTATTGGAGTCCTTGAAATGAGTGTTTCTATATGCAATCAAGGCAATAAATTAATACAGTATTATTATAGATGACAGCATAATTAAGTATACTATACTGATGGTGCACAAAATATTTAGGTTGTAAAATATCATCACTATGTGCCTGGAGAGATAGCACAGCGGCATTTGCCTTGCAAGCAGCCGATCCAGAACCAAAGGTGGTTGGCTCGAATCCCAGTGTCCCATATGGTTCCCCGTGCCTGCCAGGAGCTATTTCTGAGCAGACAGTCAGGAGTAACCCCTGAGTACCGCCGGGTTTGGCCCAAAAACCAAAAAAAAAAAAAAAAAATCACTATGAAAAATGATCAAGATATATCCCATGGCCACTTATCCATGACGAAGATATCAGTTCCATGTATTTGAAGGGATATTTGTTTGTTAAACTTATTGGTTGGTTGATTGGTTGGTTTTGGGCCATACCCAGTGTCACTCAGGCGTTTCTCCAGGCTTCTGCACTCAGAACTCGCCCCTGACAGGCTGGGGGGCCATATGGGATGCCGGGAATTGAACCAGCTGCACAAGGCAAACGCCCTACCTCTGTGCTATGAAGAGATTATTCTTAATACTATCTTTTCTAATAATGCATGATTTACTGTGCTTCTCCTTTTTTGTTTGCTGGGCCACACCTGGCAGTATTCAGGGGTTATTCTTGGCTCTACGCTCTGAATTTAATCCTGGCAGGCTTGAGGCACCATATGGGATGCTGAGACTCAAACCCAGGTCTAGATTAGCCGTGTACAAGGCAAACGCCCTATTTCTGTGCTGTCGCTCTGGCCGGGTTCCTCCTCTTTAATCTTATTTTTGCACTTTAGAGTTCTCTTGCTAGTTTTTATGTTATATTTAATGGAAGGTTTCTTGTTACATTATTACAAAAGTGGTTGCACTGGTTCATGCATAAAATAAGCTATACAAATAAATGATTTGTGTACAGTAAAGAATTTTGCATACATGATTTTTCTTACAACTGAAATGTACAGTATACCTGGAGAGAGTTTTATTCTATAGTATTGTAGCTTTTTTGTTTGGGCACTTTAAATTTTCTGTTCTTAGCTTCCTAGAAGAAACCAAGGCACTCTCTGTAGTCTGGACTCTGCAGCTCTGTGTGATGACTTCATAGCACAGAACAAATGTTTGTGTGGTTTTTGTCAACTTCTCTCAGTCCCCTGAGCTTTTCCAGTTTTTTTCTGTTTTCAGAAGAGGCTGTGTTCTACTTTTTACCACAACTAACTTTGCTGTCTTTGGTCAATTTCTGCTTTTGGTTCTGTACCTTTTCTGGAACTGGATTTATTCTAGCACTTAATTATGTTGTTTTTCTTTTGGTTTTCCAGGATATGCACATAATTAGGTGCCTTATTATTGTCCAAAGAACTTCTTAATTTCTAAACTTTTTATTATTATCATATTCTGTAGGGCTAAGTCCAAACCTTTATCTTCATTCCCTGCTTCTGCTCTGATTATTTTCCCCCCAAACTAAGATGATCAGAGATCATTCTAGTGAATTTATGTTCCATACCTAATTTCTTTAATGACAGTGTTTATGAAAGCAGAATTAAGTATTGAACCTGAAGATGATGATCAAAGAGATATTTTGGAAAAAGGCCACAGGCTCTAATTACTAGTTAAATGTTTAATGTAAAGGAGGAGAGAATTAAGTGATTTCATAGCCTCTAGTTTAGATTAATAGTTGGTATCTACTGAATTGTGAAAAATTATAAATTAAATGAATTTTGATTCAATCTCTCCTGTGCTGCACTTTCTTCCCCTAAAATATTCTTTTTTTTTTTTTAACTTTAATGCTTTATTTTATTTTTATTTTTGGTTTTTGAGCCATACCTGGTAAACACTCAGGGGTTAACAACTCCTGGATCTGTGCTCTTCGGTAGATCATAGGGGATTCTGGTTTGACCATATTGAACCCGGGTCAGCTGCGCACAAGGCAAATGCCCTACCCTCAGTGCTATCACTTTCTTCCCCCCCAATAAATTTTTTATTTTTTTTTCCAATAAATTTTTCAGTTGAATCACCCTGAGATAGTGTTTGTTTGTTTGTTTTAGGGCTATACCATCCTCGCTCAGGGCGTATTCCTGGCTCTGTGCTCAGAAATCGCTTCTGATGTGCTACCACTCCAGCCCCACTGTGAGATAGTAAAAAAGTTGTTCATGATGGTTTCAATCATACAAAGTCTTAACATTTCATATTTTCTGCCTCTAATGTCTTCAGTTCCCACCTGCCCTTTTTTTTCCTGTGGCAATTTACTTCTCTCTTTTGACACTTTTGACATTTTTGCATTACTAGAGGGGTATCGTGCCTACTCTATAGCCTTTCAGCACCCAGTTCTTGCGTCCAGTGATCTTTTCCAAATATCATTGTCATAGTAGTCCCTTCTCTGCCCTAAGTGCACTCAGTCTCCACTATTTGTGGCAAGCTTCCTATCATGGACCAGTCCTCCTGGCCCTCATCTCTGTTGTCTTTGAATATTATTACTCTGCTATCTTATTTTTATCTCCCAAATTCGTATGATCCTTCTATGTCTATTTCACTCCCTGACTCACTTTGCTCAGCATAATACTTCCATATTCATCTGTGTAAAAGCCGATTTTATGACTTCATTTTTTCTAACAGCTATGTAGTATTCCAACAAATGGTGCTGGGACAACTAGTCAGCCACATGCATTAAAAAAGCAAAATCAGACCTCTCTAACACCATGCACAAAGGTCCAATCAAAATGGATTGATAACACCTGAAATTATAAGGTATATAGAACATACAGACAAAATGCTCCATGACATTGACACTAAAGTCATCTTCAAGGAGGAAACACCACTGTCTAAGCAAGTGGAAGCAAACTAAACACATGGAACTACATTAAAATAAGAAGCTTCTGCACTTCAACAGATATAGTGACTAAGATATAAATGTCACCCACAGAGTGGGAGAAACTATTCACTCAATTCCTGTCTGATAAAGGGCTTATTACTAAGATATACAAGATACACAGGGCAGGACTAAATAAGAAGAAAAAACCCAAACAAACATCTAATTCCATAAAAAAATGGGGAGAAGAAATGAACTGACATTTCCTCAAAGAAGAAACATGAAAAATGCTCTACATCACTTATCGTAAGGGAGATGCAAATCAAAACAACAATGAGGTATCTTCTCACAGGGATTGGCACACATCATAGACAACAAGAACAACTAGTGCTCCGTGGATGTAGGGAGAAAGGAACTCTCATTCACTGCTGCTGTTTAGTCCAGCCTTTGTGGAAAATAATATGGATATTCCTCAAGAAAACTGGAAATTGAGTTTCTGTATGATCCAGCAATACCACTCCTAGGGATAGACCTTAGGAATACAACAACATAATACAAAAATGCCATCTGCACTCGCATGTTTATTGCAGCACAATAACTAGAATCGAGAAACAACCCAGGTTCCCGGTAACAAATGAGTGCTTAAAGAAACTGGTACATATATACAATATATATGCAGCTGCTAGGAAAAAGGAAGTTATGAAATTTGCCTATATATAGATGGATGGAGATTATTATGCCGAGTGAAATGAGTTAAGGGGAGACAGATAGACATAGAATAGTCTCATTTATTTGTGGGTATAAGAAAAATAAAAGGCAGTATGAGTATTATTAATCCAGGGACAATAGAAAGAAAGG
Source organism: Suncus etruscus (assembly GCF_024139225.1). Lineage (NCBI taxonomy): Eukaryota > Metazoa > Chordata > Mammalia > Eulipotyphla > Soricidae > Suncus > Suncus etruscus. The sequence goes on along the minus strand of NC_064866.1, from coordinate 38,590,280 downwards.
AGGGCTAGAAGGACCAGCCCATGATATGAATCTTACCACAAAGAGTGGTGAGTGCAGTTGGAGCATTAATTGCACTGACAACTAAAATGACAGTGGTAGAGCAATAGAATTTCTATCTCGAAGACAGATATGTGGGGGGAATGGGGGTAGTAGGAAATTTACACTGGTGAGGGGTTGTGTACGTTCTATGACTGAAACTCAAACAGGAACATTTCTGTAAACCATGGTGCTTAAATAGATTATTAAAGAAAAAAAAAGAAATATAAAGCTAGAAAGATTGTTAAAAACAGCATTTGAGGGGCCAGAGTGGTGGCGCAGGCCATAAGGCATCTGCTAGCCTAGGACGGACAACGGCTTGATCCCCCAAGCCAGGAGTGACCCTTGAGTGTCACTGGGTATGGCCCAAAAAGAAAAAAAAAAAAAGAGAGCTGCTAGTACTCAGTTGTTTTTAGCTCTTCATAGGCGTGAATTTTGGCAGTGGTCCTTAGGGACTGTAAGATGCTTAAGATTTTAAACATCTTATATAAGGCAAGTGATGGCTTAAGAACAGTGTTCAAGTAAATAGGGGATAAGTAAATAAAGGTATATATAATCAAGCCGTTGGAATTTCCACTGAAAGATGCTTATTAATGCTTGGCTTAGATAAGCAGCAAGGAGTGCTGAATAATAAAATCATAAAGTAAGTGTAGAAGCAGAATCTGGTTATATGATCAAGGAACTGCTACTTTTACTATGAGAGGTCATCATGAAGACTTAATTGGTTTATAAGTGTATTTGATAATAAGTGAATGTCATTGTCAAGCAGTTCTTTATAGTAGAAAGCAGAGGTGCTTTCTATTTATGATAACAAATTGATTGTTTTATTAATCAACTATTTATGATAGTTGTGAGGGTTTTTTTTAAGTTTTTTTTTTTGGGGGGGGGCCAGAGGTTAAATCCAAGGCCTTCGACGTGCAAAGTATTCTACCACTCTACTGAGCTTTATCCCAGCCTTGAAGACATAAGTGTTCTTGTTTTTTATTGTTTTGTATTGGGTTCACACCCATCTGGGGCTGTTCTTAGCTGTGGGGTTGACTAGATGTAAGGCAAGTACTCTAACTCCCCTATACTTTCTTGATCCCACAAAGTTTGTTTTTTTTTTTGTTTTGTTTTGTTTTGTTTTTTTTGGGGGGGGGATGAAAGGGGGAATGGGTCCACTTCTGCCTCTCTGCTCAGGGACACTCCTGGCAGCATTTTGGGAGCCATTTGCAGTGCTGGAGATTGAACTCTGTTCAGCTATGTGCAAGGAAGGAAAGCACCCTACCAGCTTTACTATCTCTGACCCTAGTCATACATTTAATCGCTGCAATTTTAATATACATCTATTGCCTTATTTGGACATCAGTTTGAATTGTGTTAATTGGCTATAAAATCATTCTTTCATCATTATGTTTTAGAGAATTCCTTTAAGAGGAAAGTAAATGTAAAGAAAAGGACCTTTACTCATAGGAGTGGAAATGTGAATGCAATATTAGATTATTTGTGTAAATAGCACAGCATCATGTCTGACATGTAACAAACTGAGAATTTATCATTAGAAACATTCTCATGTTTTGGGACTACATGTGGCGATGCTTGTGGCTTACTCCTGGCTCTGTGCTTCGGGATCAGTTCTGGCGGGACTTGAGACCAGATTGGGGTACTGAGGATTGAACCTGGTTCGACCATGTTCAAGCAAGCACCCTACCTGCTGTACTACTATCTCTCCAATCCCTACCATCATTATAAACATCACCCTAAATTATATTTAGGATAGTATCAAGTGTAGAAGAAGGGGGGTGCGGGAGAAAAAAAAAGTGTAGCACAAATCACTAAAGAAGGAAGTGGGAACATTCCATTTGTATTTTGATGTATTTTTGTTAGTTTGTTTCTTGGCCACACTTGCAGTGCTCAGGGATCTTTCCTGGTGGGGCTTGGTAGATCAAGATAGATGCCAGCAAACAAACATTGGTCAGCCATGTGCTAGACAAGCACCCTGCCTACTGTACTATTGCTCTAATCTGTTTTGAATTTAATTTAACATTTTGATGAGAGTTTTAATCCCCGTCTCATGACAACCCTCACCATTGACATTTACTAAATGGTTTTTTTTTTTTTTTTTTTGCATTCAGGGCTATCAGTAATTGTTGCTATGCTAAAAGTATTACCTAACGTAGTTAAAAATGTTGTCAAAGGAGAAAAAAAAATATTACAAGGTTAGCTAAGATATATCATGATAGACTGGCTAATTAAAAAACTGGGCCTTGGGGCCAGAGAGATAGCATGCCCTGACTGCTGCTGGGTGTGGCCCAAAAACCAAAAACCAGAAAAAAAAAGGGTCTTTACATTTTCCACAGCATTTTTATGAGAGGAAGAGTGGCCTTTTTTTTTTTTTTTTAATTCTTGCAGGGAAATTTGAAGAGATGAGGGCTGGTAGGTGCAGCTCAGGACATGCAGCTCATCACATAGAGTGATGAGTGCAGTTGCAGAGATGACTACACTGAAAACTATCATAACAATGTGAATGAATGAGGGAAGTAGAAAGCCTGTCTCAAGTACAGGTGTAGGGAAGTGGGGAGGAGGGAGATCTGGGAAATTGGTGGTGGGAATGTTGCACCAGTGAAGGGGGGTGTTCTTTACATGACTGTAATCATACAACTATAATCATGTTTGTAATCACGGTGTTTAAATAAAGATGAAAAACAAAAACAAAAACAAAAACAAACAAACTAAAAAAAGGGCCTTTACATTTTCCATAGCATTTTTTTTTTGGGCCACACCCGTTTGACGCTCAGGGGTTACTCCTGGCTATGTGCTCAGAAATCGCCCCTGGCTTGGGGGGACCATATGGGACACCGGGGGATCGAACCGCGGTCCGTTCCTTGGTAGCGCTTACAAGGCAGACACCTTATCTCTAGCGCCACCTTCCCGGCCCTTCCATAGCATTTTTATGAGAGGAAGAGTGGCCTTTTTTTTTTTTTTTTAATTCTTGCAGGGAAATTTGAATAGACTTTTTAAAATAAAGCAATTTTAACATTTCTGTTTATTTCCCGAATATTAAAATATACAGATATTTCCACAAGTCTTTATTATATACAAAATATTTACTTACATTTCTTTTAAAATTTCATTGTGTTTATTGTACAAGGGTTAATTAAAATGTAATTTAGCATGTTTAGAGTGTGAAAGGGTTTGAGAATGCCCACTCTCATATTTCTAGGGTTCATGATTTGGTATTTTCATAGAGATACTAGGGTTTTCTCTGTGTTTGCTAAAACTATAGTCTAGTGGAAATTATATTAGTTCTGGTTGTTTGAAATAATAACTATTCTTAATCTTTGGATTTTGAAGGCAATCCAGCATCCAGCAGATGAGAAATTGCAAGAAAAGGCATGGGGTGCCGTTGTTCCACTAGTAGGAAAATTAAAGAAATTTTATGAATTTTCTCAGAGGTTAGGTAAGTTGAAGGTTTCTAATTATATGTATAAACATATATACACACATACATATGTAAAATTCATTTCCAAAGTGAAGACATGTATTGACACTGAAATATAGAGTACTTTAGATCTTTAGTACCATATTTTCCGGCGTATAAGACGACTCCCTAATTTTGCAGTTAAAACATAGGTGTAGGCCTATATTCGCTGTATCAGACAGAACGTTCCTGTGCCTCAACTGTATGTCCCACAGTGAGCCAATCACAACCAGCAAAGGTCCAAAGGTTCTACTGTCATAGACTTCCTCTCTGACTCTGGCCCTTCTGAGCAGGCTTTTGACAGTGTAGATTCGGGTCCAGAACATTGTCTAATTTGCATGCATCAAAAACCTGCTTGGATTGGCTGAGTTCGAGAGGCGGTTCGAGCTGCCTTGCAGTGATTGGTGCAGAACAATGTCTCATTTGCATGCATCCAAAGCCTGCTTGGATTGGCTGAGTCAGAGAGGCAGTCCAAGCAGCCTGGCAGTGATTGGTGCAGGATCGAGTTGGAAAATTTGTTTTGTGGCAATATTCATACAATTTTCGTTTAGCGGCATTTTGAAACATTTTTCGGGATATACTTGGCGTATAAGACGACCCCCCGATTTTTCGGTTGACTTTTTTTTGTTTTGTTTTGTTTTTGTTTTTTGTTTTTTGGGTCACACCCGGCGGTACTCAGGGGTCACTCCTGGCTGTCTGCTCAGAAATAGCTCTTGGCAGGCACGGGGGACCATATGGGACACCGGGATTCGAACCAACCACCTTTGGAACTAGATCGGTTGCTTGCAAGGCAAACGCCGCTGTGCTTTCTCTCCGGGCCCACTTTTTTTTGTTTTAAAAGTCGTCTTATACGCCAGAAAATACGGTACTTTAGTACTTTTTAGATCACTTTGCTAGATTCAAAGTAAAGTAAACTTGTCAGTCTATTAGATAATAGCATAACTTTTTTTTGATAGCATAACATTTTATAAATAAATTCTTCAGTTGAATTATTGTGAGATACACAAAAGTTGTTCTTGATTGAGCTTCAGTCATACAGGGTAAAACACCCTTCACCAGTGCACATTTATTATGTCCCCAGTTTTCTTCCTGCCCTCTCACCTGTCCTCTCTGTGGCAGACATTGTTCTTCTCTTTCTCCTTTTTCTTTTCTTTTAGACACTGTGATTTTTGTGCTATCAATCAGTCTTATTTTTCCTCTGAACTCAAGTCTTTAAGACAATTTTACTATTTCTTTAGCAAATTCTCGATTTCCTTGAATCCTAAGGGGTCCTAGTGTATAATAAGCCATTTGGTAAAATTTCTCTTCAGACCCTTGGGTTATTTATATTTATCTGTTCTTAAAATTCTTATTTTCAGCTCAGTATCTAAAACTACACTGCTGTATGAAAGAGGAAGCTAATGACATTATCCATAGTTCTTTAGGGAGTTGCTAATATAGGAAAGAACTGCTTGTTGTTATTCTCCCATGGGAAAAATTACTCAGTGATTGGAATTGTACCTCCAGTACAATAAGTAAGAAAAGGAAGGAATTCCCTTTCTTGAAGAAACTGGAGGTGCAGCAGGTCAGATTTAGTCATTTAGCTACTTGTATAATTTTAAAGATGTCAATGGGAGAATTTGTATGTATTTGTGAGTGTAGGAGGGTAGAGCTCTATGGGTGTGTAAGAAACTTACAACATTTAAATTTAAGCGCTTGATATCTGTTTTTAATATAGTTTTGATTTTTGAGTAGTAAATATGTTACATATATAATAAATGAACATTGGCAGTTTGGTGAGGAAACCATATTCCAAGGTAGATATCAGATTCACTTTGGCTAAAATTAGACCTGAGATACAATTTGCCTAACTCATAGCTTTATAAATTTTTATAGCTTCACTTCAAAATCAGTCATAATTAATGTTTGTTTTGTTTTTAAGTCTTCCCTGTTTTGGAAAAGTGAACAGCTTAGGCAACAAATCGATCAACTGCTCTGCATTTAAGTAGGCCATAACTAAGTGACAGTTACCTGTGCCTATTTGTTAGGACAAGTGCCTTTCTTTATGATAGCAAGTCCTCATTGCTTTTTTATAGCCCAGCTTTCTTACATCTTGTTTCCCTTATGCTTGATTAATATTAATAGCTAGTTGTCCATTTGTGTTTACAACTTCTGTTTTAAAATTGAAGTTCAATTAAAGATGTGCTTAGTTTTTTCATAATATTAGAGAATTGCTGTTTTTCTTATGTGCTGTATCAACCATTAAATAGAAAAACAATGATAATTTGTTAATAAAGATAGACAAATAATAGGTCAGATAGATATATTTGCATCACTTATGCTTTTTTATTAGAATTATTTATTTTTTATAATTTATTTAATTTATAATTTAATAATTTATTATTTTATTTGAATTGTCTAGCTTAGTACATAATGAATACTTAAGAAGTATCTACTATTGGTAGATATGTATAGATGTTTATAAGGTTGCAGGGAGTAGGAGAATATTGCTTTATTTGAGAGGGAGTTTATCGTGATGGAAAGAGTAGGATTGTTGAGTCTGAGCTATACCTTTAGGGACAGAAACTCAACCTTTTCTTCCTGTAATGTCCATTTCATAGTTGATGGTAATAATTAAATAAGAAATAAGTTTAAGTGTATAGTATAGAGGTTGGTTTATAATATGTCTTTAAAAATAGTATGATTACTGTTTTTTTTTTGTTTAAGTTAAGGTTGAGGTTGACAAATTTATCATCATTAATAGACGATCATTTAGACGATCATTTAATAGTCTGACACTTCATATTAATGTCATATCTAACTTTAAGCTCTTACTTGAATATGTTCCAGCAGTTTTTCTGTAATCTATAACTAAATTACTTTGATTTCTAGGATTTTCACTTTTAAGGGAAAATCCATATTTATATTTTAAAGCACTACCAGTCTGACCTTCCTTTTTCGAAGAGTTGTTTTACATACTGTAATGAAATAGAATATTTATAGTATGGTTCTGAAGTGCCAGTGCTAAGACGCTCAGAGTGATGATAATTAAATGATCTACTTTCCTTTAGTAGCTGAAAGAAAACCGTTTCTATTATGAATATACAGCAATAAATTCTCAAAGAATGAGTAAACAGCAGCACCTTCTCAATGAAATCACAGAGATTAACCATGTAGAAATTAGACTGAATTGGCACAGTGCCTTGAGGAAATTACTCAGCAGCAGGTCACAATTACCATTTTATAAGGCCAAATCTCAGGTTGTGGGAAATGGGGAAAGTAATAGAAAATGTGTCCTTTCTGGGCCAGCTTGAGAGTGGAAAGGGCATTTTGCCTTCCACACAGTAAACATGGGTTCGATCCCTGGCATCCCATAGGGTCCCCTAAGCACCACCAGGACTAATTCCTGGGTGAGTCTTGAGCACTGCCAGCTATGGCCCATAAAAAAAAAAAAAATAAATAAACAGACATTCTGAATTACTTTATTTTTTTTTTTTATTTTTTTATTTTTTTTGGTTTTTGGGCCACACCCGGTAACGCTCAGGGGTTACTCCTGGCTATGTGCTCAGAAGTTGCTCCTGGCTTGGGGGACCATATGGGACACCGGGGGATCGAACCGCGGTCCGGTCCGTCCAAGGCTAGCGAAGGCAAGGCAGGCACCTTACCTTTAGCGCCACCGCCCGGCCCCCTGAATTACTTTAAATTTGGGTTTGATAATTATAAAATTGAATTAATCCTTTTAAAGTTCTTGTCCTTTTATATTTTTTGTGTTACTTTTTTTTTTTTTTTTTTTTGCTAAGATACCATGATTTTCAAAGTTATTAAGAGTTGAGTTTCCGGCTTACAGTCTTTCTATACCAGTCCCACCATCAGTGTCATCTACCCTCCACCACTGTCTCTGGGTTCCCTCTTACCTTTAGCCTGCCTCCTTGACAGGCACATTTTTTTTAAAACTTTATTGATTGATTCACTGATTGATTGGTTTCTGGATCACACCCAGCGGAGCCCAGGGGTCACTCCTGGCTCTGCACTCAGAAATGCCTCTGCCAGGCTGGGGGGACCATATGGGATGCCGGGAATCAAACCTGGTCCCTTGCGGGTCTGCCGCATGTAAGGCAAACGCCCTACCCCTCTGCTATCTCTCTAGCCCTGACAGGTACATTTTTAAGTTTGGTTATTGAATTTGATCTCATGCTTACAGTGCTGCTGGTTTTGTGGGTTAGATACATTGATATACCACTCCTCTATTTGCTAATGTGTCTGAGGCCCTCGATTCTGTTACCTCGCATCTGTCTTTTCTTCCTTGTCTTCTTGTTTTCTTTCCTTCCCAATATTCAGTTCTATGCAGGGATCCTCAAACTTTTTAAACAGGGGCCCAGTTCACTGTCCCTCAGACCATTGGAGGGTCTGACTGTAGTAAAAACAAAACTTATGAACGAATTCTTATGCACACTGCATATATCTTATTTTGCAATGAAGAAACAAAACAGATACAAATACAATATATGTGGCCCACGGGGCCATAGTTTGAGGACCACTGATAGAGACTATTTCATCTAGGTATCTAGGGTAATCTAGACAATATTCTGTGTGATTGCACTCACATAGTCTGGCTTTTATGGGGGCTACTTTTGTGGGAATCAAAAATATTCTTTGAAAGTAGTATACTTTTTGACAGCAATGAGAAAAACAGCCTTTTACTCTTCTTTTTTCCCCTTTAGAAGCAGCATTAAGAGGTCTCCTGGAGCCTTGACAAGCACACCGTATTCTCCGACCCAGCATCTGGAGCGAGAGCAGGCTCTTGCTAAGCAGTTTGCGGAGATTCTGCACTTCACACTTCGGTTTGATGAACTGAAGGTAAGATATATACACATTGTGCCTAGCCGGATCTTTGAAAATCACAGATCACGCAGTGAGGACCTGGAAGAAGTTCAAGGACTCTTTCTTCTTCCTCCTTTTCTTCCCTCCCCCTTTCCTCTGTTCTCTTCACACTCTACTTTTTCTTCTCCACTCTCCCCCCAAACTCCATGAAGTACCTTGTCTATAAAAAGGGAAGAATGCATGCTGGGAACAGGGATGGAGGGAGGACAACACTGGTGGTGGGAATGCCTCTGATTCAATGTCACGATGTAACTTAATACTAAATGTTGCTGTGAAAGATTTGTAGTTCACTTGGGTCAAAATAAAAATTATTTAAAAAAAAATAAATAAAAAATATGAGACATTAAAAAAAAAGGAAGGGGCTGGAGAGAGAGCATGGAGGTAGGGCATTTGCCTTGCATGCACAAGGATGGTGGTTCGAATCCTGGCATCTCATACGGTCCACCGAGACTGCCAGGAGCGATTTCTGAGCATGGAGCCTGGAGGAATCCCTGAGCGCTGCCAGGTGTGACCCCCCCCCCCCCCCCAAATGGAAGACTTGGATTTCTTTTTCTTTCTTTTTCTTTTTTTTGGTGGTTTTTGGATCACACCCGGCAGTGCTCAGGGGGTTTTTCCTGGCTACCATGCTCAGAAATTGCTCCTGAGGCAAGGGGGACCTTATGGGACGCCAGGATTCGAACAGATGACCTTCTGCATGAAAGGTAAACGCCTTACCTCCATGCTATCTCTCCGGCCCCAAGACTTGGATTTCTAACTCAAGCATTTTATGATTGTTTCATAGACAACTGATCACTTTTTTTTTTTTTTTTTTTTTTTTTGATTTTGGGTCACACCCAGCAGCGCTCCAGGGGCTACTCCTGGCTCTACGCTCAGAAATCGCTCTTGGCAGGTTTGGGGGACCATATGGGATGCCAGATGGGATTTTTTGAACCACCGTCCTGCGTGCAAGGCAAACGCCCTACCTTCGTGCTATCTCTCTAGCCCCACAACTGTTCTCTTTTATAATACATTGAACACAAATGATTTGTTTGGACAATCGCCTATTGAATAACACTCTCTTCTCATTTGTGTGCTGTTTATTTTGAGTCTCATAAGTGGTGCTTAGGGTGCCCCACCAGTTATTTTTTGGCCCGTCAGGCAAAGCCAGAGGATTCCAGTACTGCTCAGCTCCTGGGGGTCCGAGGATTACTTGTGCCATCCTGCTGGTTGCTGGTGGTCCTCCAGGGCTGCTTCCCTCCTTGTGGTTCCAGAAAGAACTCAGGTGGGCACAGTGCCCAGGCATATGCCCTAATCCACTGCACTATCTTCCAGTCCCCCATATATACGATTGCACTAACCCAAATATCTCTGTACATTCCCTTCTTGATTTTATTTGATAAGAATCTTTTTGGTAAATAACCTGTCTTGGTATGTGACTTTAAAAACTGAAAAACAAAATATACTGTCAAGACTAAAAATAGTTTTATATGGTCTGTAAGTATTGAGTACAGTGTTAACCATACTTAAGCAAAGAACATATTTGACCACCAATTTTAGTTTTTAAAAGTATTTCCTTTTGGGGTCAGAGAGTAGCATGGAGGTAAGGCATTTGCCTTGCATGCAGAAGGACTGTGTTCAGGATCCCAGCATCCCATATGGTCCCCCGAGCCTACCAGGAGCGATTTCTGAGTGTAGAGCCAGGAGTAACCCGAGCGCTGCTGGGTGTGATCCAAAACCCCGCCACACAGACAATTTCCTTTCCCGCCATCATTGTTTTATTATATATTTTGTGATGGGATGGGAGTGTGGGGCACACTGCAGTACGCAGGGACTTTTTGGCTTTGTGTGCAGGAGTGATCCTGGAGGCTGTTGAGTGCTCTGGGAACCATACCTGCTTCTGGGGCTGCCCCATGCAGGGCAAGCGCTTTCATCCTTGTCACCCTCATTGCCATTGATCTTGCATTGACATGGGATTGTACACCTGCCGTGGTGTGGGCTCCAGTATGAATCGCACACAGTTCTCATTTGCAGTGCTAAAAATGTGCAACCAAATGGTACACATCGGGTTGTGGTGTGTTCGTGCTTGGTTTGAATGTACATTGAGGGTTGAACTCCTTTAATTCCGTTTGCTGGGATTTGTTGCTGTGACTTGTAACACCAGGGATTGCAGAACAGAACTGCGCCATACTGGTTGGACCATGGGACACTGGACGTTTTAATGAATGAGTGTTCACAGGCAATAGAGGCATTCTGAGCCAAGTGCTCTTCCTCTAGAAATAGTTTTTGTTCTGTAAATGGGATTGCGGATTGGGGAAGGTTTCTTAACGAGTGAAAACTGTGCTTGCTAGACTTTTCATTTATTTATCCTATCGCTTAATACTGAATATCTTTTTCTTCCATAAATGATGTTTTCAGATGACAAATCCTGCCATACAGAATGATTTCAGCTATTATAGAAGAACACTGAGTCGTATGAGGATTAATAACGTTCCAGTAAGTGAATGCTCTTAATTTAGCTGGGTAATAATTCATCTCTGTGTTTGTTTAGTTTGTTTGTATGTTTTTTGCTTTTCAGATAAAGCCGATGAAAATGTTAGTAATGTGGAAAAATCCTCTGTGGGAAGAAACATATGTAGTAAATTATATTGTGTTTACTCTTAGTTATTCCTTAGTCCCTTAAATTTCTGTGACTTCTTCAATAAGTCAGTAAGCTTTTGTGTGTATAATGTTGATCCTTACAAAACTATATTTTACTTGAACACTATAAAAGTTTTGAGAATTAATGGTTATGAGGGTTGTTTTGTTTTTGTTTCCATAGTCTGAGAATGGACTAAGTATCATAGTGTTAGGGAAGGATTCTTTCATAAGAAATAATAATAATGTTTGCAAGAGAGAAGTGTGTGATTGAGGTTCTGAGCACTTCTCTACCTCCACTAGTTGTGTCTGGATAGCGTAGTATCTTTTCTGTTTTTCTTAGGCTTGTTAGCTTGTTAACCTTCTCCTCTTAAGTTGATTAATAAATATCCTTTTATACCTGCAAGGAGTCAAAGACTAAGTACAACTGTCAATATAAAGCAAATATTCTTCCAGGTACTTTTGAATGTCTGCATTCTTGAAATTAGTGTGAAATGTTTAGTGTTAGCTTAGGTGACGCTAGAAGTTTAATAAATGCTGTGAGTATGTAAGAAGTACATACAAAAAGCATTAGAAAGTTTTAAAAATAACAAAGGAGGACTTTTTCTTTTTATTTCAGTAAAAATGTCATGTCCTTTAGACATTCTTTGGGTTGTAGGAAGGTTGTAGGATTTCTTTTCCATCAAGCGTGTGTACTTTTATCTCGGCTCTGTTACAGACTTAATTCTAGCCTGTGAGGCTGACTTTGTGTTTTTCATATTGTTTAAAATAAAAGCAAACACCAGTTCTTTTCTTTTCTTTTTCTTTTTTTTTTTTTTTGGTTTTTGGGCCACACCCGGCGCGGGACACCGGGATTCGAACCAACCACCTTTGGTCCTGGATCGGCTGCTTGCAAGGCAAACACCGCTGTGCTATCTCTCCGGGCCCAAACGCCAGTTCTTAATTATAGCATATCCCAATCATTCAAAACCAAAAACATTAGTCATCTCTGTATTGTTTTACCCTCTGTAATTATTGATAAGTTCAGTTGCTTTCAAATGCAATCTTTTGTAAATCTGTTCTTTTGATCTCTTAATACTTCTGTCTCAATTAAGACCCTTAATTCTCACTCGTTTTGGTAACTATTCTCAAACAGAACTCGTTTTTAGACCCAGCCTTATTCTTTTTCAGTTCAGTTTGCACAGTCATCAGTTTGCATTCTTTAGGAAATTACTTGTCATTTCTTTTCTCAAACACATTTAAGTGGTTCCCTAATCTGTATAAAAGAAAAATAGGATCTTAAGACACTATTAGAGGCACTAAAATATGACCTCAATCTTCTTTTTCATTCTTTTCTTTTTCTAGAGGATGCCCTTAGTATACGAAATATATAGACTTATACAGAATTGCATTCTACCTGATTATTTGTAAACATATTCCTTCCCACTCCTGTCTGGTTGAGATACTGCTATGACTGCCCACCTTCACCTGTAGCAAGAATTCTTATTGTTTGTTTTGGGGCCACACTGATGGTGCTGAGGGTTTACTCTTGGCTCTGCACCCAAGAATCTCCCTGGTAGGCTCGGGGGGACCATCGGTAGTGCCAGAGATCAAACCCAGTTTGTCTGCAATGCAAGCAAGCCCCTTACCTGCTCTAACTATAGCTTTGGGTCCTAATTTCATTTTGTTTCTTCTAGTCTAACAATCTTTCTCTCACATTTCTTTTTCTCTAAAAGGCAAACTCTTTGCAATTTAATTTTTTGCGGACACATACACACACACCCAGCTACTCTCTCTCACACACACACACACACACACACACACACACACACACACACACACACACACACCCCAGCGACACACACACACACACACACACACACATACACACACACACACACACACACCCACACACACACACCCCACACACACACACTGACGCTCAGTTACTCCTGGCTCTGTGCTCAGAAATCATTCCTGGCAGGCTCGGGGAACCATATGGGATGCCAGGAATTATATAGAACCTGCGTCCATCCCTGGTTGGCTGCGCGCAAGGCAAACGCCTTACCTCTGTGCCATCACTCTGGCCCTTAAACTCTCTGCACTTTTATTAGGGATCTTGCATGGATGCTTGAGTTTCTCTAATGGAATCAGGGTGTAATGTTAGTTACTTTTTTTTCTAAATATTTTTAGAATGTTTCCTTACATATAGTAGTTCTTTTACATATCAATGGTTTATTTAATAGCTTAATATTTTTTAAATACTCTTTATATATATTTTATGGGGATATCCTAATGGTGCTTTGGGAAAATGGGGACTTATCCTAGTTCTTCGGCCATCTGGGCCACTGACCCCAGTGTTTAGTGCCCACAGATGCCAATGATGTTAGGCTTGTGGTACCAAGGGATTGCCTGGGCCCTTCCACTGTCCAGGATGTCCAGGATTTGAAACCAGCCCACTATGATCAGCCACTTGAAAGGCATGCATTGTAACTCCTGCATTATCTCTTTCTGGCTCCCCAAAAGTAGTCGTTCTTTTAAAGTAAAATGGTGAAATTTTTTTTTTTGACCACACCTGTTTGCGGTCAGAGGTTACTCCTTGTTCTGTGCTCAGAAATAGCTCCTGGCAGGCTCGGGGGGGGGGGGGAGGGGGAGGGGTAGTGCAGGGGGAACTATATGGGATGCTGGATATAGAACCCGGGTCTGTCCCAGGTTGGTTACGTGCAAGGCAAACTCCTTACCGATGTGCTATCAATCACTCTGACCCCAAAATAGTTTTTATTGAAAGAAATTTACTTAGAGAACTGTAAAAGGAGAGAAAGAGAGGAAATAAAAGTTCCAGAGAGAATATAGGCTTAGTAAAGAGCTAACTTTTTTCTTGTAAGTGTACTGTCATGTGTTTGTGTGTGTATCTGTGTGTCTATTGCCAGGGATCATGTACTTTAACTCTGAGCTTCTTTGTCTAAATACCATTTTTAGTATTTTCTTTTTTTTTTTTTTTGGTTTTTGGGCCACACCCTGTGACGCTCAGGGGTTACTCCTGGCTATGTGCTCAGAAGTTGCTCCTGGCTTCTTGGGGGACCATATGGGACGCCGGGGGATTGAACCGAGGTCCGTCCTAGGCTAGCGCAGGCAAGGCAGGCACCTTACCTCCAGCGCCACCGCCCGGCTATTTTTAGTATTTTCATTTTGCTTCCCAATGGCTTTTCTTTCTGTTGTGATGCCCAGGAATTTTGCCCTCAGTTGCAGTGTTTGTACACTTTAATTGCAGTGCTTGCACCGTTTTGTGGCATTAGGAATCCAAAATGGTAGTGTTGCTGGATTCTTGCTCAGCAAGTAGGTTGGAGCCGGGGAATAAGTGAACTCATGGCTTCATTCTGTAAAGCAGGAACTCTATCACTGAGCCATTCTCAAATCCCTTTAATCTTTCTGTTTCTAAAATATTTTTTATTTCTATGTGTGTACGCACATATGTGTGCAATAAAACTGATGAGAACTATTTATTACATGAATTCAGTAAGCATTAAGAGACAGGCACCCTGCAAAATGATTTTACAAGCTGATACTAATGACTATTTTCCATGCAGGCAGAAGGAGAAAATGAAGTTAATAATGAATTGGCAAATCGAATGTCTTTGTTTTATGCCGAGGCAACCCCAATGCTGAAAACCTTAAGTGATGCTACAACAAAATTTGTTTCAGAGGTAAGCATTTCCTGTGAACTAATCTTGTCCACCCATCTTCCTTCTGTCTAAAATGTCTTCAAGTCTTCATGATTTTTTGTTGGATTTTTAGTTTGTTTTTGGGTCACACTCTACAGCACTCAGTGATTATTCCTGGCTCCGTGTTCAGGGATCACCCTGTAACAGTTCTTAGGGGACTATTTGGGGTGTTGGTGATTAAACTAGTCTTGACTGTTGGCAAGGTAAATGCTTTATCTGCTGTACTACCGCACTGGCTCTATTACAACTTTCTTATTTCTTCAGTTCTTGTCCTGTCTTCAAATGTCTTCCTTCAAGTAAAATTCACCTGCTTCTGGCTCATGATTGTTGCAGTAGTTTTATCCAGCTAGAATATAAAGATCTCTCCTCTGAGTTATAATGGCTTGACTAGATTGCTCTTAGCTATATCTCAAAAAGAAGTATTGCCTCTAGAATCTCGTGCATTTTTTCCCACCAAATTGTAAAGTTGAGGGTATTTCATGGTCAGCTAGTTTTAAATTACCTGTAAAGACAATCATATTTTACTTTCTTGTCTTTTCTATATCCTTTTTCAGAATAAAAATTTACCCATAGAAAATACTACAGATTGCCTAAGTACTATGGCTAGCGTATGCAGAGTCATGCTTGAAACACCGTGAGTATTAGTTGATCTTGTTTACTTTAACAGGCCATTGAAATGGTTGTTTTTATCTAACATTAGCGTGTCATGTCTGGAAAACGGAAACTAAGTGTTTGCCAGGAATATGAAATGAAAGAAAACGAACAGAACGAAAGTATAGAGCAACTTAATATAACTTACGGTGAAGTACAAAGTTGGTTTTCAGAAGCTGCAGACCAAGCTGACTAAATCAGACTTCAGTAAATGGGTTTGTGCTCTTTTAAATGAGAAAGTTCTATAGCTCTTTGCTTATGCATCTCATAAACATTCTTCCCTTTCAGTAAAGAATTTCGCCTTTGGATTTTTTCCTTTGTGAAGGCATTTTTTTTTAAATTTTTTATGCATATCCCAGTGTTTTCTGACTAGATTTTCTTTTCAGCAGGCAGAAAGCATCCCCTAACTTCAGGCATTTGAATACTATATAATTATTTTTAGTTTATTTAAGCACCACGATTACAAACATGATTATAGTTGGGTTACAGTATATGATTTTTTTTGTGTGTGGTTTTTGGGTCACACCCAGCAGTGCTCGGGAAACTCCTGGCTCCATGCTCAGAAATTGCTCCTGGCAGGCACGGGGACCATATGGGAAGCCGGATTCTAACTGACAACCTTCTGCATGAAAGGCAAATGCCTTACCTTCATGTTATCTCTCCGGCCCCCAGTATATGATTTTCTTTAAATAAATTTTTGTTTGTTTTTTGGGGTGACGCTTAGGGGTTACTCCTGGCTATGCACTCAGAAATAGCCCCTGGCTTTGGGAGACCATATGGGATGTCAGGGGTCTGTCGTCGGTCAGCAGCTTGCAAGACAGACAAACGCCCTATCTCTGTGCTATCACTCCAGCCCCTGAATAATACATGATTTTTATAGATAACTTTTTATTATTGTGCAGCTGCCTCCATTGCACTATTTCATCTTATTGGAAAAACTTACGGAGTAAGAGAACAACTAGTTATCATCATCCTATTTACTTCAGAGTGAGGTTCTAGGCTATTAAGGGCCTTTTTAAAAATTGCACAATGCCTTTTGTGTCTGGGTGTCTCCATACTGAGTCTATGGCCATCCTACCTTTTGTCTTTTTTATTCAAATGAGAAGAGTATGATCATATTCAGTAAATGTAAAGTTCAGGACTCATGTCTTGATACCAACTTAGCCCCCAGATAGCAAGGTGCACTTTTTGTTAAGCTAGTAACTTTTGTCACATTGCCTATAACAACAGTTAGAAAGGATCCATCCCCAAATTTCTAAAGTACTGCTTTTGGTTTCTCTGTGATTCTCCCAAGAAGACGGAACACCTAAATTGAGTCCATGTATGGGCAATTGGTTACTGTCTAATTGCTTACTGCAGCACCCAGCTGATCTCAGACTCTCTGTGGAGTAGGTGAGGGGACTTCCTAGTAGCATCCCTGTGGGAAGTGAACACCGTAATAGCATCAACTGAATAGTTGAATCAGCTCATTAACTGGTGATGTGCCTCTTCCATCTGTGTCTTTTTCATCTTCCAGAGAATACAGAAGCAGATTTACAAATGAAGAGACAGTGTCATTTTGTTTGAGGGTAATGGTGGGAGTCATAATACTCTATGATCATGTACACCCAGTGGGAGCATTTGCCAAAACTTCAAAAATTGATGTAAGTTGTTTCATGTAGTATTGTTTCCACAATGTTAATCATAGGCGTTTATTTAAGAGTTGTCAGACTCTACCCTGCCATAGAATTAAGTTTTCTAGCTTATTGTAATGATAGCTATTGATCTCTTCCTATCTTGCTATATTTCTTAAGTCTGTCCAGATAGAGTGAATGATTAAAGGATAATAGTACTTTCTCAAGTGTTTCCTTGTAGCAAAACCTCATTTTATTTTATTTTTTTCGTATTTGTCAATATAGATATCAGAAGTTTTTTTTTTTTTTAAATTATTCTTTTTGGACCGGAGAGATAGCATGAAGGTAGGGCATTTGTCTTGCACGCAGAATGATGGTGGTTCAAATCCCGGCATCCCCTATGGTCCCCCGAGCCTGCCAGGAGCGATTTCTGAGTGTAGAGCCAGGAGTAAGCCTTGAGCACTGCCGGGTGTGACCCAAAAACCAAAACCCCCAAAAAAATTTTGTTTTATTCTTTTATTACCTTTTGTGCAAAGCCTCTTCAGCAAAATACTTATTTTGGGCCAGAGCAATAGCACAGCGGTAGGACATTTGCCTTGGCTGCAGCCCACTCAGGACCCAAACTGGGTTCAATTTCCGGTATCCCATATTGTCCCCTGAACCTACCAGCGTGATTCCTGAGTAGAGCCAGGAGTAACCCCTGAGCACTGTCAGGTGTGGCCCCGAAACCAAAAAGAAAAAGTAAATACTAGTTAAAAAGTGTACTTACCTTCTATATTTCTTTTTTTGTTTGTTTCTTAGATGAAAGGTTGTATCAAAGTTCTTAAGGACCAGCCTCCTAATAGTGTAGAAGGTCTTCTAAATGCTCTCAGGTATGTGCAATCAGAAAAATGCTTCTAAATATGAAAGGCTATGAATGTGAATGTTCAGGTTAGAAATTGGAGGATTTGGGCTTATTTATTGGTGATCTTGCTTTCAAATACTCGTTACAGTATTTTTATTTTTGTGACCTTATGGTGTGTGTGTGTGTGTGTGTGTGTGTGTGTGTGTGTGTGTGTGTGTATGAGAGAGAGAGAGCGAGAGAGAGAGAGAGAAAGAGCTTTGTGTGTGTGTAGGTGTGCGCGCATGCTCAAGTGTGAATGGCTCTACCATTTTTTTGTTAAAGGTTGGTTTATTTTTTACTCCTCTTGAAGCATGGACTGACTTTATTTTTCAGTGGATAACAATGCTATAATAGAAAATAAAGCTCAGAAAAAAAGAAAAATTTAGAGAAGAAATCTTGAAATCTCTATTTGAAATAGCCTCTATAACTGTTTGATATATATCTTGCTGAGTGTTTTATTTATGCTTGTAGATTGTTTTAATTACCTTTTTGCAAAATCATGCCTCACAAAACTTTTCTAACTAGCTAGCTCTTTTTATTAATATGGTTATGCTTCAGTGTTTATATTTAGAGATATGTGTTGTTCCTTTCTGTATATCAGACATACCATTATTTGATGGTTTTTTTTGGTCAACCTAGACTTGTAGTCAGTTAAGCTCCGAAGAATGCTGGGATATTTTTTTTTCCATACCTGGAGGCACAACAGGATTACTCTTGGCCCTGTACTCAGAAATTACTCCTGGCACGCTTGGGGACCATATGGAATGTCGGGGATTGAACCTGGATTGACCTGTACAAGGCAGATGCTCTACCTGCTGTGCTATCATTCTAGCCCCTACTGGAACATTATAAAATGATAAACAATTTATTATAACATCCAGAGTAGAGAGATAGCATTAAAATTTCCTTAAAATAAATTTTTCCATTGCTTGATTATTTTGCATTTAAGTGCAAAGAAAAAAAAACAATTTCAATACAGAAATATATAGTAGCTTCTTGATATTATTCAAGGCAAGTGTCCTATCCTACTCTGTGTTCACTTTGGCCTCTCAACCTAAAAAGATTTGTAATGTTTATCAGTTTACTTGATGCTGTGTAATAGTAGTAGTATAAGTATAACCAGTAAATTTTATAAGCATTGGAATCTATTTTCATCATAATAGGATTTAATCCTTTACATCCCATATGCTTGATGTTTACCCTGCACTGGGCCTTAACTTTATGATTGAAAATTTGGGTGTTGTAGAAGTACCTGGATGGATTGGGAAAATGTGACATCTAGGCTGTTACCTCTAGAGTCTTAATGGATGGTGGTTTAGCTACCTAATTTTATTATTAGACACCCTACCTGATTGTAGATGACGTTGGAACTCTAGGAAGCACTCAAAATCAGCCACTTATAGCTTGTTTCTAATCTACTGGTTAGCCATATCTAGCTATATATTCATCAGGGGAGAGTGTTGAGTTATTTTCTAAGACTAGCAAGACAGTACATACCTAGAAAATGGAGTTGTTGAGTTTGATGGTCCCCTAGCACTGACTGGTGTGGCCCTGGTGATCCCCCAGCATTATAGTACCCGAGTAGCACTACATTGCTGGGCCTGAACACATGTACCTTCATGCCTGCATAGGTGTTCTTACTATCATCATGAGAAGACCCCCTCAAAAAACCAAATCAATTAAAATAGAGGGCTGGAAAGATAGTAGAGTGGGTTGGGCACTGGCCTTGCATAAACCTCATCTGGGTTTGATGCTTATCACATGTGATCCTCCAACCACCATCAGGAGCCATCTCTGAATTCAAAGCCAGGAGTAATTTTTAAGCACTGCTGATATAGCCCAAATATCAAGTGAAAAAAAAAAAAAGCATTTTCTAATTCCTAATGTACCTTAAAATTGTTATTTATAACTGTATAAAATGGACCAGACTTTCGTGAATTTTTTTCTTTTTTTAGTGAATAGCCAATTTACTGGAGATGTTCATGCCATTATTTTCCTCAGTACCAAGTGCCCGCAACCTAAAATTTTGATACAGTATAATTGCATACAGAGACATTGTAGTTTTGGCAGAAATTCCATGTAGTAGGAATCACCAATTTAATAATTGGTAGCTAAGAGAAAGCATGAGAACATGCCTAGGTGAACTGGGAATGTCTTTCTTTGATTCTAAGAAAAAGAGAGAAACTTAGAGGTGGAAATTAAGGTTCAGTGCTAGATAATTGCTTTATTTAATTTAGAACTGGAGAAATAGTGTAGGCAATACAGTACTTGCTGTGTGTATGCCGGTGGCTGTTAATGACTCTGGTTTGAACCCCCAGTGTCACATACGATCCCCTAAGCACTGCCAGAGTCACTTTTGAACACAGGGCCAGAAATAGCTTGAGTACCATTGGATTTGATCCAGCCATCCCCACCCACGACTCCCAAGAAAAACCCAAAACTCAAATGTGAGTAAAGGTAAATAATAGTTCATTAGTAGAAAAGCAGATACACTTAGAAAAAGACTTTGATCTTATCTCCATCCTTCTGTTGCTGCTCTGACTAGGAGGTGCACACTCATTAGTTGTGTTAGGTTGTGGTGCCTGTAAGTTATTCTAGTTTTAGGCTAGAGATCACACATTTCATTTGCAGTGTTTTTGCATACCTGACAGGTTGGTGCTGGTGCTGGTATGGGAGGAGGTTGGTCATCAAGAAATCACTTGTAGTGTCAAAAAGAACCGAGAGTAGAGCAGCTAGGTTTGACCACCATACTTACTTTGTCGTCAAAGTAAACTAAAAATCTTTCACAGTGATATCTAAGGTACATAGTGACAATAAATGAGGGGTAGTCCCACCAGCAGTGTTGTCCTCCCTCCACCCCTGTTCCCAGCATGCATCCCATATCTCCCTCCTTTACCCGCCAGAATGCTAGTGTATCTGATCCCCATTGTGCAGCTTGTTGTAGATTGGGTATTGATTCTGTTGTCTCAAACAGTAGATCTTATATGGTTATGCTTGTCATGACCTAGTCAACACTAGGAAGTAGTCATACATACATACAACATGACATACCTCTGAGCCATCTCGTGGGCCCTAGGCCAGTCCTTGATCAGGGTGTGCTGTCATAGTGTGGCTCTCCTTTGACTATCCAGTGACTATCTGAAAATTGCTCAAGTTTGCCTTCCACAGAGAGTAGCAGGAAGCAAAACATTCAACAGTAAAATGCTTTTATTGTGATTTGGGAAGAGAACACTTGACAAGTTGTGTATTTTGTTATAGAACCCACTGCAGTGATAGTGCTTTCCAGTTATTTAAAATTAGTGGTTTTTTTCATTTCTTTCTTTTCACCTTTAAGGTACACAACGAAACATTTGAACGATGAGACTACCTCCAAGCAAATTAAATCCATGCTGCAATAACAGTTCTGGAATAAGCACCTGCTGTAGACAGAAGACAGTATTCTGCAATGACTGAGAATGCACAGTTTTCTAGTGATTGCAATTACTATCTCATTTGTTCTTGCTCTTTATTTCTTTCCTCTGTCCCTCTTCCCTCTTTTTTAATCACATTCTTGTTCTTAAGACTTCTTTTCTGTGCCAAAATCAGTCAAGTTATACTCAGAAGGGACCTTGTCCTTTCCAACAGGCCATCTTAGGCAGCTAATATGCATTGCATTTGGGTCTCTACTGAGAAAAAAATCTGTGACTTGAACTAAATATTTTTAAATGTGGATTTTTTTGAAAACTAATATTTAATATTGCTTCTCCTGCATGGCAAACCTGCCTATTCTGCTCTTTAAAAACCCTCGATGACTTTATTTTCTACTGCCGCTTTTTTCATGTGCAGCCAAAATGACAATGTTTAAATTAAGTGTGTTGTATAAATGGTACCCAACACGAACGTTTTTTAAATTAGTAAGACTTTTTGTTTAAAGTTTTAAGTTTGCATTTTGACTTTTTTTTGGTAAGGATGTATGTTGTGTGTTTAACCTTTATTAACTAACGTTAAAAACTGTGATGTGTGCCTAGAGTATTACGTATGCATGTTCATGTCTAAGAATGGCTGTTGATGATAAAATAAAAATCAGCTTTCATTTTTCTAAGTGTGGCTTGGTTTACTGATGTTTTGTTTTTAGAATTATAAAGGCTCTCCCTCTATTTTTTATGGAATGCATATACACATTACATGGTTTTCTCTTCTAGGGGAAAGCTGGGTCTCTTAAATAGTATTTTTGTTTATGGTTGTTTCTGTATACAAATTTAATTGTTTTGAAAATCTTGATAATGCAATAAGATCAGTGGTTTTTGTTATTGACTTGCCCTTTCTTAATTATTTTATATGGATTTTAGTAGTAGAAGGAAATTTATACTCTTTTGATCGCCAGTTACCATAAATGGAAAGGTAACATTGAGAAAGAAAGAGTGTGGAAGGGAGACCCACCACCTTTAATAGAGGGAGAGGACGAGAGTAAGTATGAGAGGCACTGCCCAGAAGAAGATTGAAAACCATGATTTCAGTGGTAGATAGTTAGCATGCAATGTAAGATCATAAGAGCTTAATCATGACTTTCCAATCTCATAATTGAGGGCAGCTGGTTTACGGTTGTCTAGAAGAGCCGTCCTGGTGGTTTAGTGAGAAAAGTGTCTGAACTGAATGAATAGAATTACAAGACTGACTATGAAAAAGGATTATGCGGCTTCTATGAAAAGCCTGCATGACTAACTCCTGACAGTCACACCCATTATCATGGGTTTCCTGCCAGTAGCTCCATCTCTGTCACAGGCTTTGCAACTTCGCATCCAACCAGGCTCAGTACATGCTTTTGAGATTGTTGTGCATGGTACCTTGCTTTCACAACTCTGATCCAAGTGGTCCACGAGCCCATGCGACAAATGCCAGCTCTCATTTCTCAAGGACTAATTGTCCTTGAAAGCTATCCTTGAAGGTGCCTCCAGTGAACCTTCAAGATGACACTGGGTATGTACTCTTAAGGCACTGTGTAAGAATATTATAATGGGTTAAGCATTGGGACCTTACTTGGAAGAAAGGGCATTTGTAGGTGACATGATCTGGAGGTGAAAGCATCCTGGATTTGGACGGGCCCCGATTCTAGTGAGAAGACTTTGGAAGAGGAAAGTGCACAAGGCCACGTGAAAACCATGAACAGTGTGGCTCTAACCGTAGAACCAAGAAGTAGGAGAGAGTCGTGGGAAAGATCCCCAGAGTCTCCAGAAGGAACCAACCCATTCACCACCTTGATTTCACACTCCTGCATCCAGGACTGGGAGAGAATTTTTGTTCTTCTGAGCACCCAACTTGTGATTGGTTATGGCAATACAAGTATTTCATCAGATACCTCCAATGTCTATCTAACTGCACTTCAGATCTCTTCTGAGACTGAGAACTTGAGAGGAAAGCTATGTCTAATTTTTCTTCAGTGTCCCAAGGATCTTGCACAGAACCCAGGTTTGGGTGGGTGCCAGGTGAATGTTTTAATGGAGTGAACGAATACAAAAAAAGGAGACAGCTGGAATAGATAAATATGGTTGTGGCCTTTGCAGTTAAGTGGCTCATATTCTGCGTATCGGAGAATAAGTGGAAAAATCTCTTTAACTCTTGCAGGGGTTAGCAGACTGGTCTGTTGACTTATCTGCCTGCCACCTGTTATTGTACAGCCTGTGAACTAAGAATAGTTTTTACATTTTTAAGACATTGAAAAATGCAGAAAAATATTTTGTGTCGTGTAAAGTATATAAAATTCAAATTCCAGTGTCCATAAATAAAAAAAATTTATTGGAACATGCTCTCACTTGTTTTTATGTTATTCACAGCTACTTTTCAGTACAATGTTCTTGTGACATAGACCATCTGTCCCTCAGAAGCTCAAATATTTACTAGCTATCTGACCTGTTGAAAAACTTGTTCAATTCTGCCTCTGTATACAGTTTTGAGAATCTCATACATTAGAAGCACAGTGCTGTAGACAATGAAAGGAGCCTTGTTTGCTGACAGGAAATTACTTTAATTTCAGGCCTAATACTTGCTATTCAGAGGCTGAGAAGTACAGGGGATGGGGCACTCCTTTGCATATGTCTCACCCTGGTTTGGTCCCTGGCACCACGTGATTCTCTGACCCCACTGGAAGTGAACACTAAGCCCAGAGCCAGGAATAAGCCCGGAACACTGCCAGATGTGCAGTGCTCCCAAACAAAAATCCATAAAGTATGTGTGTAGACCTCAAAGCCCATGGCTGTCAGGGCTTTCAGAGAAGCAGGGATTCTTCTGGCTGTGCAAAGTGGTTGATCTATGTTCTTGATTCCTTTCCAAGGGAAGTGTGTGTCACTCCAGTGTGGGACAACAGGTAGCCTTGGGAGTAAAAACATGGCTTTGCCTTCTGCCCTTAGACTTGGCTCCTAGAGTACTACACAATTTGTCCTTAACTGATGAAAGTGGCCTTCTGATACAGCAGGTGGATGTTTACCCTGTACAACCTGGCTTTGACACCAAGACCACATATGGTTCTCTGAGCACTACCAAGAGTAAGCCCTGAACGTTACCAGGTGAGGCCTCAAAATAGGGGAGGAGGGCAGGATTCCTAGATCGTGATTATTCCCAAGTATCCCCTAGTGTGCCCCACAAAAAATAGGAGACAATCAGCACTCATGGCAGCAGGAGTCAAGGAAGTGATAGTGGAGTGCTTTGTCATCAGTGTTGTCTGTTTCCTGCCTGCCATAATCTCTAGAAATGCACCATTATTAAGCTGCACAGGACAGTGCGAGTTGCTATGGGCTAGGAAGACAGGAAAGTGGATTTGGTAAAAGTGCAGGTGGTCTTGGGTTGTGTGTGGAGTGAAGAAGACCTGGAAGGTAACATATGAGCTAAGTTTGAGGGAAGACGATGGTTGAGAGTGCCGATCTTTGGAGAAAGGGTCCTGCTGAGAACAAGTGCAATGGATGTTTCAAAGCTGGAGAGAAAGCATTGTATGTAGGGTGTTTTCCTTACACGTGGCCCAACTGGGTTCAGCCTCCCATAAGGTCCCTCGAGACCCCCAGGAGTGATTTCTTAAATGCAGAGCCAGTAGTAAATCCAAGTGGGGCCCAAAAACCAGAAAGAAAAAAGGGGGGGAGCCCAGTGAGATTGGAAGAACCCTTGTATGGAAGGATAGCTTAGGGGAGTGATGTGGCCACCAAGAGAGGAACTCTCATTCAAGCAGCCCAAGGACTGGGATCTGTTAACAAAGGGTCACTCTTCCCAGGTTATATCCTGGTGCTCTAGATGGTCCACTGAGTGAGTCTCCCAGTAGTGATTCTTGAGAGCAGAGTCAGAAGTAGACCCTGAGAACTGCCAGATAGTTCCCCGCCCATAAAAAAAGTTGACTGGGAAAATTGAGCTTAAAACTGATGGCACAGCCTCTACTAATCCAGTCATCTGATGATTAGAGAATGTTTTCATTGCCACTGGCCATCTACTCACTACCCAGCAGAGAAAGCCTCTTGCTGGAAGAGAAAAGTGTGTATATAGTTCAGGACAAGCCAAAAGAAATTTTTGGGAAGTCGGGAAATCTTTGGTGAGGCTGCAGGAGACATGAAGGTGAGAACTGGGAAAGGATTTAATATAGACCATGTATCTGGACGAATTGAATGTCAGTTTAGATCTTCCAACTAAAAAATGAATCTATTTTAAAGCCCTGAAGCTTTTTAGTTTGAGCAGTGAGCAAAAAGACCACAGATTGTTGGACAGCACGGCTTGGCCACAGGGAGTGGGAGAATGTTCTTGCTTTCTCCACAAGGGGGAACCCGTGTCAAGACTCAAGTAGAGACTGCAGGAGTTCTGACTGTTGGAGAGTGCAGTTAGGTGTGTTATTTTTAATAGTGTATGGGTTAATGTAAAGTCTGCAGAGATTCCCTGGCTAATGACATTCTCAGTGGTAGTGTTTAATGATATGCCCTCTATATTTAAAAGCAATACCAAATACTCATATGCATACCTGGAAAAATAGCCAAAGGTTTGGATATTAAGATGTTCTTCATGCATTTATAAAATTTAAATAATTTTTATAAAGCCTGACTATTGTTTTGGTAGATCAGCGTCTTCATTAAGAATGAATATATGGGGGCCGGGAAGGTGGCGCTAGAGGTAAGGTGTCTGCCTTACAAGCGCTAGCCAAGGAACGGACCGCGGTTCGATCCCCCGGCGTCCCATATGGTTCCCCCCAAGCCAGGGGCGATTTCTGAGCACATAGCCAGGAGTAACCCCGGAGCGTCAAACGGGTGTGGCCCAAAAACCAAAAACCAAAAAAAAAAAAAAAAAGAATGAATATATGGGGCTGGAGAGATAGCATGGAGGTAAGGTCGTTGGTTGGAATCCCGGCATCTCATATGGACCCCCGAACCTGCTAGGAGCGATTTTGAGCATAGAGCCAGGAGTAACTCCTGAGCGCTGCCTGGTGTGACCCAGAAACCAAATATATATATATATATAGGCAGAATGATAGCAGCAGGTAGGGCATTTGCCTTGTATGCAGCCAACCCCGGTTTAGTTCTCAGCATCCCATTTGGTATCCCGAGACTGCCCAGAGTGATTTCTGAGTGCTGAGCCAGGAGTAACCCTAGCGTTGCCAGCTGTGGCCCCAAACCAAAGAATATATGAAGTTAGCGTGCTAAGAGTAAGCACGACCAGGCCATCTGCTTTACGAGTGCTCTCTTTCCAGTTATGCCCATTTCTGACTGTACACAATCAAGATCACTCACTGAGTAGGCTGGAGAGATAGTACAGGGGTTAAGTAAGGTATTTGCTTTGCATATGAGTCCCTTTGGATCCTCCAGTACCCCATCTGATCCCTTGTAGTCTCCCTGGAAGTGATTCCTAAGCACTGTGGGTGTGGTAAGCTCTGAGCAGTACCGGGTGTGGCCCCAAGTAGGAAAATTTGTTTTGGGGTCATACCCAGCGATGCTCAGGAGTTACTCCTGGCTCTGTGCTTAGAAGTCACTCCTGGCAGTCTGGGGGGACTATATATGGGATGCCGGGTTTCGAACCAGGGTCGGTCTTGTGTTGGCCGCGTGCAAGGCCAACGCCTTGCTGCTGTGCTATCACTCTGGCCCCTTTTGTTTTTGTTTTCAAACAGTAATTTCTTTAAAAGATTACTGGTACCCGATATAATGCTCAAAGGGTTGAGTACATGATTTGTACCAAAGCCCTGGCACCAAACAGTCCCCAGATCACCACTAGGAGTGGCCCCTGAGCACAGAGCTAGGAGAAATCCTGAGTGCTTCTGGGAATAGGCCCCTATCCCAAATCACTGAGGTGGAAATATGCATAATTCCATGTGCACATGAACCACCTCAGTCACACACTTCTCTTTCCCTCCCCCTACCCCACATACTTGTGCTTGGTCATGTTTTACCAAGGAATTGGGTTGGGTTGGGTCTGATTGACTGCTGCTTGGGGTGTGTGCGTGTTTTACCACAACCTCTATCAGGAATTGGGTTGGGTCTGACCGATCGCTGCTTGGGGTGTGTGCGTGTTTTACCACAACCTCTATCAGGAATTGGGTTGGGTCTGATTGCTGCTTGAGGGTGTGTGTGTCTGTGTGTGCAATATGTGCTGATATGTTTCCATATTTTCCAGCATGTTTCCATGACGAGAAGATGGAGTAGGCCAGGAACTTCCCTCCCACCCCTGTTCCACAAACTCTGGATCTCCTGGGTACATCCACTGCACAAGACCTAGTGCTTCAAGGGTTGGCACCTCAAGGACCCCACACACCTCTGTCACCGGGCAGAGAGAAAGCAAAACTGCAGAAAGGTGCTGGGAGCGGAAATGTTAGGGTGATGGCCCGAGTTCTCAAGTGACCTGGACTCTTGTCAGGCACAGTGACCCCCTCACCAAGTCAACCCCACACAGTGACAGCTGACACCAGCGTGTTGGGGGGCTCTTTATCTATAGTAATGTGCCATTTCCACCACAACTGGGAAATCAGGAATTGGGGCCACCTCCATTTTAAGGGTTGGCACAGGGAGCTAGATGAGACCCAGCATAGAGGTGGGAATAATTTGCCCAAAGCTGCGTGGCTGTGATTGGTTAGGCAGCAAAGTACTTTCCTGCCAGAATCCTGATTCAAGGTGAAACCATAGGCTGACTCTAGGGGGTACCTCTCCCCTAGATGTCAAGATGTTGTCTGATGTCTGAAGCAGCCTTGAAAGGGCTGAAGAGAGCAGGGCCCCTAGTTGGTGGGTTCTGGCACTGCATGGAAGCTCCAATCCACTGCCAAGAGCCCCCGGGAGGCAGCGGCCTCTCAGGCTTGGGCCTGCTGGGCTCCCGCACAGGGGCTGGCCAGCAGTTTCAGCCCCTCCAGGGCACCGTAGAGGGCAGAGAGCTGGGGCAGTACGTCGGGATCCCAGGTGAGCGGGCGGACAGAGCCCTGCAGCTCCAGCCCGCAGCTCTCCACCAGGCTGAGGGCCAGGGCCGCGTCCTCCTTGGGCAGAGTGGACAGAGCTTCTGAGGGGAGAGAGAAGGTGGCTTCCTCCTTCAAGTCAAAGGTCACCTTCAGGATGCTCACCACCTGGGGGGACAATGCAGCGGGCTGTCCACCCTTGCCCAGGCTCTGAACCTTGTTCCCCGCAAAGCTGCGACTTGGGGTTAAAGGTGGCCTCTGCAGGGCCCTTTATCCTCCCCTCTCAAATGGCCCAGTGTCCCACCACTGCATGCAATGTTTCCCCTCATTCCAGGGTGCTCACCAGCTCTAACAGCTGAGGTAGGAGCCCCCTGTCCAGGCACTGGGCCAATAGGTCCAATTGGGTGTCGCTGAGCACTGTGGAGAGAGTGGAGCAGAAAATCCTGGTGACTGGGCTGAGAGGTATCTATGCCCCAGGTGGGGAGAAGCCTCAAGCCCTGGCATCTCTGCCCGGAAGGTTCTGGAAGGCTGGAACTCCACCAGCCCACCTCACAAGCACTGAATTTTTTGTTTTTCTTTTTGTTTTTTTGTTTTTGTGTCACACCCGGCGTTGCTAAGGAGTTACTCCTGGCTATCTGCTCAGAAATAGCTCCTGCCAGGCACCGGGCACCATATGGGATTCGAACCAACCACCTTAGGACCCAAAGAGGATGCTTAGCCTCCAATAGTTCCCTCCTTACAGCCCAGGTCCAACCACACCTGCCTCTGTGCCCTGCCCCTACGTGGAAGTAGAAGAGACAGGCAGGAAATGCACCCAGGGACCCACTTTCCTGGAATGCATTCAGTGAATTTGCATTCAGCTCTCTGGAAGAAGAGAGCCAAGGCTCCCACGCTCTTGAGGGTGGGGCTGGACAGGCGCTGGGCATGGAGGGGAGCCATGGCGCAATGGGGAGACCCAGTGAAGAGGGCTGCAGGGAACTGATGGTCAGTAGCACAAGATGGGGCCTAGGCACACACCCCATACACACATGTGATCCTGCCTATGTGAAATTTGAGCACTGTCCACTTCCAGCCCCCTTATGGCCCATCAGTTCTTCTTAGCCAGAACAGTACCAGAAAGGGGACTCTGGGGAATAAAGACCCTGACTTTCTGGGCTGTTTTCACGGCCTGACCCTCTTTCCTGCCCTTGGCTGTGGAGGTGCTGCTGATCTGCACTGACTTGTGGGAAGCGCTTTGCAGGGCTACCACCACCTCCTGTCATCCAGAGATCCCTGCATGAAACCTAGAACCAAAGCCAGGCGGCTGCTCTGAACCAGGGGTGAGGGGGCAAGGTGCAAGGCTGAAAGAAGGCGCTGGGTCTCGAAGTGCCCCTTACCCACGAGTGCACCAAGAATGCAGAGGATGGCTGTGTTTTTTGAGGGCGGCAGGCTGCCCGCGGGATCTTGCAGGCTGCTCAAGATGAGGCCCCCAGGGCCACCAAGCTGTTCCACCACCCCCTTGTCCAAGGCCTTCTCCAGCTGCAGGGGTGGGGACGGGAGAACCGGGTATGTGTGAGTTTCCCTGCCCTTTGTACTTCCAAATCTCCCACCCAGCTGGCCTATGAGCCCTTTACCGAGTCCTCCAGCTCCTGTAGGGCTTTGGGGGTCCGAAGAAGCTCCTGGAGGGCGCCTAGCAGCTTGAGGCGCAGCTCGGGGGACAGTGTCGCCAGGTCCTGTAGCTGGGCCCCCAATTTCTTCTGCAGGCCCCCAAAGCCAAGCTGCTGGTCCAGGGCCCTGTCAGAGCTGGAGCCTGTGGAGGGCAGGAGAGAATGGTCACCCCTGGGCTAGGGTGGGGCCTGCCTCTTGCTCCTCCATCCACCCTGTCTTTGATCCCCATGCCCGCACTTTCCCCCACAATCCACCTTGCCTGAAAAGAGCCCACTCAGGCTTCTCTGCAAGAGGTTTCCTGGCCCTCACCCAGATCCTACATCCCACAGGGAGGCTGAAGTCGGCTCATGAGCATCAGGGTGATAAGTATGGGGTGGGTGACTGCGATTCCTCCTTCTCCCCATCTTGGTCATAGCTTTCCCTACCTCTTGAGAATTTTCCAGAATTCATTGTGGCTTGATCCCCTCACTTGGTGAGGTGGGACCCAGCCCCGAGTGTTGGAGCAAAAGCTGTGTGTGAGGGTAGCCTGTAGGGGCTCAGAAGGCCCACTTCCCACTCCCCATTCTTCGATTCATTTTCTCTCTGTGCTCTTAGCATGTTCCTGTTCTTGCCTCACTAGGCCTAGAAAGCGCTGGTCCACCCACCTATGGAGTGATGGGAATGGTGTGGACAGAGAGGACTTCTCAGAACTTAGCCCTGGCACCTGGGAAAGGGCTTTCCAGCCAGGGTGGTGGCGCTCACCTCTGTTGGTGTCTCCGCAGAACTTGCCTTTGGGCAGGTGTAGAACAGCTGTTGGGGGGGGCAGAGAGAGGGTAAACTACAACTCAGGAGGTGTCTGTACCTCTCTCTGCTGGCCATCTTAGTTAGGGCCAGGCGTGCTGGGGTCTCTGAGAGCCAAGACTGCTGGGGCTCTCCTCCTCAAGTGACAGCACAGGACCCTCCAGATGACAAGCCACACAGTCATGCTTACCCCTTAGTGCCTGGGAGCCTTCAGCTCCTATCCCTTCCAGTAGAGAATGGGGTGTATCCTGCCCCCCACCCAGACCTGCCCTGCAGCTTCGAGGGTAAGGGCTGGGCATCCAGAGTGCATCTCACCCTCCACCCTGAAGGGCTCCAAGACTGGATGAAGGCCAGATCTCACCCCAGCCAAATGATACCCCTCAGGGCAAGTACAGGCTGGGGCAGGAGCCGCTCCCCTCATGTTGGCCAGCTTAGCAGCTCCCCAGGGACAGGATGCTATTCATATACTGACTGCTCTCCCCTCCACAGCCCTCCATTCCTACTTACCCCAGCGATCCTCCTTGATTACCAGGCGTAGGACCCTGTAGGCCATAATGCTGCCCTGTGGGATGGACAATACTTTCTCTGTTGGCACCTGGCCCTGCACCTACATGGTTGGCAGGAAGGATGAAACTATGACTACAGGCCCACAGGATTCTGGGGCCCGTGGGAAATGGTCCTGGGGAGCACATAGGGGGAAGGTCTTCAATGGTTGGGTTGCAGAGACTAGAGGGGACTGTTGGGAATGCTCACACACACAGCAAGGCCAACATCTTTGAAAGAAGTATTGGCCAAAATAACAGCAACAGCACAAAAGTCAAAAGCATCTTTTTTAGGGGAGTCCATGCTGGCTCTAAAATAATCTCACACAGGGATCTCCAACCAACCAGGGAATGACTGGGACCTCCAACAAATGCTATTATCCCAAAGGGGAGGAGCATTGAATCAACTTTGGAGCACCTCCCAATATTGCATCTTGAACCACTCTGGGTTCCACCTCCAGCACCTACTTCCATATCAAGTCAATACCTCCACCAAAACCCTGCACCAATAACAGCAACAAACGAAACAAATCTTGGAAAAAATGAGGAAAGAGGGATTCCTTGTTTGCTATTGAAGGGGATATAAAAGGATGTAGCCATTCTGGAAAACACAGTTTTTGAGATGACTCAAACACTTCAAGTCCAAGGTCAGCGAGGTACTGGGGTTATTCTTGCCTAGCATGCAACTCACTTTGGTTGAGTCCCTGAGCATCAGGGGTCACTCTGGAGCACAGAGAGAGAACTAGACAGAACTAGGCCCTGAGCACAGCTAGGGCTTAGATCTCCCCTCCACAATCCTGAATCTTAAGAACAGCCCATTTTCCCCACTTCAGAGTGTTTCCCCAGAAACTATAAAAAGGATGAATTTGAAGGCTAATACCATGATCCTTCCTGCTCCTCACAGCAGGTTTCCCAATGACACAGTTGCTAACACCCCCTGGATGCAACAGACCTAACTTTGATACCTTCCACCCTAATGGCCCCAGGAGCCTGCCACAAATCATCCTGCAGCATAATGCCAAGGAATAAGCCTGAGCATAGCCAGGTGTGGCTTCCAAACAAAGAAAAAACAAAAAATTCAGAAGAACTGAAGGACTGCTGTGTGGAGGGCAGGGGTGTGGCCTTAGGTGTTTGTATGTCAGCATTTTTATTCATGGGAAAACCTTTCTTTAGAGGACAAGTCCTTGACTACACTAACTATCATGGCAATGCTAATGAATGAGAGAAATAGAATGCCTGTCTCGAATACAGGCAGGAGGTGGGGAAAGAGGGAGATGGGGGGCACTGGTGGTGGAAAGGTTGCACTGGTAAAGGGGGGTGTTCATTTTATGACTGAAACCCAACTACAATCATGTACTTAATCATGGTGCTTAAATGAAGAAAAATATTTTTTAAAAAAAGGGCAACTCCTGGCACATCTTGATAAGAAGTTCAGCCACATCCAGTACTATTCAGGGACCATCAGGCACTTGGGGATGAACTCAAGGCCTTGTGTATACTAAGTCTGTGCTCTAACATTCTCTTCCCAGCCTTGAATTATAGTGAACAGAGGTCCAATACCTGCAGCACATGGCTCCTGCGTCACTGCTAGGGTGGCTCTGATGGCTCCCAGTATCAGTATTCGACCTTCGTGGGGCTCCTGGCCCAGTTGGCTGAGCCCTTTCCCCAAGCCCAAGCAAACTAAGCCAAACAAGCCCCAAACAACAGCTTCTCTCCAAGGGATTTTGACATGCTGAGAGTCTTGGCACAAGCACCCACACACTCACTGTACCCTCAGACAAGGGGATTTTGAGGCAGGGTGTGGGTAGAACTTCTTGGAGGTCCCACTTAGCTCAACAATGCCTGCACCTTTGGGTGGCCAGACTGTCCTGTTCCCTCAGTCTTGTCCTGCACGGTTTCCACAGCTTCTGTTACCACATATAGGTTCTCTCTCTCCTCCCAGTTTTTCAGGAACGAGGGCTGTGGCACCCTCACTTTCCTGCAAGCAAATGAGGGGCAGGAGAAGACGCATAGATGAAGGGCCTCTTCCAGCATCTTCAAGTTCTGAGCCTCCTGCTGGGGGCATCTCGGACCCATGATGGAGGTAGGAAGATTGCTAGAATGTGGGGCTTGTGCTCAGAACCTACTCAATTAAGATCAGTCCAGATGCTTGGAAAAGGGGAGAGGGTGGAGGATAAAAATCAGACACCTCCATCTCCTACTGGGTAAATTACCCAGGATAGAGGCTGCAGTCTGGCTTTCTGCAAGTTGGGCTTAATGAAAGGTGGAAGTTATTCAAGCTTTACATAAAACCCTGATTTCTACAGAAAGGATCTCTGTCATCCCCTGGCTCCAGTCTATCACATTTCATAGCCTTTTTCTCCCTCTTTAATATCCTTCCTTCTACCCATCGATCCATCCACCCCTAATCTCCCCCCCTCCCACCCCACCTGTTAGTTTCTAACTTCTCTTGAAAATTGTATTGTTGAGTTCACATCTTCCTAGAAGATGTGAGAAGGTGCTTTCTGCCATGTTCTCTGCCATACCTGAGCTCCACATCCAGTCACGGCATCTGTGTCTTCTCCTGGCAATCTCTGCCCTGACATCAGACCCTCCGGCTTGTCCATGTTCTCTTCCCTGGGCCCTATCTCTACTGGTAGACCCAACCCCCACTTAGGACTTTCCTGTTTCACTTCCTTCTAGAGCCTGGAGGGACCAGGCAGACCCCAATAGATAGACTCTATCCTCACTCACCTATTCTCCACCAGGGCCTCCCAGGTGTTGGGGGACACGCTGAGGGTCTGCACAGCCAGCTTAGCGTTGCGGCTTGCCTTGTTGCTGGTTGTCAACTGTCTTTGCAGCCCAGAGCTTGCTTCCAGGGCACCTGTTCCTACTCCTGTCTCCTGGATATGAAAGGGTTGACTCTGGCTTACTTCTGGGGAGAAGAGGTCATGGTAGTGCCAGTCAGTGGTGGTGGCAAACTTGACTTGTCACAGCTCCAGGCTGTGTCTGCTGCCCCCACTTGGGGGTACAATCCCGGGTAAGTCAGGCAACTTTGGAGGTCTGTTTTCTCTTTGAGGCTGTTGACTTTATGGAGGGCTTGTTTTGAGTGGGAAGGAGGCCACACTAGTGATGCGCAGGGCCCATTTGTGCCTCTGTGCTTAGGGTTCAGCCCTGACAATGCTTAGGGATGGTCAGGGACCAAATTGGGTCAGCACAAAGTAAGGGAAGTCCTTATCCATTCTATTATCTCTCTTGTCCCCATTTATGCAAAGATACAAAGGCACAGAGAAGAAATAGAACTTCCCCTAGTCAGGATTTTGAGACAGATGCAGGGACAGGTCACAGGTCATAGCATGCAGCTGACTCCATCCATGGCAACCACTGCCACCGTATGTATGGAATGACCTGTCATTACTGTCATACAGCATGGAACAGGAAGATACCAGATCTCCTTTGTCCCCCCACAGTGCAGGGGAGGGTGTCCGTAGTCCATAGTTGATAGGCCAGGCAGGTTGGAGGTTACTGTGTGCCTGGCAGAGGGTGTTCACTTGCTTGGCCACATCCACCGCCCACCACTAGCATCCCCTGCCCTCCTGCTCAAAGTACCTGGTTCTGGGGTGCCGGGCTCTAGCACGTCCAGGAGCGAGTACTCTGTGGGGATGATTGGGGTGTCCCAAGGCCAGGGGTGGCGTCTGCGCTTCTTCCTCACCAGGCAGAAAGGACGTAGGAGGAGGGCATTGGTCAAGCTGTCCACAGGCACCAGCTCCCCCTTTCTTCCCAGCACTTTGACCAAGCTCTTGGTGTCCCTCTCAAACAAGGAAGACATGGTCCTGAGGGGGCCCCTGAGGGAGGAGAAGGCCAGTCGTAAACCCTCGGGTCTCATTGATGTGAGGAGCAGGGGCACCCATCACGGTGACCTCAACCACTCCACACCTGTGGGAAGAGAACTCAAGATTCTCCAGGGCTTAAGAACCTCTTTCTATTTCCGAGGGGCCTTCTCTCATGCCTTGGTGTCCCCATTGATGCAGTACGTGTGTGTTCACATGAATGGAAAATACTGGCAATTAGGATTACCTGTAGCTGTACTTGTCTTTGGGGGCCTAGGAGGAGGGTGGGCTTGAGCTATACCAGGGACTGTGAATTGTATGGTAGAGAACCCATGGTATTATCGCTGTGTATTTCAGGGTGCTGGAATTTGAACATGGCTCAGGGATGTGCAAGACAAGTGTCCTGCCTGTACTATGGGCCCTCCTCCTCACCTTCCCTTTTCCCCTTCTCTCCTTCTCTCCCTCCCTTTATATCTTCCCTCCTTCCCTTTTCTCCCTCTATCCTCATTCTTTGCCTCCTTTCTTCCTTCCCTTCCTGCTTTCTTCCCTCCCTCCATTCTTCCTTCCCTACTTTCTTTTGTCTTTTTCTCCTCCCTCTCTTCTTCCTTTCTTAATCTCTCCTTCACTCCTTCCTTCATTCCTTTGTTCCTGCCTTCCTTTATTCCTTTCTTTGGGTCACAATGGCTCTGGATTCAGAAATCACTCCTCTTAGGGTTTAGGAGATGATATGGCCTGCTGGGGATTGAACTTTGTCAGCCTTGGTCAGAAAGACAAGTGTCCAGCCATTGTACTATCACTTTGGCCTCATAACATCATATATTTCATCAGCGTTCATCAAGTAACGTTTTAGAGATTTCATTCCCCAATCAGAGAAGGTTCTTGATTTAAAAGGCTTTCCCTGTTAGAGTTTTCTTTTCTTTTCTTTTTCTTTTTCTTTTTTTTTTTTTTTTGGCTTTTGGTCCACACCAGGTGGTGCTCAGGGCTTTCTCCTGGTTCTGCTTGCACTCCTGGGAACAGAATCACGATCAGCTGTGTGCCAGGCAAGCACTTTCCTACTGTACTGTCTCTCCAGCTCAGGGCCTCTATTAGGACTGTGAGGAGGACTAGTGAGATCTCTTTATAGATATTCAGGACAGTACTCAGCAGAGGATTCAGAACAAGCATTTTTTCTCCTTGGTTCTGGCCTCATATCCTGCTTCCATTTTTGAGGTGCAACTTTAGTTCCCCTTTTCTTTTTCTTTTCTTTTTTGATTTTTGGTTTTGGGGCCAGACCCGGTGACACTCAGGAGTTACTTCTGGCTATGTGCTCAGAAATCACTCCTGGCTTGGGGGACCATATGGTACGCCTGGGGATCGAACCACAGTCTGTCATAGGTTAGCCGCTTGCAAGGCAAACACCCTACCACTTGCACCACCGCTCCAGTCCCCTTCTTTTTTCTTTCATGATGGAAGAAATAGGCCAAGGAGAAGCCTCTGGTGGGCAGAGCCAACCAGCACAACTCTATAGGGTAATCATTCCCAGAAATTAATTCAGGATAATTTAAGATAATTTATGAAAATGATCAACAACACATGACAATTCATGGTAACACACAGTAAAACAAAGCAACTCACACAACGTACAGCAATACATGACAACATATGGTCATTCATGGCAGCACACCATAATTAATGGAAACACATGGTAATGACGCTAATAATGGTAAGACATGGTCATACATGGAAACACACAGTACAAAAAGTAACAAGGGAACGCAAGGTAATAACAGTAACATACGATTGATTGTCCAAGGTGATAAGGCAAAGGCAGGCAAGCTGGGAAACAGGCCTCTGGGAGGAAGCTGGAGGATGCTACGTCGGGCGGGCCCGGCCTGCAGGAAGCCCTAGAAAGGCACCCACGAGCCAGTGGCAGCTCAACCGACACCCCAGTCCGGTACCGCCCAGAGCCCAGGCCCAGGGCGGAGGGGACCCCAGGACTTTGGGGCAGCCTGGACTAGGACAGCTGGGTTAGGAGAGAAGGAGGGATGGGGAGAGCCCTACTCCTCTCTAGCCCATCTGCCCAGAACTTGGGGTCTCCCCTCCCTGCCTCGCCCCTACCTGGACTCTAGTCTCGGTGGAGGGGTGAGTGTCCGGTACCCCTAGAACACTCAGGGCCCCTCCCCCAGGCCACGGTTTTCAGCACCCGCCCTCCTGAACTCCCTTTTGCCAGCTTTCAGGAAGTCTTTGCACATGTGTTTCCATGTTTCACACTTGACCTTGCTGGTGTGCGTTTTTGTAGTTTCTTGTTTTATTTATTTTTGTTATGTTTTTCTTCTTTTTAGCCTTTCTTCTTTTAAATTAATATTTATAGCCTCTAGATGGACTCCCAGCTTTGTGTTTCTTTTCTTTCTTTCTTTCTTTCTTTTCTCTTTCTTTCTTTCTTTCTTTCTTTCTTTCTTTCTTTCTTTCTTTCTTTCTTTCTTTCTTTCTTTCTTTCTTTCTTTCTTTCTTTCTTTCTTTCTTTCTTTCTTTCTTTCTTTCTTTCTTTCTTTCTTCTTTCTTTCTTTCTTTCTTTTTCTTTCTTTCTTTCTTTCTTTCTTTCTTTCTTTCTTTCTTTCTTTCTTTCTTTCTTTCTTTCTTTCTTTCTTTCTTTCTTTCTTTCTTTCTTTCTTTCTTTCTTTCTTTCTTTCTTTCTTTCTTTCTTTCGTTCGTTCTTTCTTTCTTTCTTTCTTTCTTTCTTTCTTTCTTTCTTTCTTTCTTTCTTTCTTTCTTTCTTTCTTTCTTTCTTTCTCTCTCTTCTTTCCTTCCTTTTCTTTCTTTCTTTCTTTCTTTCTTTCTTTCTTTCTTTCTTTCTTTCTTTCTTTCTTTCTTTCTTTCTTTCTTTCTTTCTTTCTTTCTTTCTTTCTTTCTTTCTTTCTTTCTTTCTTTCTTTCTTTCTTTCTTTCTTTTCTTTCTTTCTTTCTTTCTTTCTTTCTTTCTTTTCTCTCTTTCTTTCTTTCTTTCTTTCTTATCTTTTTCTTTCTTTCAATCTTTTTCTTTCTTTCTTTCTTTCTTTCTTTCTTTCTTTCTTTCTTTCTTTCTTTCTTTCTTTCTTTCTTTCTTTCTTTCTTTCTTTCTTTCTTTCTTTCTTTCTTTCTTTCTTTCTTTCTTTCTTTCTTTCTCTCTCTTCTTTCCTTCCTTTTCTTTCTTTCTTTCTTTCTTTCTTTCTTTCTTTCTTTCTTTCTTTCTTTCTTTCTTTCTTTCTTTCTTTCTTTCTTTCTTTCTTTCTTTCTTTCTTTCTTTCTTTCTCTCTCTCTCTCTCTCTCTTTCTTTCTTTCTTTCTTTCTTTCTTTTCTCTCTTTTTCTTTCTCTTTCTCTTTCTCTCTCTCGCTTTCTTTCTTTCTTTCTCTCTCTTTCTTTCTCTCTCTCTCTTTCTTTCTTTCTTTCTTTCTTTCTTTCTTTCTTTCTTTCTTTCTTTCTTTCTTTCTTTCTTTCTTTCTTTCTTTCTTTCTTTCTTTCTTTCTTTCTTTCTTTTCTCTCTCTCTTTCTTTCTTTCTTTCTTTCTTTCTTTCTTTCTTTCTTTCTTTCTTTCTTTCTTTCTTTCTTTCTTTCTTTCTTTCTTTCTTTCTTTCTTTCTTTCTTTCTTTCTTTCTTTCTTTCTTTCTTTCTTTCTTTCTTTCTTTCTTTCTTTTCTCTCTTTCTTTTCTCTCTCTTTCTTTCTCTCTTTCTTTCTTTCTCTCTCTCTTTCTTTCTTTCTCTCTTTCTTTCTTTCTTTCTTTCTTTCTTTCTTTCTTTCTTTCTTTCTTTCTTTCTTTCTTTCTTTCTTTCTTTCTTTCTTTCTTTCTTTCTTTCTTTCTTTCTTTCTTTCTTTCTTTCTTTCTTTCTTTCTTTCTTTCATTTCTGTTCTTCTTTTTCCTTTTTAATTTTTATTATGGTCAAAGTGAATTACAAATATAAAACCGTAATATTTAAGGCATATAGTGACAATAAATGAGGGGTATTCCCACCACCAGTGTTGTCCTCCCTCCATCCCTGTTTCCAGCGTGCATCCCATGTCTCCCTCCTTTAAACCCCCATAAAGCTAGTTTAACTGTTTCCTACTTAGTAACTTGTTATATATTGGGTATCAATTCTGTTGTCGTTGACTTTTAGTTTGGTGTTCAAGTCTGATTATTTTTTTTTTTTTTTTTGGTTTTTGGGCCACACCCGGTGACGCTCAGGGGTTACTCCTGGCTATGCGCTCAGAAGTCGCTCCTGGCTTGGGGGACCATATGGGACGCCGGGGGATCGAACCGCGGTCCGTCTCCTAGGCTAGCGCAGGTAAGGCAGGCACCTTACCTCCAGCGCCACCGCCCGGTCCCAAGTCTGATTATTTTTATTTCCATTAAATGTTCATATGAATGTCTGGTCTTGGTACCTTCCATTTTCTCCCCTCATATTATGAGGCTGACCCAGATAATTCCAGTAATGTGGTTCTGTTGGAGATATAAGAAAAGGTAAGGGAGAGAAAAAACAAAAACAAAAACAAAGAAACAAAAAGAACTATGAGCAGTTCATCTAGGTGTTACAAATACCCTTTAGAAGAAGAAAGGGAAGAAAGAAAGAAAAAGGGAACAAAACAAAACAAAAAACCATAAGGCAGTAACAGTAAAAGTACAGATTTTTTTGTATAGGTCCTTTACGTCTTTGGTCAAGTTGGCTCCAAGGTATTTTGAGTTTGTGTGGCACTAATGTGAATGGGATTGCCTTCTTGACGTCCATCTCTTCCCTATCATTATTGGTGTATAAAAAGTCCATTGATTTCTCTGTGTTAACCTTGTAGCCTGCCACCTTGCTATATGAGTCTTTTGTTTCTAGAAGCTTTTAGGTAGAGTCTTTAGGGTTTTCTAAGTAGAATATCATGTCATCTGCAAACAATAAGAACTTGACTTCTTCCTTTCCTATCTGGATTCCCTTGATATCTTTTTCTTGCCTGATCTCTATAGCAAGCACTTCTAGTACTACATTGAAGAGGAGTGGTGAGCGGACAGCTTTGTCTTGTATGAGAATTTAAAGGAACGCCTTTTAGTTTTTATCCATTGAGGATAATATTTGCATTGGCTTGTGGTAGATGGCTTCAACTAGATTGAGAAAGGTTTCTTTCATTCCCATCTTGCTGAGAGTTTTGATCAAGAATGGGTGTTGGACCTTTTCAAATGCTTTCTCTGAGTCTATACAAAGAAAACTATAAAGCCCTGCTCCAAGAAATAAGAGAGGACACACAGAAATGGAAACATATACCCTGCTCATGGATTGGTAGGATTAACATCATTAAAATGGCAATACTCCCCAAAGCATTATACAGATTTAATGTGATCCCCTTAAAAATACTCATGACATTCTTCAAAAAAGTGGATCAAACACTTAGGAAGTTCATCTGGAACAATAAGCACCCTTGAATAGCTAAAGCACTCCTAGGGAAAAGGAAAATGTGAGGCATTACTGTCCACAACTTTAAACTGTACTACAAAGCAATAGTTATCAAAACAGCATGGTATTGGAATAAAGGCAGGCCCTCAGATTAGTGGAATAGGCTTGAGTTCTCAGACAATGTTCCCCAGACATACAATCACTTAATTTTTTAAATATAATTTTTATTTTGATCGTAGTGGTTTACATATTGTTGACAATAATATTATAGGTACATATTTACATAAAATCAGGGGGGTTCCCATCACCAATTTGTCCTCCCTACACCTCCGTGTTCGTCCTATAACCCATATCCTCCTCCCTCACCCCCAGGGCTGCGAGAATATGTGGTCCCCTCGGTACCTTGCTTACTACTTAGTAGTCTTGGTCTTGGTGCCTCCCTTATTTCCCCCTCTAACTGGAGAAAGGATTACATAATTCAAGTTATGTGGTTTTATTTGAAGA
Organism: Suncus etruscus; assembly: GCF_024139225.1. NCBI lineage: Eukaryota > Metazoa > Chordata > Mammalia > Eulipotyphla > Soricidae > Suncus > Suncus etruscus. The sequence continues at coordinate 38,549,442 of NC_064866.1, read as the reverse complement.
AGAGAAAAGTAATAAACTGGGGTAAAAGTCTAATATGCCGAAAATGGGCGGAATCCTTCTAGAGGCTCTCATCGTCAGTTTGAGAGATGAAAGAGAAAAAGAAGGTGAAACACCCCAACAGTACAAAAAGAAGTGTCAAATATCCAGTGAGCACTCCAGTCACCACAAAAAGAGCCATGGTCTTGAGTTAAAAAACATGGCGGAGCACCTAAAGAAAGAAAAGTAAAGAAGAAAAAAAAAGACAATATAAATATAAATAGGGACAACAACTTCAATATCCACACCAAAACAAAGAAATCGACAAAAAGTACATAGGTAAATAAAAATAATAATAATAATAAATGAAGAAAAAATAATATATAAAAGATAAAAAATGTTTTGTGCTTTTTGCCTTTTTTTCCCTCCTGCACTGGCACAATAAATATTGGGTTTATTCGAAAAGGAATTCACTTGGCCTAAGCACTATGGGATTTCTCCACCCTTGGGATATATTGTCACGGGATTAACTGTAGACTCCTTTCAGTTTTATTTACTCTACCGGTGGTGCTTTCGTGCTGTTTGGAAAACTGCTCCTTCCTGGGTGATGAAATAAGATCTCAGTATCTAGAGATCTCAGTATCTGCACAGTTCCAGGAGTGGGACTTATGATAAAGTCTTTCTTTGACAATCATCTAATTTTTGACAAAGGAGCAAATCCTAAGTGGAGCAGGGAAAACCTCTTCAACAAGTGGTGCTGGCAGAACTGGTTAGCCACTTGCAAAAAAGTGAACATAGACCCCCAGTTAACATCATGTACGAAGGTAAAATCCAAATGGATTAAAGACCTTGATATCAGACCTGATACCATAAGGTATATAGAACAACATGTCAGTAAAACACTCCATGACATTGAGACTAAAGGCATCTTCAAGGAGGAAACTGCACTTTCCATACAAGTGGATGCAGAAATCAACAGATGGGAATACATTAAGCTGAGAAGCTTCTGCGCCTCAAAAGAAATAGTGCCCAGGATACAAGAGACACCCACCGTGTGGGAGAAACTATTCACCCAACACCTATCAGATAAGGGGCTAATATCCAAAATATACAGGGCACTGACAGAACTTTACAAAAAAAAACAAAAACATCTAATCCCATCAAAAAATGGGGAAAAGAAATGAATAGACACTTTGATAAAAAAGAAATACAAATGGCCAAAAGGCACATGAAAAATTGCACCACATCACTAATCATCAGGGAGATGCAAATCAAAACAACGATGAGATACCATCTCACACCACAGACATTGGCATACATCACAAAGAATGAGAACAATCAGTGATGGGGGGGATGTGGAGAGAAAGGAACTCTTTTTTTTTTTTTTTTTTTTTGGTTTTTGGGCCACACTCGGCGGTGCTCAGGGGTTACTCCTGGCTGTCTGCTCAGAAATAGCTCCTGGCAGGCACGGGGGACCATATGGGACACCGGGATTCGAACCAACCACCTTTGGTCCTGGATCGGCTGCTTGCAAGGCAAATGCCGCTGTGCTATCTCTCCGGGCCCGAGAAAGGAACTCTTATCCACTGCTGGTGGGAATGCCATCTAGTCCAACCTCTATGGAATTTAGAGATGAAATCTCTATGGATATAGAGATTCCTTCAAAATCTGGAAATTGAGCTTCCATTCAACCCAGCTATTCCACTCCTAGGGATATACCCTAGAAACACAAGAATACAATACAAAATCCCCTTCCTCACACCTATATTTATTGCAGCACTATTTACAATAGCCAGGCTCTGGAAACAACCAAGATGGCTAAAGAAACTGTGGTACATATACACAATGGAATATTATGCAGCTGTCAGGAGAGATGAAGCCATGAAATTTTCCTATACATGGATGTACATGGAATCTATCATGCTGAGTGAAATAAGTCAGGAGAGAGAGAGAGAGAGACGCAGAATAGTCTCACTCATCTATGGGTTTTAAAAAAAGTAAAAGTTATTTTTGCAACAATCCTCAGAGACAATGAGAGGAGGTCTGGAACTACCAGCTCACTTCATGAAGCTCACCACAAAGAGTGGTGAGTGCAGTTATAGAAATAACTACATTGAGAACTACCATAATCATGTGAATGAATGAGCGAACTGCAAAGCCTGTCTGGAGTAGAGGTGGGGGTGGCGTGGGATGTAGGGAGATTTGGGACATTGGTGGTAGGAATGTTGCACTGGTGAAGGGGGGTGTTCTTTATATGACTGAAATCTAATCACAATCATATTTGTAATCAAGATATTTAAATAAAGAAAAAAAGGAAAAAAACAACAAAAGTACAAAATGAACAAAAAAACCAAACAAACCAAAACCCAAAACCATCAACTACGAAAACAAAACAAAACAAAACAAGCCCCCCCAAAAAAAGAAAAAGAAAAAAAAAACAAAAACAGTAAAAAACCCCAAACCAGCAACTACTTGAAAGGTTTGTGTCTTTCTTTTTCTTCCTTCCTTCCTTCCTTCCTTCCTTCCTTCCTTCCTTCCTTCCTTCCTTCCTTCCTTCCTTCCTTCCTTCCTTCCTTCCTTCCTTCCTTCCTTCCTTCCTTCCTTCCTTCCTTCTCTTTCTTCCTTCCTTTCTTTTCTTTCTTTCTTTCTTTCTTTCTTTCTTTCTTTCTTTCTTTCTTTCTTTCTTTCTTTCTTTCTTTCTTTCTTTCTTTCTTTCTTTCTTTCTTTCTTTCTCTCTCTCTCTCTCTCTCTCTCTCTTTCTTTCTTTCTTTCTTTCTTTCTTTCTTTCTTTCTTTCTTTCTTTCTTTCTTTCTTTCTTTCTTTCTTTCTTTCTTTCTTTCTTTCTTTCTTTCTTTCTTTCTTTCTTTCTTTCTTTCTTTCTTTCTTTCTTTCTCTCTCTTTCTTTCTCTCTCTCTCTTCCTTCCTTTCTTTCTTTCTTTCTTTCTTTCTTTCTTTCTTTCTTTCTTTCTTTCTTTCTTTCTTTCTTTCTTTTTTTTTTTTTTTTTTTTTTTGTGGTTTTTGGGTCACACCCGGCAGTGCTCAGGGGTTATTCCTGGCTCCATGCTCAGAAATTGCTCCTGGCAGGCACAGGGGACCATATGGGACGCTGGGATTCGAACCGATGACCTTCTGCATGAAAGGCAAACGCCTTACCTCCATGCTATCTCTCCAGCCCCTCTTTCTTTCTTTCTTTCTTTCTTTCTTTCTTTCTTTCTTTCTTTCTTTCTTTCTTTCTTTCTTTCTTTCTTTCTTTCTTTCTTTCTTTCTTTCTTTCTTTCTTTCTTTCTTTCTTTCTTTCTTTCTTTCTTTCTTTCTTTCTTTCTTTCTTTCTTTCTTTCTTTCTTTCTTTCTTTCTTTCTTTCTTTCTTTCTTCTTTCTCTTTCTTTCTTTCTTTCTTTCTTTCTTTCTTTCTTTCTTTCTTTCTTTCTTTCTTTCTTTCTTTCTTTCTTTCTTTCTTTCTTTCTTTCTTTCTTTCTTTCTTTCTTTCTTTCTTTCTTTCTTTCTTTCTTTCTTTCTTTCTTTCTTTCTTTCTTTCTTTCTCTTTCTCTCTCTTTCTCTCTTTCTTTCTTTCTTTTTTTTTTTTTTTTTAATTTTTGTATTTTTTTTTTTAATTTTTTTTTTTTTTTAAACACCTTGATTACATACATGATTGTGTTTGGGTTTCAGTCATAAAAGGAACACCACCCATCACCAGTGCAACATTCCCATCACCCAAGTCCCAAATCACCCTCCTCCCCACCCAACCCCCGCCTGTACCCTAAACAGGCTCTACATTTCCCTCATACATTCTCAATATTAGGACAGTTCAAAATGTAGTTATTTCTCTAACTAAACTCATCACTCTTTGTGGTGAGCTTCCTGAGGTGAGCTGGAACTTCCAGCTCTTTTCTCTTTTGTGTCTGAAAATTATTATTACAAGGGTGTCTTTCATTTTTCTTAAAACCCATAGATGAGTGAGACCATTCTGCGTTTTTCTCTCTCTCTCTGACTTATTTCACTCAGCATAATAGATTCCATGTACATCCATGTATAGGAAAATTTCATGACTTCATCTCTCCTGACAGCTGCATAATATTCCATTGTGTATATGTACCACAGTTTCTTTAGCCATTCATCTGTTGAAGGGCATCTTGGTTGTTTCCAGAGTCTTGCTATGGTAAATAGAGCTGCAATGAATATAGGTGTAAGAAGGGGTTTTTGTATTGTATTTTTGTGTTCCTAGGGTATATTCCTAGGAGTGGTATAGCTGGATCGTATGGGAGCTCGATTTCCAGTTTTTGGAGGAATCTCCATATCGCTTTCCATAAAGGTTGAACTAGACAGCATTCCCACCAGCAGTGGATAAGAGTTCCTTTCTCTCCACATCCCCGCCAACACTGTTTATTCTCATTCTTTGTGATGTGTGCCATTCTCTGGGGTGTGAGGTGGTATCTCATCGTTGTTTTGATTTGCATCTCCCTGATGATTAATGATGTGGAACATTTTTTCATGTGTCTTTTGGCCATGCATATTTCTTCTTTGTCAAAGTGTCTGTTCATTTCTTCTCCCCATTTTTTGATGGGGTTAGATGTTTTTTTCTTGTAAAGTTCTGTCAGTGCCTTGTATATTTTGGAGATTAGCCCCTTATCTGATGGGTATTGGGTGAATAGTTTCTCCCACTCAGTGGGTGGCTCTTGTATCCTGGGCACTATTTCCTTTGAGGTGCAGAAGCTTCTCAGCTTAATATATTCCCATCTGTTAATCTCTGCTTTCACTTGCTTGGAGAGTGCAGTTTCCTCCTTGAAGATGCCTGTAATGTCCTGTAGTGTTTTGCCTATGTGCTGTTCTATATATCTTATGGTTTTGGGGCTGATATCGAGGTCTTTAATCCATTTGGATTTTACCTTTGTACATGATGTTAGCTGGGGGTCTAAGTTTAATTTTTTGCAAGTGGCTATCCAATTGTGCCAACACCACTTGTTGAAGAGGCTTTCCCTGCTCCATTTAGGATTTCCTGCTCCTTTATCAAAAATTAGATGGTTGTGTCTCTGGGGAACATTTTCTGAGTATTCAAGCCTATTCCTCTGATCTGAGGACCTATCCTTATTCCAATACCATGCTGTTTTGATAACTGTTGCTTTGTAGTACAGTTTAAAGTTGGGAAAAGTAATTCCTCCCATATTCTTTTTCCCAATGATTGCTTTAGCTATTCGAGGGTGTTTATTGTTCCAAATGAATTTCAAAAGTGTCTGATCCACTTCTTTGAAGAATGTCATGGGTATCTTTAGAGGGATGGCATTAAATCTGTATAATGCCTTGGGGAGTATTGACATTTTGATGATGTTAATCCTGCCAATCCATGAGCAGGGTATGTGTTTCCATTTCCGTGTGTCCTCTCTTATTTCTTGGAGCAGAGTTTTATAGTTTTCTTTGTATAGGTCCTTCACATATTTAGTCAAGTTGATTCCAAGATATTTGAGTTTGTGTGGTACTAGTGTGAATGGGGTTGTTTTCTTAATGTCCATTTCTTCTTTATTACTGTTGGTGTATAGAAAGGCCATTGATTTTTGTGTGTTAATTTTGTAGCCTGCCACCTTGCTATATGAGTCTATTGTTTCTAGAAGCTTTTTGATAGAGTCTTTAGGGTTTTCTAAGTAGAGTATCATGTCATCTGCAAACAGTGAGAGCTTGACTTCTTCCTTTCCTATCTGGATTCCCTTGATATCCTTTTCTTGCCTAATCGCTATAGCAAGTACTTCCAGTGCTATGTTGAATAGGAGTGGTGAGAGAGGACAGCCTTGTCTTGTGCCAGAATTTAGAGGGAAGGCTTTCAGTTTTTCTCCATTGAGGATAATATTTGCCACTGGCTTGTGGTAGATGGCCTTCACTATATTGAGAAAGGTTCCCTCCATTCCCATCTTGCTGAGAGTTTTGATCAAGAATGGGTGTTGGACCTTATCAAATGCTTTCTCTGCATCTATTGATATGATCATGTGGTTTTTATTTTTCTTGTTATTGATGTTGTGTATTATGTTGATAGATTTACGGATGTTAAACCAGCCTTGCATTCCTGGGATGAAACCTACTTGATCGTAGTGGATGATCTTCTTAATGAGGCATTGAATCCTATTTGCCAGGATTTTGTTGAGGATCTTTGCATCTGCATTCATCAGTGATATTGGTCTGTAATTTTCTTTTTTGGTAGCGTCTCTGTCTGGTTTAGGTATCAAGGTGATGTTGGCTTCATAAAAGCTATTTGGAAGTGTTTCTGTTTGTTCAATTTCATGAAAGAGTCTTGCCAAGATTGGCAGTAGTTCCTCTTGGAAAGTTTGATAGAATTCATTAGTGAATCCATCTGGACCTGGGCTTTTGTTTTTCGGCAGACATTTGATTACTGTTTTAATTTCATCAATGGTGATGGGGGTGTTTAGATATGCTACATCCTCTTCCTTCAACCGTGGAAGATTATAAGAGTCCAAGAATTTATCCATTTCTTCCAGGTTCTCATTTTTAGTGGCGTAGAGTTTTTCAAAGTAGTTTCTGATTACCCTTTGAATCTCTGTCATATCAGTAGTGATCTCTCCTTTTTCATTCCTGATACGAGTTATCAAGTTTCTCTCTCTCTCTTTCTTTGTTAGGTTTGCCAGTGGTCTATCAATCTTGTTTATTTTTTCAAAGAACCAACTTCTGCTTTCGTTGATCTTTCGGATTGTTTTTTGAGTTTCCACTTCGTTGATTTCTGCTCTCAGCTTTGTTATTTCCTTCTGTCTTCCTGTTCTTGGGTCCTTTTGTTGAGCATTTTCTAGTTCTATTAGCTGTGTCATTAAGCTACTCAGGTAAGCTCCTTCTTCCTTCCTGATGTGTGCTTGCAAAGCTATAAATTTTCCTCTCAGTACTGCTTTTGCTGTGTCCCATAAGTTCTGAGAGTTTGTGTCTTTATTGTCATTTGTTTCCAGGAACCTTTTTATTTCCTCCTTGATTTCATCTCGGACCCACTGGTTATTGAGCATGAGGCTGTTTAACTTCCAGGTGTTAAAGTGTTTCTTCTGAGTCCCTTTGGAGTTCACAAATAATTTCAGAGCCTTGTGGTCAGCGAAGGTAGTCTGCAAAATTTCTATCCTCTTGATCTTATGGAGGTATGTTTTATGTGCCAGCATGTAGTCTATTCTGGAGAATGTACCATGTACATTGGAGAAGAATGTGTATCCAGGTTTCTGGGGATGGAGTGTCCTATATATATCCACTAGGCCTCTTTCTTCCATTTCTCTCCTCAGGTCTAGTATATTCTTGTTGGGTTTCAGTCTGGTTGACCTGTCCAGTGTTGACAAAGCCGTGTTTAGGTCCCCCACAATTATTGTGTTGTTGTTGATATTATTTTTCAGATTTGTCAGCAGTTGTATTAAATATTTTGCTGGCCCCTCATTCGGTGCATATATGTTTAGGAGAGTGAATTCTTCCTGCTCTACGTACCCCTTGATTAATATAAAATGTCCGTTTTTGTCCCGTACAACCTTCCTGAGTATAAAGTTTGCATTATCTGATATTAGTATGGCCACTCCAGCTTTTTTATGGGTGTTGTTTGCTTGGATAACTTTTCTCCAGCCTTTTATTTTGAGTCTATGTTTGTTCTGACTATTCAGGTGCGTTTCTTGTAGGCAGCAGAAGGTTGGATTGAGTTTTTTGATCCATTTAGCCACTCTGTGTCTCTTAACTGGTGCATTTAGTCCATTGACGTTGAGAGAAAGAATTGTCCTGGGATTTAACGCCATCTTTATTTCAAAATTTGGTGTGTCTTTTGGGTAGTCTTGTCTTAGATTAGGTCTTTCAGTTTTTCTCTTAAGACTGGTTTTGTGTCTGTGAAGTTTCTGAGCTGTTTTTTGTCTGTGAAACCATGTATTCTTCCATCAAACCGGAAAGTGAGTTTTGCTGGGTATAGTATTCTGGGTGAAGCATTCATTTCATTCAGTCTTGTCACAATATCCCACCACTGCTTTCTGGCATTGAGCGTTTCTGGTGACAGGTCTGCTGTAAATCTCAGGGAAGCTTGCTTGAACATGATTTCCCCTTTTGATCTTGCTGTTTTCAGAATTCTGTCTCTATCTGTGGGATTTGTCATTGTGACTAGGATGTGTCTTGGGGTGGTTTTTCTGGGGTCTCTTTTGGTTGGTACTCTTCGGGCATGCAGGATTTGATCACATATATTCTTTAGCTCTGGAAGTTTCTCTTTAATGATGTTCTTGACCATTGATTCTTCCTGGAAATTTTCTTCCTGGGTCTCTGGGACTCCAATGATTCTTAAGTTGTTTCTATTGATCTTATCATAGACTTCTATTTTCGTCTGTTCCCATTCTTTGACTAATTTTTCCATTGTCTGCTCATTTGCTTTAAGTTTTTTGTCCAATCTCTCCTGCTGTATGGAATTGTTATGTATCTCATCTTCCACAGCACCAAGTCTATTCTCAGCTTCTGATACCCTGTCCCAGAGCTTATCCATTTTGTCATTCACTTCGTTTACTGAGTTTTTCAGGCCTGTTAGTTGACATGTTATTTCAGTTTGGAGTTTTGTCATTTCTGCCTTCATATTTTCTTGGTTCTTATTAGTGTTCTGTTCAACTCGATCCATGGTTTCTTGGAGTCTGTTGAGCACCTTCCATATTGCTAGTCTAAAGTCCTTATCTGAGAGGTTGATTAGTTGTTCAGTCATTATCTGGTCCTCAGAATTGTCATCTTCATTCTCTATGTCTGATGCTGGCCTGCGCTGTTTCCCCATTTGTATTGTGGGTTTTTCTACGTGTTGTAGTGGTATTCATTGTCTATATGATGTAGGCAGCACACTCCTCTGGCTCCTCCCTTTCTGGATGGGCTGACTTGCCTCTAAGGGAGGGGAGTCCTCCGTGGATGAAGCCTCACACTGGGTCAAATCTTAGGCCCGAGCATGTAACAGAGAAGACAGTCCAGAGAGAAATGTTTGCTTCTGTGATATAGCGCCGTTCTTAGTGTGATTTTTCCTTCTTGTTGCAATGGAGTTCTTTCCTTAGAAAGAGTGCACGGCGCAAGAGTTTCACGCAAGAGGACAGTAGACAGACATAGACAGGTCACACTCACAGTCTTTCACAGCTGAGCCCCACTGGGCCGGTGTACTTTCGCGGATTTTCCCCGCCTGGTGTCACACACAGGGAGCCAGCTTTTGCCTCTTTCTTTCTTTCTTTCTTTCTTTCTTTCTTTCTTTCTTTCTTTCTTTCTTTCTTTCTTTCTTTCTTTCTTTCTTTCTTTCTTTCTTTCTTTCTTTCTTTCTTTCTTTCTTTCTTTCTTTCTTTCTTTCTTTCTTTCTTTCTTTCTTTCTTTCTTTCTTTCTTTCTTTCTTTCTTTCTTTCTTTCTTTCTTTCTTTCTTTCTTTCTTTCTTTCTTTCTTTCTTTCTTTCTTTCTTTCTTTCTTTCTTTCTTTCTTTCTTTCTTTCTATCTTTCTTTCTTTCTTTCTTTCTTTCTTTCTTTCTTTCTTTCTTTCTTTCTTTCTTTCTTTCTTTCTTTCTTTCTTTCTTTCTTTCTTTCTTTCTTTCTTTCTTTCTTTCTTTCTTTCTTTCTTTCTTTCTTTCTTTCTTTCCTTTCCTTTCTTTCTTTCTTTCTTTCTTTCTTTCTTTCTTTCTTTCTTTCTTTCTTTCTTTCTTTCTTTCTTTCTTTCTTTCTTTCTTTCTTTCTTTCTTTCTTTCTTTCTTTCTTTCTTTCTTTCTTTCTTTCTCTCTCTCTCTCTCTCTCTCTCTCTCTTTCTTTCTTTCTTTCTTTCTTTCTTTCTTTCTTTCTTTCTTTCTTTCTCTCTCTCTCTTTCTTTCTCTCTCTCTTTCTTTCTTTCTTTCTCTCTTTCTTTCTTTCTTCTTTCTTTCTTTCTTTCTTTCTTTCTTTCTTTCTTTCTTTCTTTCTTTCTTTCTTTCTTTCTTTCTTTCTTTCTTTCTTTCTTTCTTTCTTTCTTCTTTCTCTCTTTCTCTCTTTCTTTCTTTCTTTCTTTCTTTCTTTCTTTCTTTCTTTCTTTCTTTCTTTCTTTCTTTCTTTCTTTCTTTCTTTCTTTCTTTCTTTCTTTCTTTCTTTCTTTCTTTCTTTCTTTCTTTCTTTCTTTCTTTCTTTCTTTCTTTCTTTCTTTCTTTCTTTCTTTCTTTCTTTCTTTCTTTCTTTCTTTCTTTCTTTCTTTCTTCCTTCCTTCCTTCCTTCCTTCCTTCCTTCCTTCCTTCCTTCCTTCCTTCCTTCCTTCCTTCCTTCCTTCCTTCCCTCCTTCCCTCCCCCCTTCCTCCCTCCATCTCTCCCTCCCTCCTTCCTCCCTCTCTCCCTCCCTCCCTTTCTCCCTCTCTCCTTCCTCCCTCCCTCTCTCCTTCCTCCCTCCCTCCTTCCTCCCTCCATCCCTCCCTCCTTCCTTCCTTCCTTCTTTCTTTTCTTTCTTTTTGCAAAGGCACAGTAAATATATAAAAAATTATAATGAGAATTCCTTTGTCCTAAATGATACATGGTTTTTCCATCCTTGAAGCATACTGCCATGGGAACTAGTATAGAATTGATACACTCTCATTTTCACAGCCCATGGTCTTTTTATTGTGCCAAGAAACTTTCCTCTCAGTTGTAGCCTCTGTATCTACAGATCTCATTATTTGTGTAGGTCATGAAGGCTAGGAGAGGGTTTTTCTTTAAGGTTCTAGAAGTTCTGTTCCATCACTCTTGTTGAAGTCAGTCTTCTTAATTAGTGGTTTTGGTTTTTGCTCAGATCCTAGGACAGAACCTAGAATAGAGTTTTTCAATATGGTTCTAGAAGTTCTGCTTAGTCCCAGTTATCAAAGTCAGACCCCTAGAATTAGAGATTGGTTTTTGTACAAATCTTAGGCCGAAGCCTAAGCTAGTATCTTTGTCATTGGTCCCTCGATAGATTCTGTCTTCTGTAGTTAGCGATTTTAGTTTTTACATAGAGCAAAGGATGACATGTCTCCTTGTTACCTCCCATTTAAGGAAAGCACGCACCAGACATGGTTTTTCCCTTCCCTGGTGCAGTGCTTTACTCTAAAAGAATTATTTGCCAAAAGGCCTGCTTAGCGAAGTTAATAATTTGACCCTTTGCGTGGATCATTGGTGGTAATTCCAACATGGCTGTAACATTACATTTTTCTCTCTATTTGGCTACTATAGAAATCCAGCCTCAGCTCTCTTACAGACAAAAAAATGTCAATACCAAAAGCCCGCCAAAAGTTCCCTGCTGGCTAGTTCGTATAACCTGGCGCCAACAGCTTGATTTTCTCAGTCTAGCTCTATGATGGTAAACAGTTATTTCCGTCCGCCCTAAAATCTATTTTCTGGCTACTACATAGACATCAAAAATATCTCTGTCTCTCTGCTTTTGGTATCTTGAAAAACCTGCTTTTTGCTAAACCAAAAACATCTCTAAGCTCTAGTTTCACAACCTCCAGCAGAGTTCTTTCTCACCTGAAGAACGGTCTTTTAATATGTAAATTCAAGGCCTATTTCCCCATTGTACTGCTCTTCTGCTCTTTGAGGACACCTTGCATACCAGAGTCTGTGCTTATAAAAAAGTCATCTGCTGAAAAGTAAATTTGTCTCTCGTCCCTTGGACGAGGGTCCCCATACAATGTATTTTGTGTGGTCTCATTTATTTCATATTTCATATTTGTCCACTTGTGCTCCCGCTTCTCTCTCTGTGAAAGGTTCCCGAACCCCACGAAGTTTCTGCTTAGCAACGCTAACCCGTCTGCAGCACCTGATTGCATCATACCGAGTCTTCTGTAGTTAGCAATTTTAGTTTTTGCATAGAGCAAAGGATGACATGTCTCCTGATTGCATCATATCATTAGGTGATGAGATTGGGCAAGTTGTTGCAGTTTCCTCATATCAGGGTGTCATATTAAAACTGTTGCAAGTTGACACCAGAGTGGTATTGGGAACTTCTAAGGGAGAAATTTGGTTCCTGGTGCTGTTGCTGGGAATTGTGTTGGTTCCATGTCTGGGATCTGGGGTTCTAGGTTGGATGGTCACTCTCTAATTAGATGGAGACAAAGTTGGGTCCATATGCACATCTTCAGAGTTGGAGGCTTCTATGTTTTATGAAATGTATGAGTTCTTATCCCTAGTAGATAAGAGCTTGTTTCATTGTATAAGTTTTCCCCTTGTTTAGAGTGCCTATGCAAAAGGGGATGGTGGATTTGTGGGTAAGAATGACAGGCTACGCAATATCTGTGTCCTGGTTTTGATCTGAGTTTTTATCCCAGGTAAGACTTTTTCTTGAAGAGTTTGTGTACCAAGCCGAACCAACTCTGGTAAAGTTGAAGAGAATAAAAAAAAATCTATATACATATATATTTATATATAATAGAAGAAATAAATAAAATAAATTTTAAAAAGGAATTAAAGAGAAATACTGTTTAAGAGACTAACTTACATTTGGTTATAAACAGACTAGGAGGTATTATTATAGAGGTATTAAATATATAAAGGAAATATAGCTTTCCTATTAAGTCTTTTGATATATTCTTGTGGGGGGTAAAGTCCAGGGCACTTTTTCATCATCATGTCTTCATCACACATCGTGTCTTGTTGAGTTTGAGGAATAATTTTTAGTTGTAAGGGATCAGGTAGTGTCTTTGGAATGGGGATCCTTTTGGGGCTGAATTGGTAACATGCACCAGTCCATGATTAGGAGGGTGAGAAGAAGGGTCATAAAGCACGAATCAGCAGGAGTGTTGATTGTAGTTTCTTGCCGAGGCACAAGATGTGAGTCTGAGTGGTTGTCCTTTCAGTTTGGGAGCTGGGTGGTGGTTTATTGGGGCAGAAAATTGGTCTCGGTACCTAAAGGGTTAAGAAATGAGAGTAAAGAGGGTTAAATAAGGAAGGATGATGGATCAGGATTGGGGGATGAGAGGTTAGAAAGATTTCTGAAAGGGGTGGGAGGATAATATATAGTAGAGGCTATATACACTTTAGGCATGGCTTATTTACATTTTAAGTTTGGCAGTTAGAGAGGAGTCCACTGTCTACAAACTCATGCCACATAAAGACAGACATTAGTGTTCTATTCTTAGGTTGTTGTTGGAGGCCTGACCCTCATAGGCTGGGTCTGAGATCTTAAGAAATAATTGGGTTAAGAAAAGATAAATAATTGGCTAAGATATGGATTAGGAGAGAAAGAAGGGGGAAACTATAAGAGAGAAAGAAATGAAGAATAAGTAAATACGGTAAAACTAAATTGTAAAAGATTGGGCCAGTGTGTCAGTGTTGGAGCATTCTCCACTTTCAATGCTCTTCATCTCTAACAGGGGTGGTCTTTGTTAAATAAAGGTTTCAGAGTTATACAGTGGCTGGAGCTTTTTAGGATAAACAGTCTTTGCATCTAGAGTACTAAGCAATGTGGTAGTGAGGACTATAAGATGTGGCTACCCTGTGTAGTATCGTCTGCTGCATCTTAAGTAGAGAGGTACCTTTTAAGGAGCAACTTGACAGCAAGGACGTTATTTAACATATATTGAATTGGTGAAGAAGATTAAAGGAGAGAAAGAAAAAAGAAGTAGAGGAGAAAAGAGTGAGAGAAAAAATAAAAAAAAGAAAGTAGTGATTTGCAAAACTGTGTTCGATTATTGGAACCTTTAATGTAAGTCTGTGGTGCACCATTGAATGCTTCTGTGGTCTGAATGATCTTAAGCTTTGGGTACTAATAGAAGACATAAACAAAAGGAAGTGAGTAAATTAGAGTATTTTATCTGGCATTGTCATAATGAGCACTATATATGGTATCCAGAGTGATTGGACACCGAGGTTTAAAATTAGGGTGCCCACCATTTGTTTCCAAGGCAGAGAACATTTTCATCCCACACCATGGTCTTACTGAGTTTGAGAAATGTTTCACAGCAGTAAGGGGACAAGTAGTGTACTTGAACTGGGGGGTCCTTCTGGAATAGAATCTGTAGTATGCAACAGTCCACATTGAGGGGTGTGTGTGAGAAGAAGGGCCATATAGAATGAATCAGCAGGAGTGGTGGTTAGAGCTTCTTGCTGGGTCAAGGGTATGGGACTGGCTGATAGGGTGTCCTTTCACTTTGGGAGCTGGATGGCATCTTGTTGGTCAGGGCAACGGTCTCAGTTCCTAGTGAGTTAAGAACTGAGGGTAAAGAGGGTTGATTTTTTTCCTTTTTTTTAAACTTTAAGCTACTATATTTGGAAGTGGTTTGTTATTCAACAGAATTTAATTAATATACTTACCAAAGTCACTTCCTCTCACTTGCTACCTAAAGAGTACAACTTATAATTTTTAAAGAAGTATGTCCAGAGGCCAAAGTGATAGCATAGGGGGCAGAGTCTGATGCTCAGCATACCATATAGTTTCCTGAGCTTGCCAAGAGTTCATCACTCATGAACTTTTATACAAAATCTAGTGATAGTATTTGAATACGTTGTTCCCATTATCACATATATACACACACAAGTGAAAGAGAAAGAAATGACTGTAAATCCCACTCAGTGTAGCAAGGCAAGCAAAGGAAATTTGAGATAAATGATTTGGAAAGGAGAAATGAAACTTTCCACCTGCAAATGGCATAATTATCTCTATGCCCCACAGGCAATGGTTGGGAAGAGACTGGCATTGTTTCTTGCTTTGGTGTCTATCACTTAAAACCAACCTTGTTAGGTTGCATTAACAGCACTGAAGAAACATAATAATAATAGGAAACGCCTAGACCTGTTTTATGAAAAATATTTAAATGAGTCAAAGATTTGTTCAGACAGGTCCTTTTCACCACAAGACAATTCTCTGGAATATCCTTATTGCTTATCCTGAAATGTCTTAGTTCTTGACTCAGTTTCTTAAGTGTTTAATTGAGAAGATCTTCAGAGCTAAGTTTCTGTGCTCCAAAACTCAAGCTCAGATCTCTGACAAATTATTCTCCACACCAGGAGGTTCATAGTTTAGTGAAGAAGAACTTCTCCACTGTGCTTTCTCTGCAGGACAAAGCAATTTCCAATTAGGTAAGTTTCAATCAGGCATCAGGAACAAATGAAGAGAGGACAAAACACATGTAGTTACATAGATTTTGAGTAGATATAATTTGTTCTAAATGAAAGAAAAAACTTTAGCATTCTTAAAAATGGAGAGTTAAAAATAATAAATATGCCTAAAAAGCTTAGATAACAAAATTTTAATGCTAAATTATTCTTATATGAAAAGTAGCTTACACCTGTCAATTGTGAGTGTAAAGTCTAGTACTGGCTTTTGTCTGTGATCTTTGTTGATTGTTGCTGTGCTGCTCTATTCCCATATACGAGATGTAACTAACTCTGAAATGATTTTATCTATTCCATTAATCTTCTCTGCTGCTTTTCTTTAATGTTTTCTTCAAAAATTTGTCTGTAAGTTTCTCCATGTTTCATTTCTCTTCCTCATTCTTTTTCCTCCAGTAAACTTGCTTTTTTATTAATAATGCCCACTGGTTTTCCCTTTTTATTTTGTTTTGTCTATTTTCAACTTTATGCCTTTATATTGCACATGTAGGTGAGATTATTCAATACATTACATTTTTTATTTATTTTGTTTTATATAGTTCTATTGAACTATTTCTGCTTTTCTAAAAGTGGATGAGTAGTATTTTATTATATAAATCTACCGTGTCTTCTGAAATCATCTATTGATAGTACTTTACCTCTATATTTTTGTTGTACAAAAAAACTACAATCTTCGGATAAATATACTATTTGTTGTTGATGTTTTATATTAGTTGGATAAGTGCTTAAAGTGGAATTGTTTGGTAATATATATGTTATATATTATATATTTTATATATATATATATATATTAGCTTCTTAAGGAAGCTCCATGAATTGTTTAAAATTCCAGTCAGACTGGAAAGATTTTACCGGGATTAAAATGCATTTCTTGAACTTTGCATTTCTTGCATGTGGAATAGTTTCATATGGGTTAAGATACATTCCTTGCATGTTCTATCCCCAGCACCACATTGTCCCCAGAATCAAAGTGCCCAGTCCTGGACTTGAGATACAGTAGGGTGGCCTGGTTAATAATCTTTAGCATTACTGGGTTTGATCACCAGCATATTCTTGCATTGAATTGTAATTTGGGTTGGCTGTGTATCACCAGGTGGAACACTGAGCTTCTTGTGCACTGCCTGAGAGACCACTCTTGCAAGAAAGTTGTTTAATGTACATTCATACCAACAATGCACTAGAGTCCTTTGTCTTTATACTATCTCTAACATTGCTTATTCTGGTTAAAATGAAAATCATTTTGTAGGTGGAGTAAAATATTATTTCAATTTGTATTTCCCTAATGAATATTAATGATCAACATACCTTTATATATATTTTTTTCTCCGTTTTTTTTTTGGTCACACCCAGTGACACTCAGGGGCTACTCCTGACTTTGTGCTCAGAAGTCACTCCTGGCTTGGGGGATCATAGGAGATGCCGGGGGATCGAACCGTGGTCCATCCTAGGCTAGCATGGCAAGGCAGACACCTTACCTCTCGCGCCACCACGCCGGCCCCTCCCTTTTTATATCTAATAGCAGAAGTTTGTATATCTATTAAAATCTTTTGCCCACTTTTTCATTTCCTTTGTATTAAGCTGCATGGGCTCCTATCATACCTACACAGCCCTTTCTATGTGTATGATGTGCAAATATCTAATTGAATAGATACCTTTTTGTTGTGTTTTCTTATTAATTTAATTTTGACTTCCCACGAGTTTCTCAGGGAATCCAAAGAACTGTCATGGTGATTCTCATCTAGATGTTTGGCTGAATGACAGGGATCAGGGATGTGGCACATCATGGTCACCAGAGCTTCACTCTGTCACATGGGGGGACATTGTAGTACTGCACTGTACTGGGATTGGGCACATTCAAAGCATTTACACTAACTGTTGTATTAGCCCCTACCCTTTCAATCATTTTAAAAGTATTTTTTCCATGCAGAAGCATTACAATAAATATAATCTTAATTATTTGCTTAATTTCCCATGCTGCTAGGGTAAAAAACTCAACAATGGGGCCGGAACAGTGGCTCAAGCAGTAAGGCGTACACATTGCCCATGGTAGCCTAGGATGGACCACGGTTTGATCCCTCAGCATTCCATATGGTCCTTCAAGCCAGGAGCTATTTCTGAGCACATAGCCATGTAGCCAGGAGTAACCCCTGAATATCACCAGGTGTGTCCCAAAACAAACATACAAAAAAAAAAAAAAGAACTCAAAACTACTGTTATTGAGCATTTCACCTATGTTATAATTTTTTTTTGTTCTTTTTGGGTCACACCTGGCAGTGCTCAGGGGTTACTCCTGGCTCTGTGCTCAGAAATCGCTCCTGGCAGGCTCAGGGGACCATATGGGATGCCAGGATTCAAACCATCGACCATCTGCATGAAAGGCAAACTCCTTACTTCCATGCTATCTCTCTGGTCCCCTATTTTATAATTTGTGGCATGTATTGATTCTATCTTAAATTTATTTAGGTACATAAGAGTTAAAAAAATAACTAATGCTGCCAGTTTTTCCAACATCTTTTACTGAGGAGTGCATTCCTTGCTCCATTGTAAGATATTAGATTTTTTTGTTTTTGTTTTTGGTCACTTTCGGCAGTGCTCAGGGGTTACTCCTGGCAGGCTCGCTCAACCATATGGGATGCCAGGATTTGAACCACCATCCTTCTGCATGTAAGGCAAACACCCTACCTCCATGATATTTTTCCAGCCCCAAGATTTAGATATTTTATCATAAGTATGTGGATTTACTTTTGGGTTTCAGTTCTATTTCATTAATTTAATTGGATATTTTTTGTTTTTTGATTTGTTTCTTTTTTGGGGCCACATCTGGCGGTGCTCAGGGGTTACTCCTGGCTATCTGCTCAGAAATAGATCCTGGCAGGCACTGGGGACCATATGGGAAGTTGGGATTCAAACCAACCACCTTAGGTCCTGGATTGGCAACTTGCAAGGCAAACGCTGCTGTGCTATCTCTCTGGCCCCTAATTGGATATTTTTAATTCAATAGCAAACATTTTATTTTATGATTTTTCAAACATGCGTCCATATATTTCTTCTCTTTTTCCTTTTCCTTTTTTTTTGAGTGCAAGTGGGAAACCTCTATTTATTCATCAGGCAAAGGCAACTTATACAGGGCACAAACTAGCTATCTTAAGCAAACATGCAAAACAAATATAAGTGGGCAAGATGTTCCTGTGACTGCGATAACAGGGACTGGTAAACTACAAAAGAATGTCACAGTCATGTTTTTCTTGATGAATATCAGAGTTTTTCCAGGTCGCTCATTGTCACAGGACATAGCTCAAGCTTAGTAAAGAAAATTTTTAAATAATTTTTATTGTAAAACAAAGTGAAACACAAATTCTTCACAGTAATATTTAAGGCACATAGTGACAATAAATCAGGGCCATTCCCACTACCAATGTTGTCCTCTCTCTACCCTTTTCCAGCATGAATCCCATATCTCCCTCATCTGCCCCCTGGACTGCTAGTGTAACTGTTACCCTATGTATAGCTTGTTGTATAGATTGGGTATTGATTCTGTTGTCATTGACTTTGGGTTTGATCCTGGTACCCTTTATTTTCCTCCCATTCAATTTATGAGGCAGAACAAGATGATTTACGTTATGTGGTTCTGTTGGAAAAAAAAACTGGGAGGATTCAGTCCAGAGGTTATAAATATCAATTTAAAAGGGAAAAAAGAAAACAAAACAAAAACCAAAAAAAAGCATGTACAAAAAGCAGCATCCAGCTACTAAAAACAAACACCATCATATAATAACCATGAGAATGAAAAAAAATAAAAACCAAAATAAAATAAAAAAAGAAAAAGTAGAAAAGAGAAGAAAAAAATTGAAAGAAAGAAGGCTGGTACGGCAAGGTTTTGTGCTTTTCTTCTTCTTCTTCTTCTTCTTCTTCTTCTTCTTCTTCTTCTTCTTCTTCTTCTTCTTCTTCTTCTTCTTCTTCTTCTTCTTCTTCTTCTTCTTCATCTTTTGCATAGGCACAGTAAGTATTAGGGAAATTAGAAACATGCTTCTATATGTTTCTTTATATTTTTGCTTTATTTGCTTAAAATGTTAGTGGTATTTTATATATCAATTGCATTAAGCATGTTTTAATTTTATTAAAAACACTTTTGGGCTATATTAATTCTCATTTATTTAAATGGAATATCTCTACATTTCTCAATATATTGTCTATGTCTTTTTTTCAATTATCTTTATTTAAACACCATGTTTACAAATATGATTGTAGTTGTATGATTACAGTCATGTAAAGAACACCCCCCATTCACCAGTGCAAGATTACTACCACCAATTTCCCAGATCTCCCTCCTCCCCACCTCACCCACACCTGTACTTGAGACAGGCTTTCTATGCAGCTGTCAGGAGAGATGAAGTCATGAAATGATGTACATGGAATTTATTATGCTGAGTGAAAAAGTCAGAAGGAGAGAGATAGATGCAGAATAGTTTCACTCATCTATGGGTTTTAAGAAAAATGAGACATTTTTGCAATAATTCTCAGAGACAAGAGAGATGAGGGCTGGAAAGTGCAGCTCACTTCATGAAGCTCACCACATAGAGTGATGAGTGCAGTTAGAGAAATAACTACACCGAGAACTATCCTAATAATATGAATGAATGAGGGAAGTAGAAAGTCTATGTCCTTTAATAGTGCCTTATAGGTACTTGATATTCAATTCTTCACCTTCTTGATTAAATTTATTCCTAGGTATTTGTTTATTTGGATGCAATTATGAATTACACTGTTCAATTAATTTATTTTTTGATATATTAATTTTTATAATAGATTTATAATATTTAGTTTTTATTATATTATTTTATCTTCTGCATCAATAATAATTTATTTTTCTTTTTGATCTGTTATTTTCATATGCTGATTTGTCTAAATGCTTTAGTTATAGTTTCTATTATGAAATTAAGTAAAAGTGGTGATGATATATAGTCCTGTTTTTTCCTTACTTAAAAAAACTAATCATTCACTTATTTATATAAGGGTCACACATGACAGGGTTTGCTTTGGGAGCATCTGGGTCTGGAGATGAAACATTCTCAGTGTTTATCAGTGACAGGTAAATAAATGGAGGATAATTCACAGTACCGATAGTTGCTATTATTCAGGTCAAGTTCTATAGGTTTTGACTAGAATTAGGAAATATATTAAATAAACTCAATCCAGTTATAGTCCTTGGCATGGATAGAATCAAAAGCAAGATGCAGAAATGACTGTCTAGACAAGATGTCTAGAGATAGAGCTAACTCAATTCCAACCGATTCAATTTTTGAATTTTAACAGATTGTAGTCAGAGTCCTGGGCAAAGTTATCAATCTCACCCTTGTGTAGTCACAGGAACAATCTGATGGCTGCAGGAATTTGGGTGTTTCCATTTTAATCCTAGCCCCTTAGCCTTTGCCTGTCTGGTACGTGTCATGGTTTATACCATGACATCCGTTTCATTTACATGAACCTTTGTCCCAAGTGTTTCATTATTTTTTGGGGTAAACCCTCTCTGTTTTTCCCCTGACAGTGATATGAGTCATATTCTCTTGTTAGCTACCTCTCTAATCTCCCTCTCATAGATCATGGTCTTCAAAATAATAAGTTAATATAGGGGAGACTGAAATACCGGTATATAGTTTAACACTGTTTTCTGCTTATCTATGTCTTATTTCAATACAACAATCAAAGATATGCATTGCATATCTTTCAAGATATGCATAGCATATATAACACACCCTTTCAAGAGATGCATAGCATATATAACACTTGTAACAACAAGTTCTTGTTCACTGTCATTTTTGGTGAAGACTTTCCTTTAAAAGTACAAACAAAACATGACCACTAATGTCCCCTTACCAAATTTTATTTTTTTCTCTGACATTTGATGATAATATTGTACAACTTGTTAGGCCATAAATTAAGTGTTGATAGTACATTTCTTTTCCAACATAATTGGACTTTGTTTTCATACCCTTCTGTTGTTAGAAACATGCCAAGCTTTGGAGACGTGGCCAAGATTATAGAAAAAGAGTTGGCCAATGGAGAGATGAAACCAATTACCAATCGAACGAGTGCTAAGCATTTCCATCCTTTTAGTTTGTTATGGCAAAAGAAGATGAAATCAAATTTTCTGAAGTCATATGATATTCCTGCTGAGTTCTCCCTCCTGGATATCCTGGAGCCAGGTTCTCCAATTCCAGGTATGATCAGTTAGCAATGAAGAAATTAAGAAGTGCTTAGTCAGAGGTGGGGTAGCATTTGAGATGAAAACCACTGACACAGGTAGATAACAAGCTCACCCTTGATAAAAGACAAGGCATACGGATATAAGACAGAGAATTTAATAATTTTATGAACCTGTATGCATATGAATTAATACAGAAGCACCTAAAATTAGGAATATTATTACATTTATGCAAGGATAAATTCAAGTTTATAAAATACCAGTTTTAATTTATACAGCTGTGATCTAGTATAAGTAGGATCCACACCGAGGTCACTGCATGGAGTAGTGAATTCCCATATTTTTACTCTATGTGCTGTCACAAAGAAGATTGCATAGAACTACAGCATCACACAAATGACCCACAGCTATTAAATGATAGGACATTCCCTTTGTTATCAAAATGTGACTAAGCAATAATTGTCACTTAAACATTAATTGGTTAGTACATTTCCTGGCTTAGAAATTTAAATCAGTGGATTTCAACAGTTTCAATTTATTCAACTGGTTTTCAACCTCTATATCATTGAGCAGCACCAGTCTGTAGATGTAGAAAAGTTGAAATCCAGTGATTATAACTACTGGTC
The DNA here is from genome assembly GCF_024139225.1 of Suncus etruscus. NCBI lineage: Eukaryota > Metazoa > Chordata > Mammalia > Eulipotyphla > Soricidae > Suncus > Suncus etruscus. The sequence goes on along the minus strand of NC_064866.1, from coordinate 38,527,622 downwards.
TGTGGAATGGTATACAGACAGGCTCTGGTCCTCAAGTGTAAACACTGATTTAAACAATTTAAATTTGGGGCAAAATAATTTTAGTTTATTCCAATCTCCATGTCAGCTAATTTAAAGCCTACTCAGGAAAATGTGTGATCAAATTTTCTCTTTTCAGATCCTGTGAAAGAACCAATTGAATTTCCCTGCAAATCCAAGAATACAAAGGGTAATCTGACTACAAAGACTACAAACAGATTATTGGGAGCACTTAGACTTTTGATTGGAATGGAGAAAAATCAGTCCCTTGAATTCGACCCTGAGATTCAAATGAAAGAGATCACACCAAATATGTGGGTAGACTTTTACCAGAGGTAAGCATGACATAGAAAATTGGTTTGCAAAAGATGTGTCTTTTGGGATAAAGAGGCATTTTGTAGCCAGATAGATGAGGCATAAAAATAAAAAATAAAAGCTTTTTTAGATTTTCTGTTTGTTCTTTCCTTTACAGTTACTATGTCTAAAGAACAATCTAAATCAGTGTTTGTGTGGATTGGTGGTGGAATGAGAAAATTAACATTATAAACAAACTAATAAAAAATCTTGGGATGGGGCCGGGTGGTGGCGCTGGAGGTAAGGTGCCTACCTTGCCTGCGCTAGCCTAGGACGGACCGCGGTTCGATCCCCCGGTGTCCCATATGGTCCCCCAAGAAGCCAGGAGCAACTTCTGAGCACATAGGCAGGAGTAACCCCTGAGCGTCACAGGGTGTGGCCCAAAAACCAAAAAAAAAAAAAATTTGGGATGTTCATTTCCTTTCTTTTACTTGATTGGGATCTCATTCTTTCTTTTCTTGTCTATCTCCTCTTATTTTCTAAATAAAACTATGTTTTATATAAAAATATAAATAAACTAAAAAGTACTGACATGAGTAAAAGTCTAATTAATTGTGTGAATTTTATATTAGCATACTGGGATTTATTATTATTTTATCCTGGCTTAATCTGTCTCTATATGTATATAGGAATAGATGATGGCCAATGATCTTCTAAAGGACTAACTAATAAAATTAATGTCTTTTTATCATTTAAAATGAAAATTTTTAATTTTACTCATACTAGCAAATAAGTCAAATAAAAATTTATATATTATAATTTTTGATATTTGGTCACATCTTGTAGTGCTTAGGGCTAACTCCAAACTCTGTGCTTAGGGATCATTCCTGTAGTTGTCTGAAGACCATTTAATGCTGGGGATTGAATCTGGATTATTTGCATGCATGGCAAGCACTTTACCTTCTGTACTATCTCTCCACTCCTCAAATTACAGACAATTAGAAACTACAAGTTATGAAAGGACACTGTATAATGTTAGTATTTTCGTTGTTGTTTTGGAGCTATATCTAGTAATCCTCAGAGGTTACTCCTGGCCCTGTGCTCAGGAATCACTCCCAGGAGAGCTTGAGTGATCATATAGGTTGCTGTGGATTGAAACCAGGTTAGATGTATGCATGGCAAGTGCGTTATCCACTGTACTATCTTTCCAGTCTGCTTTTTGTTTTAGAATTCTTGATGTCTTGTAAGATTACTAATTGAACTATAATTTTAAAGGGTGGTTAATGGTAAAAAGGACTATTTGAATTTTTACAATTGTTTAGATAGAAAAATGGTTTTTTGGGGCCAGAGCGATAGGGCATTGGTAGGGCATTTGCCTTGCACACAGCTGAGCCAGGCCGGACCTCTGTTAGATCCCTGGTGTCCTATATGGTCCCCCAAATCAGGAGAGATTTCTAAGCACATAGCCATGAGTAACCCCTGAGTGTCACAGGGTTTGTCACCCCCCCCCAAAAAAAAGACAAAGAAAAAATGATTTCTCCAGGCTTAAAAGAATAATTTAAAGTCTACTTTAAAGCAAGACAGGCCCAACAAGCAAATCACACCCCTACAATAAAAGATGACACTAAATCTCATCCCTCTCAATGTTAATGGACTAAACGCTGCAGTTAGAGTCACAGAGTAGCAAAATGGATCAGAAAATTGAATGCAATATTTTGCTTTCTGCAAGAAATCTATTTGAACAGTCAGAATAAACACAGAATCAAAGTCAAAGGTTGGAGGACAATCATTTCAGCAAACAAATCCCTTAAAAAGTCAGGTGTGTTCATTGTAAATAACTATTTCCTTTGAAGTGAATAGCACCTGTTTATTATAAAGACTAAAAAATATGGGAATAGAAGAAATTTTCCTCAGTATTGTCAAAGCACATTTACCACAAAACCATTGCAAACATTATATTTAATGGGGAAAACTCTAAGATCTAGCAAGGTTGCCCCCTCTTAACACTTCTATTCCATGTAGCAATGCAAGTACTTGCCATAGTAATTAGGCAAGAAAAATACATCAGGGGCCGGTGAGATAGAATAGTGGTAGGGTGTCTGTTATGCACACAGCAGATCCAGGACGAATGGTGATTCAAATCCAGGCATCACATATGGTCCTCTGAGCCTGCCAGGAGATATTTCTGACCAGAAAGCTCAGGAGTAACACTTAAGAATCACTGTATGTGAACTCCAAAACAAATGAATAGAATAAAAGTAGCCTGGTCAAGGAGTATTAAAGTATCTTGGCCTTGAGAATTGTTTGGGATTTTCAAGAGTGGATAAGTCAGAAACCTTGCTGAAATTAGCCAATGGAATACATTAAAACAGACCAGATAACATAGCACTGCTAGGAGGTTGGATTATTGTGGGTGCCCCTGCCTGCAGGGACACATCAATTAATATGTGGTTATTCTTTCTTGGAGGGAGATGCAAACACAAAGACACATGACAGACAGACAAAGGCAGACACGGAGACAGACAAAAGTGGGAAAAGAATTCCTGCTAAGTCCGAATCCAATTCCATTTATTGAAACACAAGGTCCGGTTTAAATACTTTTTTGTGGGCACAGCTCCACTCCGAAATATGTCGGTAGGAAATATACACAGAACAGACCATATTTTTCAGATAACAGGACCCATCAGCAATTAGGATGGAATGTACAGCTAATGGGATCTGTCTCCATCAGGTCGGGGATGTACTGATAATGGAACTCATCTCAGGCATGTCGGAATCTACAGATGACAGAGACTCATAATTTAGACTCAGTTTCCCAGGACCAAAGTGTTGTGCTTTCTTTGTTTCTGTACAAACCTTAAATCTTAAATGTTCATTTATTCCTTAAGGTTGCCTGCTTTTAGCATAGCTCTCTGCTTGTTGCCTTTCTGTGCCTTAGAAGCCTTAAATCTTAAAAATTTACAATTATTTTCAAAGCTGCCCGCTTTTAGCAAAATTCTGTGCCTGTCCCAAGGCCCTGCATTTCAGCCCTGCATTTTTCGCCTGTTCTTAAGGGGCTCCCTACAGATTATAACCCTAGAGAAAAAGAGAAAACTGGGCCGTGGGCATACACTTTTCCTTCGTAAAGGGAGCTAAGTATTTCTTTATTTCTCCTTCCTTCCTTCCTTCCTTCCTTCCTTCCTTCCTTCCTTCCTTCCTTCCTTCCTTCCTTCCTTCCTTCCTTCCTTCCTTCCTTCCTTCCTTCCTTCCTTCCTTCCTTCCTTCCTTCCTTCCTTCCTTCCTTCCTTCCTTCCTTCCTTCCTTCCTTCCTTCCTTCCTTCCTTCCTTCCTTCCTTCCTTCCTACACTCATAAATCACTTCTGGCAGTCTCAGGAGACCATATGGGATGCCAAGAATTGAACCAGTTCAGCCACACGCAAGGCAAATGCCCTACCCAGTGAGATATTGCTCTGGCCCCAAGGATTTCTTAATATTCCAAACAGCTATTATCCTGTGCGCTGACCCTTGAATAATCATCGGTAGAGTGATGGAACTAAAATAGCATTAAAATCTGCCTTTAGTTATTCAAACTGCTCACATTTCCTCTGTATTCACACCTCCAGCCTATCTGCAATGGTTTATTTAATTCTAAATCTACACCCTCTTTATCCAGTATTAATTAATTGACAAAATCATTTGGTATCCTCATTGTCATACTTTCTGCTCCACACACATCCTATCATTACTGTGCTTTCTAGTAGGTATAACCAAGGTTCACCAAATTGCCAATTGAGCTTTTTAAAGAATGTTTGCAACCATCTGTATCTACCTACCTCTAGCATTTTCTGATAAGAGAAACTCATGCTACAAATCTATAAATGATCTCTAAAACCAAGAGTCTTGGGAAACACAGATATCCTAGTAATATGATGCTTTTCTCAGAGCCTAATAAGGGAATGAGGCCCCCTGATGTCAGAGAAAATAGTCCTCTATTTAAGGTGACATAACCTATAAGATAAAATCTAGCTCCACACTGTGGAGCTCCCTTATAAAAGTCTAATGACTGTCCCCCTTTCAGTTTCCAAGAAGAAGCAAAACCAAGATAAACTTAGAAAGACATTTTTTTTCCTTTTCCATGTTAATTTTCTTATTCTTTCTCTACACCAGGACACGTTTAAAACAAGAGCTAACACTCCTGGAGGAATTTCGGAGAAAAAAAGCAAAATTGTATGTGGTGTCAAAAACTTTGGAACTGATCAATTATACTAGTTTCAATGCCAAAAATGATTTGAAGTTGTCAGGAGAACTTTCCATTGCTCCGAACACTTCTGTCAAGGTACACATCTTTTCTTTTTCTTTTTTTTTAATATAAAAGTTTTATTTAAGCACCATAATAGCAAGCATGATTGTAGTTGGGTTTTAGTCATAAAGAGAACACCTCCCTTCACCAGTGCTGCCTTCCCACCACCAGTGCCCGTCCACTGCTGCCTGTATTGGAGACAGGCATTCTAATTATCTCACTCATTAAAACTGTCATGCTAGATGGTAGTGTAGTTATTTCCCAAACAGAATTCACCATTCTTTGTTGTGAGCTTCATATTGTGAGCCAGTTCTTCTGGCCCTTAAACTTTAATGTCTCTGGACTTATTACAATAATATTATTAATTTTTCTTTAAAACCCTTTTTTTCCTTCCTGAGAGCCAGGAGTTTCTGCCGGCATGGTGTTTGGCAGGCGTCCATCATGCCAAAGGCCTTTATAACCAGGCCTAGGAAGGGTGCGGGGCTTGGGTCACCCCAGCACCCTGCTACCTCTGTCCTCCAGAACGCCAGGACTTCCCCTAGACCACATGCCTGGGCAAGCTGGCGAGGTGGGTCCTTGGAGGAGCTTAAAGTTCCCCTAGGCTTTCCCCATCTCCCACCCAGCTCAAGAGGAGAGGTTTGAGTGGGGCTTTGATCTTCGGGCCTTCCAGCTCTTAAAGGATCTCTTTCCTTCCTGGGAGCCAGGAGTTTCTGCCAGCATGGGGTTTGGCAGGCATCCACCATGCCAAAGTCCTTTTTAGCCAGGCCTAGGAAGGGTGCGGGGCTTGGGTCACCCCAGCACCCTGCTACCTCTGTCCACCAGAACTCTAGTGATTCCCCTGGGACACATCCCTGGGCAAGCCAGAAGAGGTCCTTTCTTCAGGAAGTCCTTTTCTTCAGGAAGTTCTTCCTAAACCTCCCCATTGTGAAACCACACAGGGACTAGTGCCCCTGCACAGAACATATAGACAAATATGTGGATATAATTGTGTTTAATCTTTTTTTCATATTTAGAATGCCGCCCAGAAGCTCATTTTATTCCATTATTCCCTCACTCCCACGTACTATTACCTCACATTTAACCTTTTTTTTTTTTTTTTTTTTGGTTTTTGGGCCACACCTGGCGATGCTCAGGAGTTACTCCTGGCTGTCTGCTCAGAAATAGCTCCTGGCAGGCACAGGGGACCATATGGGACACCGGGATTCGAACCAACCACCTTTGGTCTTGGATCGGCTGCTTGCAAGGCAAACGCCGCTGTGCTATCTCTCCGGGCCCACATTTAACCATTTTTCAATACTAATGATTTTTGTTATGGCCAAGGTGGATTACATATCTCTCACAGTAATGTTTTGGGGGAAGTATGAAGCTTCAGCAGGCAACACAGGGATGCTATGGCTCCACATGGTAGGCATTTTGCCAAGCTTAGGGGAAGATGCAGTCCCAGCTGCCTCCCCCCTCAGCCTTCTCTCCACTTCCTCCGGATCCCCAGGGTTACCCCTGGCTGCCTGCTAAGGGTCCCAACAAGTGGGTTCTGGCGATGAGCAGTTTAAAGGAGACCCCTGGCTTCCCCGTCCCTGCAGGTAGCGGGGAGGGGACTAATGAACCTGCCACTTCGAGCAATTAGGAAGCAAACACTTGTGGGGGAGTCGGAAGCTTCATAGGCAACACAGGAATGACATGGCTCCATGTGCTCTTCGCTTGGCATAATCACAGACCAAAGTGGGGTCTTTCGAAAACAACACCCTCCCTCTTGACTATTTCTAAAACGTAAAAGGGACATATGTATCTCCTTTGTATATCTTAGATGCATTCCCTTAACATCTATAACTCTTTCTGAATATCCTCATATAGAGAAAATTTTGTCCACTGGTTTTGTTATTTGATTGTTTGCTTTTCCCCCTACGAGATCTGTTTTATAAGCAGTACTGGTAAAAGAGTATCTCTGTATAGAATGCATGTTTGAACCAAGTTACAGGAAATGTTGGACTTTATTCATTGCCTCCCAGATGCATCAACAATATCTTGTGGCATTGTTTCTATTTTGCATAGGCACATTAAAATGGGAAAATAATACATATACAAAAAAGTTCTTATCTAAAACCCATAGATGAGTGAGACTATTCTGTGTTTATCTATCTCCATCTGACTTATTTCACTCAGCAAAATAGATTCCATGTGCATCCATGTATAGAAAAATTTCATGACTTCATCTTTCCTGATGGCTGCATAATATTCCACTATGTATATGTACCACAGTTTCTTAAGCCATTCATCTGTTGAAGTGCATCTTGGTTGTTTCCAGAGTCTGACTATTGTAAATAGTGCTACAATGATTATAGTGTAAGAAAGGGATTTTTAAATTGTATTTTTGTGTTCCTAGGGTAAAACCCTAGGAATGATATAGCTGGATCGTATGGGAGCTCAATTTCCAATTTTGAGGAATTTCCATATTGTTTTCAATAAAGGCTAGACTAGATGGCATTCCCACTAGCAGTGAATAGGAGTTCCTTTCTCTCCACATCTCCAATAGCATTGATTGTTCTTGCTCTTTGTGATGTGTGTCAGTCTCTGTGGTGTGAGATGGTATCTCATAGTTGTTTTGACTTGCATCTCCCTGATGATTACTGATGTGGAGCATTTTTTCATGTGTCTTTTGGTCATTTGTATTTATTCTTTTACAAAGTGTCTGTTCATGACTTCTCCCCCATTTTTTGATGGGGTTATATTTTTTTCTTATAAAGTTTTATCACTGCCGTGTATATTTTGGATATTAGCCCCTTATCTGATGGGTATTGAGTGAATAGTTTCTCCCATTCTGTGAGTGGCTCTTGTATCCTAGACACTATTTTCTTTGAAGTGAACAGAAGCATTTCAGCTTAATATACTCCCCTCTGTTTATTCTGCTTTCACCTGTATGGAGAGTTTTGTTTCCTCCCTAAAGATGCCGTTAGTCTCAATGTCATGGAGTGTATAATCTATGTGTTGTTCTATATACCTTATGGTTTAAGGCCTGATATCAATATATTTAATCTATCTGGATTTTACCTTTGTGCATGGTGTTAGCTGGGGGTCTAAGTACACTTTTTTGCAAGTGACTAACCAGTTTTGCCAACACCACTTGTTGAGAGGCTTTCCTTGCTCCACTTTGAATTTCTTGACCCTTTATCAAAAATTAATTGATTGAATAGCTGGGGAATATTGTCTGAATACTCATGTCTAGTCCACTGATCTAAGGATCTGTCTTTATTTCAATTCCATGCTGTTTTAATAACTATTGCTTTATAGTACAATTTAAAATTGGAGAAAGTAATGCCTCCCATATTCCCTTTTCCAAGGATTGTTTTAGCTATTCGTGGGTGTGTTTTTTTCCAAGTGAATTTCAGGAGTGTTTTGTCCAGTTCTTTGAAGAATATCATGGGTATCTTTAAAGGGATTGCATTAAATTTGTAGAATGCTTTGGGAGTATTGCCATTTTAATGATGTGAATCCTGCCAATCCATGAGCAGGGTATGTGTTTCCATGTCTGCATGTCCTCTCTTATTTCTTGAAGCAGGGTTTTGTAGTTTTCTTTGTATAAGTCCTTCACCTATTGTTAAGTTGACTCCAAGATATTTCAGTTTGGGTACACATTCTTTTTAAAGGGCACTGGGGACACCAAGATTACAGTTAACCTAATGAGGCCCGAATTCTGAGAGAAATCCAAAGATTATGTCACTGCTTCTTACACTTTCCTTGCCAAGGAAATCTACTTTACATCTGAGAGTATTCCAATATGCTCATTGATAGACTATTACATAGAAATTATTGAGAAATGATAAAATGTAAATACATCCAACCACATAGAACTATAGTTTTCTTTGGGTAAAGGAAGATTCTGGAGAATCTCAAGTTTGGTACATCAGTGCCATATTAAAAATATTATATAACTTGAAATGAGGGATCATTAACATTAAATCTCTAATGGATGGGGGATCAGAGCGATAGTACAGCAGGTAGGGCAGTTGCCTTGCATTCAGTCAACTGTATTTGTTCCACAGCATCCCATATGGTCCTCCAAGCACTGCCAGGAGTAATTCCTGAGTGTAGAGCCAGAAGTAAACTGTGAGGAAGCTCTTTTAGAACGCTGCTTGGTATGGCCTAAAAGCAATAACAACAGAAATATCTCTAATGAACTCTTAATGCAGGGCTACCCTGAGCAGATATGTTTTGAGGAAACTTTGAATATGTATGAGAACATTTTATTAATGTCTTATTCACAATAAGCATAATTTATTTGTTTATTTCTTTATTTTGGTTTGAGGCCCATATCCAGAAATGCTCAAGTCTTACTCTTTGCTTTGTGCTCAAGGAACAGTTTTGACAACACTCAAGGTACCGTTTAATAGTGCCAGGGATAAAATTCATCTTAGCTGCATACAAGGCAAGCAACTTTCCAGCTGTACTATCTCTCCAGCTCCTACCCCAAATATTTTAAATTAAGAAAATACATTTAGAAACTAGTTTGTCTACATCAACATCAAAATAATCAACAACACACTATTAAGCGTTGTCCTCATTTTATGTTCATCTCTGTGTTGTTTCTGCTTTAAGGGTGCACAGGCTTTGTGATAGACACATGGTTTCACACAGGATTCTGCTCACCTGTGATCAGCATCCCTCTCCCAGCTTTGCACAGATAGTCAGAGACTTATTTTTTATATGGGTTCTAGATCTATTTGATCTTTAAAGTTACAAGAAAATATTAATGTAGGACTTGGCTTCTCTCCCCAGGTTCAAGGCCAGATAAGCACTGACAAAAAAACAAATCAGCCACAGCCTTTACCACAGCCTGTGGTGGTGGCTTATACAAAGAAGCAACTGATTATTCAGAAGAAAGTCTGGGGTAAGCTGAAGTTGAATGAGGTGGAGGAAGAGAAGCTTTGCCTCTCTGGAGAAACAAAATTATCAACGGTGAAACCTTGATATCTTCAGGGAGAAGGGGAGGGATAATGGAGAAACAGTTTTAGTTGTAAGCTGTATAGAGCAAGCCCACACCTTAAAGGGTGTCCTTATTGAAATACTTCAATATCTCCATGATAACATGATAACATATGTAAAGGTGGACAAGAAGTGCCTAATACAAATATTTCTCCTTTTTTCATATTTTTTTATTTAAACACCTTGATTACATACATGATTGTGTATGGGTTTCAGTCATGTAAAGAACACTACCCATCACCAGTGCAACATTCCCATCTCCAATGTCCCAAGTCTCCCTCCTCCACACCCGACCCCCGCCTGTACTCTAAACAGGCTCTCCATTTCCCTCATACATTCTCATTATTAGGACAGTTCAAAATGTAGTTATTTCTCTAACTAAACTCATCACTCTTTGTGGTGAGCTTCCTGTGGTGAGCTGGAACTTCCAGCTCTTTTCTCTTTTGTGTCTGAAAATTATTATGGCAAGGATGTCTTTCATTTTTCTTAAAACCCATAGATGAGTGAGACAATTCTGCGTTTCTCTCTCTCTCTCTCTCTCTGACTTATTTCACTCAGCATAATAGATTCCTTGTACATCCATGTATAGGAAAATTTCATGACTTCATCTCTCCTGACAGCTGCATAATCCATTGTGTATATGTACCACAGTTTCTTTAGCCATTCGTCTGTTGAAGGGCATCTTAGTTGTTTCCAGAGTCTTGCTATGGTAAATAGTGCTGCAATAAATATAGGTGTAAGGAAGGGGATTTTGTATTGTATTTTTGTGTTCCTAGGGTATATTCCTAGGAGTGGTATAGCTGGATCATATGGGAGCTTGATTTCAAGTTTTTGGAGGAATCTCCATATCGCTTTCCATAAAGGTTGGACTAGACGGCATTCCCACCAGTGGATAAGAGTTCCTTTCTCTCCACATCCCCGCCAACACTGTTTATTCTCATTCTTTGTGATGTGTGCCATTCTCTGCGGTGTGAGGTGGTACCTCATCGTTGTTTTGATTTGCATCTCCCTGGTGATTAGTGATGTGGAGCACTTTTTCATGTGTCTTTTGGCCATTTGTATTTCTTCTTTTTCAAAGTGTCTGTTCATTTCTTCTCCCCATTTTTTGATGGGATTAGATGTTTTTTTCTTGTAAAGTTCTGCCAGTGCCTTGTATATTTTGGAGATTAGCCCCTTATCTGATGGGTATTGGGTGAATAGTTTCACCCACTCAGTGGGTGGCTCTTGTATCCTGGGCACTATTTCCTTTGAGGTGCAAAAGCTTCTCAGCTTAATATATTCCCATCTGTTAATCTCTGCTTTCACTTGCTTGGAGAGTGCAGTTTCCTCCTTGAAGATGCCTGTAATGTCCTGGAGTGTTTTGCCTATGTGCTGTTCTATATATCTTATGGTTTGGGGGCTGATATCGAGGTCTTTAATCCATTTGGATTTTACCTTTATACATGATGTTAGCTGGGGGTCTAAGTTCAATTTTTTGCAAGCAGCTATCCAATTGTGCCAACACCACTTGTTGAAGAGGCTTTCCCTGCTCCATTTAGGATTTCCTGCTCCTTTATCAAAAATTAGGTGATTGTATGTCTGGGGAACATTTTCTGAGTATTCAAGCCTATTCCACTGATCTGAGGACCTGTCCTTATTCCAATACCATGCTGTTTTGATAACTATTGCTTTGTAGTACAGTTTAAAGTTGGGGAAAGTAATTCCTCCCATATACTTTTTCCCAATGATTGCTTTAGCTATTCGAGGGTGTTTATCGTTCCAAATGAATTTCAAAAGTGCCTGATCCACTTCTTTGAAGAATGTCATGCATATCTTTAGAGGGATAGCATTAAATCTGTATAATGCCTTGGGGAGTATTGCCATTTTGATGATGTTAATCCTGCCAATCCACGAGCAGGTTATGCATTTCCATTTCCACGTATCCTCTCTTATTTCTTGGAGCAGTTTTATATTTTTCTTTGTATAGGTCCTTCACATTTTTAGTCAAGTTGATTCCAAGATATTTGAGTTTGTGTGGCACTATTGTGAATGGGGTTGTTTTCTTAATGTCCATTTCATCCTTATTACTATTGGTGTATAGAAAGGCCATTGATTTTTGTGTGTTAATTTTGTAGCCTGTCACCTTGCTATATGAGTCTATTGTTTCTAGAAGCTTTTTGGTAGAGTCTTTAGGGTTTTCTAAGTAGAGTATCATGTCTTCTGCAAACAGTGAGAGCTTGACTTCTTCCTTTCCTATCTGGATTCCCTTGATATCTTTTTCTTGCCTAATCGCTATAGCAAGTACTTCCAGTGCTATGTTGAATAGGAGTGGTGAGAGAGGACCGCCTTGTCTTGTGCCAGAATTTAGAGGGAAGTCTTTTAGTTTTTCTCCATTGAGGATAATATTTGCCACTGGCTTGTGGTTAAATACAAAGATTTCTACAGGACTTGCGGAAATGTGGCTTAAAACCCCAATATTTCTATTTTTTGAGCTTCCCCTCCACTCTCTCACTTATATATTCTTCAATTGCATGTTAATGCAGTCACAAATAAAACTTCAGTGGACTGGGATATAATACAGCAGGTACAGTACTTGCCTTGCACATGATTGATCCTGGTTCTTGGCATCCCACATGTTCTCCAGAGCACTATTAAGAATGATCAGAATGCAGAGCTAGAAGCACACCAGTGAGTAGGGCTTCTCCAGAATACATCCATACAAACACCAAGCCAAACCAAACCAATAAAACTGCAGCTACTGTGCTCATGTTTTGTTGGTGTAAGATGTCCTAATACTTTATACTTTCAGAAAGTATAAACATCAAGTATAATACTGAATTGTATCATAATCCTAAACACTCAACATGAACCTGTTAGAGATTAAAATGAATGAGTGTGTGTGTGTGGGGGTGCGGAATGAATCAGCTCAGGAAGTTATACTGCAGGATTAGAACCGAGAATGATAAGCATCGGGCTATATCACCTAAGCCTGGGGTCGGCAACTTGTGGCTCCAGAGCAGCATGAAGCTCTTTTGAAGCTTTGCCGCAGCTCCAACAGCAGGGCCTATAGCAGGGGGACGGGGTTATCACTTAAATATTTTAATTGGCTATATACTTGCACAAATCTATTTTACATTGTTAAATAAAAGTTATTTTTCTTCAGATCAACAGTTAACTACATAATCCTGAAAATAGCATTAAGATAAAAACAATGTATGGAGTGCTATATTTTTTTTAAATAGTATGATGGTTTTGTGGCTCCCAGGTCATTTTTTCCTTCAGAAATGAGCCCAAGTGGCTCTTTATGTCTTAAAGATTGCAGGCCCCTGATAAGAAATGTCTGCTCCATACTTGAGCTGGGAGTGATACCCACCTATGGCACCTACCACTCATCAAGATCCAAATGTTTGCACCTTAGTGACTGCTGGTATAAAAGGGATGCTCTGGGAGTCATTCATCTTCTGATCCCTCCTTTCCTTGTTTTGATATTGGCTTGCAAGATTTACTGGTCCTTTTCTCTTCCAGTCTCTCTCTGTATCCCCATACTGGGAGAAGGACCCCTTAACTTTGTACAGAGTTGATTGACTCCAAATTGATGATTGCTTTCTAAAGAATTTTCTCAGAGAAAGTCCCATTATCCCTCCTAGGATATAGTGTTCTGTATAGCTTTTATAATAGCGTTTCAGGCATGAAATGTTTTCATACCAATTCTATCTGCCACAGCTATAGACAGTATCAAGTTCCTTCACCCCAGCTAGTGACTGCTTGATTTATATTGCTAAAACATTAAGTGTTGAGTTTGGGTCCTCATCTTTAAAGCTCAGGTGTTTTGGTGGACTTGGAAATTTGTCAGAATTTTTCTCTGTATCCCCAAATGCACTTTTCTTCCTTAGTTTTCCCATTGTACTTTGCATTTAGTGGGTTGGAATACTGGATTTTCAGGGTGATCTATTGAACTTTTTGGATAAAAGATGGTTAGAGGTATATCTGCTTAGAGGTTATTATCCCAAACAAGGGAGGTAATCTAAATATGACAGAAATATTGCAAACTAGTTCATTGATTTTAAGCTGGGGATTGAGCTGTATATTTTCTTTATTTTTTAAATTAATATATTTATTTAAACACCTTGATTACAAACATGATTATGGTTGGGTTTCAATGATGTAAAGAACACCCCCCTTCACCAGTGCCACATTCCCATCACCAATGTTCCAAATCTCCCTCTTCCTCACCCCACCCCACCTGTACTCTAGACAGGCTTTCTACTTCCCTCATTCATTCACATGGTTATGATTGTTCTCACTGTAGTTCTTTCTTTAACTGAACTTGTCACTCTTTGTGGTGAGCTTCATGTAGTCATCTAGATCTTCCAGTCCTCCTGTCTTTTGTCTCTAAATATTATTGCAAGAATGGCTTTCATTTTTCTTAAAACCCATAGATGAGTGAGATTATTCTGCATCTTTCTCTCTACCTCTGACTTATTTCACTCACCATAATATGTTCTATGTACATCCCTGTATAAAAAAATTTCATGACTTCATCTCGCCTGATGGCTGCATAATATTCCATTGTGTATATATACCACAGTTTCTTTAGCCATTCATCTATTGAAGGGCATCTTGGTTGTTTCCAGAGTCTGGCTATGGTAAATAGTTTTGCAAAAATATAAGTGTGAGGAAGGTATTTTGTATTATATTTTTGTGTTCCTAGGGTATATCCCTAGGAATGGTATAGCTGGGTCAAATGGGAGCTCAATTTCCAGTTTTTGGAGGAATCTCCATATCGCTTTCCATAAAGGTTGGACTAGACAGCATTCCCACCAGCAGTGGATAAGACTTCCTTTCTCTCCACATCCCCGCCAGCACTGCTTTTTCTCATTCTTTGTGATATGTGCCAATGTCTGTGGTGTAAGGTGGTACCTCATCATTGCTTTGATTTGCATCTCCCTGATAATTAGTGATGTGGAGCATTTTATCATGTGACTTTTGGACATTTGTATTTCTCTTGTGTCAAATTGCCTGTCCATTTCTTCTCCCCATTTTTCGATCGGGTTTTTTGTAAAGTTCTGTCAGTGCTTTGTATATTTTGGATATTAGCCCCTTATCTGATGGGTATTGGGTAAAAAGTTTCTCCCACTCAGTGGATGACTCTTGTATCCTGGGTGCTATTTCCTTTGAGGTGCAGAAGCTTCTTAGCTTAATATAATCCCATCTGTTAACCCCTGTTTTCATTTGCCTGGAGAGTGAGCTGTATATTTTCTAAGAGAAAGAAGTGTTAGATCTAATCTGTCTGGAACTAACTGATACAAATTGAAATGTCCTCACTCACATCTCCGCAGTTTGGGAAAGGAGAGTGGAGTTAAAGTCCACAATGATCACTAGAAATATTCATTGAATGTATATTCAGGAATATTCTTAAGGGAATATGAGTTTTAGCAGGTGTGCAGGGAGAATCAGAATAAATGAATATGAAGCTCACCACAAAGAGTGGTGAATACAATTAGAAAAGTAACTACGCTGAGAATTATCATAACAATGTTAGTAAGTGAGGGATGTAGAAAGCCTGTCTCAAATACAGGTGGGGAGTGGGAAAGGAAAAACTTGGGGGCGTTGATAATGGAAAGGTTGCACTAATGAAGGGGGAGTATTCTTTTTTTGACTGAAACCCAACTACAATCATGTTTGTAATCATGATGTGTAAATAAATTTATTATTAAAACGAAGAATAAATAAGGATACAAGGGATCCCTTTACATTGAGAAAAGCAACTCTGGAGTTTCTGCAGGTGTAGATATGGGAAAAACTCTAGTAGGAGTATTCTAGAAAATCCTGTCATGGTTATTGATGATGATAATGTTGACCATAATGATGATGATGACGATTTTGATTTGACCACTGGTGTTTAAGTTTAATCTTGTCTCTGTGCTCAGTGGTTTTCATTGAGGTGCTCGGGAATCCATATGCAGTGCTGGGGATTGAGCCCATTTTACTATATTTCAAACTCATGACTTGGATTATTTCCCTCTCTAGGGATTCTTCTCATCGATGATAAAAAGCAGAGTACCTTTGAACATGGTGAGTTTCAGAGATGAGCAGGTTTTTTAACTTGCTCTCATTGTACAATATGTTTTCCTTTAGCTATCCATACAGCTTTGTCGAGTTACAGGCAGCCAGAATCTTCTCCTCCTGCCAGTTTTCCTTTCTTTTGACCCTGACACATCCCCAGACCCCAGACACATCCCAGGGAAACTTCTTTAAGGCGAAGTTGGATATTGAACATTGGGGTTTGAGGGTTTCCTGAGCTCATTTCAATCCAAGATTCTTATGTCTTCTATTTATACTTTTTCAGAAATAAAACCACAAATGCTGTCATATCCTATGTCAGGTAAGATACAAATTCGAAGGTGTAAGGGAGAGTAAAAATAGAGGCTCTTAGAGGAAGGTGTTGTAAGGGGTTAAGTTTGAATGGGAGACTAAAACATATGGAGTGCATGAGCTCTTTTCTTTCTCTTTTCAGGGGAACCCGAAATTAAGGGCGGTAAGCATTTTTTTTTGTTAATTTAAAGTCATGAAAATAAATCAAGATTCCCCTACCACCGTCACCTTCACAAGAACTACTAAAAACGTACTTATTGGCCTTGTCTATATGCAAGACTTTGAAATCTGGATCCTTGGCAAAGAACAGGCAGGAGTTGACAGAAGGAGATTGGAAAGTTGAGGGCAGAAGAAATGAGAAATGAAGTGACTTATACTTCATTGTGAACTTAATTTCTCTTTTTTAGGTTTTAGAAGAAAGATATTGCCAATACATGAGTGTATTGTGGAGGATCCTATCTGCACATGTCATTGAGCAGAAAATTTTCCATACATATTTCACCATTGCTGTATAGTCTGCATAGTTTTTTGTAGTATGGGAAAGAGGTCTATGAAGTCCTAAAATAGAATATTTAGAATAAGTTGAATATGGAATAGAAAGACAGGCAGGATGGAGAATATGATAGAAGTGCAGAACCTCCAGTCACTTAAAAGCGCATCTGTTGATGAACAGAATCTCTGATCACTTTGTCTTTACAAAGAAATATAAGAACACTTTTGTCAAGGTGTTTGTTAAAAGGAAGCTCGGGGTTATGATGGGAAATAGCAAGAACCTACAACTTAAATTAGTACTCAATTATGTAAGCATTTTAATACGTCTTGCTTTGTTAATGGCTTCATTCATTCATTATTTTATACACCGATTAGCAAACACTTGTAGAGAACTTAATTTAGATACATAAAATAGTGTAACCAAAATGACATGTCAGCAATAAAAAAATTATATAAAAAAGTAATTAAAAAAGGATTATGGGAAAAAACCAAAGAAAAAATGGAGAAATACATTTCCTTTAACACTTCCTTTGAAGTGATGACCGATCACTCTCATCAAAATATCTTTTTAAAATATTAACAAAATATTCATTGAATTACAGTTTAATCACACATTGGAAATAGTGTTAGTGTTTATGATTTTTTTGTATACTACTACCACTTCTCACATTACCAACGTGCCTAAGAACCCAAACAAAACACTATCGTTTTATTACTTCAATCTACCTCATCATCCACCTCCTCCTTTTTTACTTAGTAGTTCAATTCTGTACTACAGCGCATGGGTTTTGTTATCATATGACAGTGTCTAATTACCTTGTTTTGCTTCTCTCTGTGCCACTGATGAGTGAAATAATCTAGTCTTTGTTCTATTTCTGAATTATTTCACTTACCATGATCTATCCCAATTTCATTCTACTTCAACGATCACTTTAATTATACCCAAAACTGTCTGTAGCACCCTCTTGATCATTTAGTGAATTAGATAAATAGGAAAACATAGTATATGAGGTCATATGTGCCGTGTAATATTCCAGGTTCTTTAGCTAATCAGTTACATCTTCACTTAACTGATATACATAGTAAGCCCAGATTTCCTAAGGATCTGAACTCCAGAGTCCAAAGATAGAAAGCCCATTATTCCAGGCATGACTTTGGTCATTTACCCCACTTCCAGTGATCCCTTTTCAGAATCTGCCTCTGTTCTCTAAATATCCCCATTCCTTTTTCAATGGTGATTTATTCTATCTCATGTATTTTGTTTTCTCCACTCTGGAGATCAGATGCAGAGGTAGTATTTATCAGATGTTGAATGAGACAGAAGTTTCTACCTCTTATTATGTATTATGTAGTAGGGCATATAATTAATCACAGGCATGTCCTAATGAATGTTTTATACTGTTTTTCTGGATGATGTTGATTTCCGAGAGAAGATTTCAAGGAACTACAAGAAGAGATATCACGTGAAATGAAGACACTATCTCAGTTATCAAAGAATGTTCAGGTTGCTTTATTCAAAAATATTTTGGTCATGCTTGGGGACCGAAAGGCTCTTCAGGACCTTCTGGATATGGTGAGGACATTCCTGGTTACCTAGGGTTTATAAAACTTATACATTTGCAAGAGCTGAATATTTTAAAATTTAGATATATGAGGAGGGAAGCTAAAAGCAAGGAACATAAAAGAGATGCCAATAATTAATAATTTGGCTTCTTGTTCCAGGAAAAGTAACTAAGACTCTAAAGTGGGCTCTTTAGTTTGAGACATATAGGAGTCTTCTAGAGGAAGTAGAGCTCTAAAGGCACCCATATTTTGGCTACTTAATCACAAACTCATAAGACAGAAATTTACTCTTGTTTTTATATGATAATGATAGCATTATTATTATTAATAACAATAACCTTGGTATTCCATAGATGGATCAATTTCCCCAGGGGCATTTGGATGGCCCTGGTGAAATCATTCTAAATGAACTGAGAAAGAATTACCCAGGAAATAAGTTGCAGCATCTACTATCCGGCATCATTTATATCCTTGAAGCCATAATGGGTAAGAGTGATTCGGGAGAGGACTGGAAAAGCCACGTTTTTGTACATATACATTACCCCAATTTCAGACACCCTGAAAAATATATTTTTTGTTTTGAAGTGAAACCCAGTGGTATGTACTCAGGGAATATTCCTTTCTCATTGCTCAGGAGACCTATGAAGACAGATATCTAATACGGGCCTTCTGCATGCAAAACATATGCTCCTGCCTATTGAGTTAGTGCTCTAGTAAAGAAAAATTTTATTCAGTTTTTTAAAAATTATTTTTATTTGGACCAAAGTGGATTCAATTTTCTATTGTTTTAAGTGTTGGACAAAAATTAGCATTCTCAAGTGTTACTCCTGATTTTGCACTTCGAAATTACTTCTGGTGGACTTGGAACTATATGGGATGCCTGGGATTGAGTTCTACTTGGCCATATGCATGGTAAACACACTACCAGATGCACCAGCCCAAAGGGGGAGATTTTAGATATTACCTCTCCAAGGTCTTAAAAATACTGTCACTTTGATCTTCACACTACATTACACTCCAGGCATCACTATAATAAATAACCATATAAACACAGAGCCTGAGACTAAGAAACACCAGCACAATTTCATTCATCCTATCATTGTGGTGGATGTTCAGACTCCTGGTGTCAAAATACCATCTTCTGGCTTTAACTCTTGGAGATTATCACAAAAAGACAGTATCTCTGAGTAGGGCATTTGATCTTCAGGTTAGAAGGTATTCATTTTTCTGCCTTGAGTTATTCTTTCACAGATACAGCTATGGAAAAAAGATATTCAGTGTCTTCCTTATTCTTTCCCCATATCTCATTCCCCTCAGTGCTGAATGATATCCAACACAACCTTCTGTCATTGTCCATGAAGAAGAAGATCCTGTGCTATCAGCGGGAAGTGGTGAGAAATCATCAGAGACCACCATCTTGGGAGGACTGGGAGGGGCCTGAAATAAGAAGGAATTGAAAAAAAAAGAGAAAATAGCTTTTATGCACAGAGGAGACCCCATTCTATATGGTTACTAGAAATTTCTGGCTCATATTCCCCCCTGTAAAACAGGTCCACTAGGGTATGAATCTACCTTAGAGAGCTTGTTTCCATGTCAAACTCTCCAGAGAGTCTCTACAGTTTTAAAATATCCACACAGAGCTGATATTTCAAGAGTTCAGAGGATTTGGATTAAACTCTGGTCTAGTTACAGTTACACATTTGTGTCTTTTTTCAAGCTTCATATTATATATTTATACATATGGCTATATGTATTAATATGTAAGTATAGATAAATATACTCTTATGCACATATTCCATGTCTACATAGAATAAAAATGCAGGTTAAGTGTTAGTTTAATTATATAGTAGCCAAAGAGCCAATGCTCAATGAATTTTCTTGATGTGCTTGGGTCCCTCTGTTCACCTGGATGGAGTCTGACTATACACAAAATCTTTTCTTATTTTTTGTGTGGGGTGCTCTGTACTCAGAAATAGCTCCTGATTCGGGGAAACATATGAGTTGTTGGGTGATTGGACCCGCGTGTGTCCTGGGTCAGCTTAATGCAAGGCAAATGCCCTACTACTGTATGACCACTCTATACATAATTTTTGACTCTATACATAATTTTGCCTCTTTGCTTCTTATGGACCTGGGATAGAACATTTTCTTCCTCCAACCTCAAAGGCTAACCTGTAATATCTGATACTGTTTCTTCCAGATAAGGAGTATCTTGGAGCCCAACTTCAAATCCCCTGATAGTATTACTTTCACCATCAAAGAAGAGCTTCTTACTCCACTGCAGGGGAATGGAGTGGATGTCACATATGATCTGCTGAAAGAGAGTGGCTTGAATATAGATCTAAATAGCAATAATATAACCTGGGATCTGGAAGCCAAGATGCCACTGACTGCCCTGTATGAGTGCCTCTCACTTCTTCAGGAGCTGGCTGAAGCCTAAATTTTCCTAGGGTTTCGTGTGGGAATGAATCTATTCAAGAAGGGGTGGTTTTACTCATTGCTACTGGTAAAGAAATGTGTGTTGGAACATTATATGAGAAAACTAATCACTAACAATGTTATAACTGTGTATCTCATGGTGATTCAATTAAAACGTTCATTAAACAGTCTGATATAGTCTTTGAATAAATGTTTAAAATTTATTTCTTCTCTAGTTTCTGGTGATAAGTATTCAGAGTGATATAAAGCAACCCTAGGACAGAGATATGACTCAATTGTGTTCCAGATTCTTGATTAGTGCAGCTGGAAATTCAGAAACAGTCAGGAATGTGCTCAAATACAGCAAGCCTGTGGCCGATAGACGTGTTCATGGCTCCACATGTCTTTCATAACTAAAGAAGAGGCCCAGGACATGCTTTCTTTAGGTATATTGACCAGCAAATATATGTAGTTCACAGGAGAACATACTGTATTTGCCGGTGTATAAAATGACTGGTCGTGTAAGACGGCCCCCTAATTTTACAGTTAAAACATAGGTTTAGGCCTATCTTCACTGTATCAGACAGAACGTTCCTGTGCTGCAACTGTATGTACCACCGTGAGCCAATCACAACAAGCAAAGGTTCAAAGGTTATACTGGAATAGACTTCTTTCTGACTCTGGCCCATTTCAGCGGGCTTTTGACAGTGTAGATTCGGGTCCAGAACATTGTCTAATTTGCATGCATCAAAAGCCTACTTGGATTGGGTGTGTTATAGTGTTGGTCCGAGCAGCCTTGCAGTGATTGGTGCAGGATCGAGTTGGAAAATTTGTTCCATGGCAATATCCATATGATTTTCATTTAGCGGCATATCAAGACATTTTTTGGGATATACTCAACGTATAAGACGACTCCAGATTTTGGGTTGACTTTTTTCCCTTCAAAAGTCATCTTATGCACTGGCAAATACGGGTAAATTGAACAGACATCAGAGAAAATGGGTCTTCAGTAGAGAAAGCCCTAGGATGAAGTATTATTTCATCATTGAAGGTGCCTTTAGAATCAAGTCATGGAGTGTTTCTGTCTTTGTTTTCCTCTATATACCTTATGTTTCAGGTTTGATATCAAGGTCTTTAATCCACTTTGATTTGACCTTTGAGCATGGTGTTGAAGAGAGGTCTGAGTTCACAATTTCTATGTAGTTGAGCAGCTTCCCCAACATCACTTGTTGATAAGGCTTTCATGGCTCCACTTTGTGTTTCTTATTCCTTTATAAAATATTAATGATTGTATACCTGGACTCAGACTCAGAATACTTCATTTTATTCCGTTTATCTGAGTGTCTGTTTTTGTTCCAATGCCATGCTGCTTTAATAACTATTGCTTTGTATTACAGTTTAAAGTTGGGGAAAGTGATACCTCCCATCTTCTTTTACCTAAGAATTTCTTTAAAGATTCATGATCATTTATTGCTTCAAATGAATGTCAGGAGTATTTAATCCATTTACTTGAAAAAATGTCATGAATATACTTAGAGGGGTTGCATTAAATCCATATAATTTTTTGGGAAGTGTCGCTATTTCAGTGATCTTCATCCTTCCAATCCTTGTGCAGGTTATATGTTTTTATTTCCTTGTATCCTCCTTTATTTCTTGAAGCAGTGTTTGGTAGTTTTCTTTGTATAGGTCTTTCACCTACTTAGTTAAGTTGACTCTAAGGTATTTGATTTTCTGAGCACAATTGTGAATGGGATGTTTTTTTAAATACATATCTTTATTTAACAACCATGATTACAAACATGTTTGGAGTAGGATTTCAGTTATATAAAAAAAGACACCCTTCTTCACCAGTGCAACATTCCCATCACCAATGCCCTCCATGTCCCTCCTCCCACACCTCTTGCCTGCATTCAAGACAGGCATTCTATTTCTCTCACTCACTGCCATTGTCATGGTAGTTGTCAGTGTAGTAATTTCTTCAACAGAACTCCACACTCTGATGGTTAAGTTTTTATTGTGGGTCAGACTTTCAGCATTTATCTCTATTATTAAATTTTTTTTTACTTTTCTTAAAACACATAGATGAGAGAAACTATTCTGTTTCTATCTCTCTCCTTCCCATTTATTTTACTCAGCATAATAGATTCCATGTCCATACATATGTAGGAAAATTTCATGACATCATCTCTTCTGATGGCTGCATAGTATTCCATTGTGTACCACACTTCCTTTAGCCACTCATCTATTGTCAGACATCTTGTAACCATAGTACTTTCATAAAAAATTATGAAAAAGTAAATTTCATTAAATTTAATGACAACTACAAACAAAACAAAACAAAAAGAAAATATAATTAAATTGATAATTCTTTAGCATGATTACCAAAGAAAATGGAAGAAAAGGCATTATTTATCAATATGTGAAATAAGAGAGTAGTTGTAATAAAAAACCATAGATATTAAAATAATATGTAGGGAATTGTCTGAAGAATTCTGTGTACAGAGATTCTACAACTAGCAGACCAATTCCTTAAAAGTGACCACTAAAACTTTCCCCTGATGAAATAATTAGACTAAGCATAGATCTGCTAAAGAAATGAATTAATATTTAAATAGTTGAGAGAAAGAAATCTAGGAAGACTTCACAATCTACAAAATTGTTTTGAATTCTACAAAACATTTAAGGAAAAATTTGTCATTTACTGCATCTTTTTCAGAAAAAGAAAAGGCACAATTCTTGGCTGACATTGTAAAGTCACTATTATCCTAATATAAAAAAGAGATAATATGTAAAAAGAAAAATATAAGACTTATCACCTTTTCACCCTTTTTTTTAATCCCATATGGCCCTGTAATTCCTCCAGAAGAAATTCCTGTGTGCAGTAATTCTCAAGAGTATCCCCTGACACACACACACACACACACACACACACATATATATATATATATGTATATATATATATATATATATATATATATATATATATATAAATACACATGCAATTGTAGCATAACTATTAGCACAACTCACGTGGAAAAGACCAACTCTGCCAAGGACTAATAAGAAAAGAGAAGCTAGGGATTTCCAGGGCGGGTCT
The DNA here is from genome assembly GCF_024139225.1 of Suncus etruscus. NCBI lineage: Eukaryota > Metazoa > Chordata > Mammalia > Eulipotyphla > Soricidae > Suncus > Suncus etruscus. The sequence goes on along the minus strand of NC_064866.1, from coordinate 38,504,130 downwards.
CCAGAACGTGAAAACCGGCGGGCTTTCGCAGAAGCCAGCTGCCCTGTTTGGGACATCAGGCAGGGAAAAGCCACGAATCTGCGCCCGCCCAGTGAAGCCCAACTGTAAGTGCTCCTTGTAAATGTTTCTCTACTGTCCTCTTATGTGAAACTCTTGGGAGTGGGGCAAAAGAGGCTCCAGAAATCTGCTCTCCCAGACGCCATTTCCAGGGCGGGTCTCCAGAACGTGAGAACCGGTGGGCTTTCGCAGAAGCCAGCTGCCCTGTTTGGGACATCAGGCAGGGAAAAGCCACGAATCTGCGCCTGCCCAGTGGAGCCCAACTGTGAGTGCTCCTTGTAAATGTTTCTCTACTGTCCTCTTGCATGAAACTCTTGGGAGTGGGACAAAAGAGGCTCCAGAAATCTGCTCTCCCAGATGCCATTTCCAGGGCGGGTCTCCAGAACGTGAAAACCGGCGGGCTTTCGCAGAAGCCAGCTGCCCTGTTTGGGACATCAGGCAGGGAAAAGCCACGAATCTGCGCCCGCCCAGTGGAGCCCAACTGTGAGTGCTCCTTGTAAATGTTTCTCTACTGTCCTCTTGTGTGAAACTCTTGGGAGTGGGGCAAAAGAAGCTCCAGCAGAGCACAGCCGCGTAGCGAAGCGGAGCGGCCGTGTGCTCTTTCTAAGAAAAGAACACCATCGTAACAAGAAGAAAAAATCACACTAAGAACTGAGCTATAACACAGAAGCAAGAATTCCTCTTCGGACTGTCTTCTCCGTTGAATGCTTGGGCCTAAGATTTGATCCAGTGTGAGGCTTCACCCACGGAGGACTCCCCTCCCTTAGAGACAAGTCAGCCCATCCAGAAAGGGCAGAGCCAGAGGAGTGTGCTGCCTACATCATATAGCCAATGAATACCACCACAACACGTAGAAAAACCCAAAATACAAGTGTGACAATGGGGAAACAACGCAGGCCAGCATCAGACATAGAGAATGAAGAGGACAATTCTGATGACCAGATAATGGCCAACCAAATAATCAACCTCTCAGATAAGGACTTTAGACTAGCAATATGGAATATGTTCAAAGAACTCAAAGAAACCATGAATCGAATTGAACAGAACACTAATAAGAACCAAGAAAATATGAAGACAGAAATCACAAAACTCCAAACTGAAATAACATATCAATTAACAGGCCTGAAAAAGTCAGTATACGAAGTGAATGACAAAATGGTTAAGCTCTGGGACAGGGTATCAGAAGCTGAGAATAGACTTGGTGCTGTGGAAGATGAGATACATAACAATTCCATACAGCAGGAGAGATTGGACAAAAAACTTAAAGCAAATGAGCAGACAACGGAAAAATTAGTCAAAGAATGGGAACAGATGAAAATAGAAGTCTATGATAAGATCAACAGAAACAACTTAAGAATCATTGGAGTCCCAGAGACCCAGGAAGAAAATTCCCAGGAAGAATCAATGGTCAAGAACATCATTAAAGAGAAACTTCCAGAGCTAAAGAATATATGTGATCAAATCCTACATGCTCGAAGAGTACCAACCAAAAGAGACCCCAGAGAAAACACCCCAAGACACATCCTAGTCACAATGACAAATCCCACAGATAGAGACAGAATTCTGAAAACAGCAAGATCAAAAGGGGAAATTACGTTCAAGCAAGCGTCCTTGAGATTTACAGCAGACCTGTCACCAGAAACACTCAATGCCAGAAAGCAGTGGTGGGTTATTGTGACAAGACTGAATGAAATGAATGCTTCACCCAGAATAATATACCCAGCAAAACTCACTTTCCAATTTGACGGAAGAATACATGGTTTCACAGACAAAAAACAGCTCAGAAACTTTACAGACTCCAAACCAGTCTTAAGAGAAAAACTGAAAGACCTAATTTAAGACAAGACTAACCAAGAGACACACCAAATTTCGATATAAAGATGGAATTAAATCCCAGGACAATTCTTTCTCTCAATGTCAATGGACTAAATGCACCAGTCAAGAGACACAGAGTGGCTAAATGGATCAAAAAACTCAATCCAACCTTCTGCTGCCTACAAGAAACGCACCTGAATAGTCAGAACAAACATAGACTCAAAATAAAAGGCTGGAGAAAAATTATCCAAGCAAACAACACCCATAAAAAAGCTGGAGTGGCCATACTAATATCAGATAATGCAAACATTATACTCAGGAAGGTTGTAAGGGACAAAGATGGACATTTTATATTAATCAAGGGGTATGTAGAGCAGGAAGAAATAACTCTCCTAAACATATATGCACCGAATGAGGGGGCCAGCAAAATATTTAATACAACTGTTGACAAATCTGAAAAATAATATCAATAACAACACAATAATTGTGGGGGGACCTCAACACGGCTTTGTCAACACTGGATAGGTCAACCAGACTGAAACCCAACAAGAATATACTAGACCTGAGGAGACAAATGGAAGAAAGAGGCTTAGTGGATATATATAGGACACTCCACCCCCAGAAACCTGGATACACATTCTTCTCCAATGTACATGGGACATTCTCCAGGATAGACTACATGCTGGCACATAAAACATACCTCCATAATATCAAGAGGATAGAAATTTTGCAGACTGCCTTTGCTGACCACAAGGCTCTGAAATTATTTGTGAATTCCAAAGGGACTCTTAAGAAAAACCTTAACACCTGGAAGTTAAACAGCCTCATACTCAATAACCAGTGGTTCCGAGATGAAATCAAGGAGGAAATAAAAAGGTTCCTGGAAACAAATGACAATCAAGACACAAACTCTCAGAACTTATGGGACACAGCAAAAGCAGTACTGAGAGGAAAATTTATAGCTTTGCAAGCACACATCAAGAATGAAGAAGGAGCTTACCTGAGTAGCCTAATGACACAGCTAATTGAACTAGAAAATGCTCAACAAAAGGACCCAAAAATAGGAATACAGAAGGAAATAAAGCTGAGAGCAGAAATCAATGAAGTGGAAACCCAAAAAACAATCCGAAAGATCAACGAAAGCAGAAGTTGGTTCTTTGAAAAAATAAACAAGATTGATAGACCACTGGCAAACCTAACAAAGAAAGAGAGAGAGAGAAACTTGATAACTTGTATTAGGAATGAAAAAGAAGAGATCACTACTGATATGAGAGAGATTCAGAGGGTCATCAGAAACTACTTTGAGAAACTCTACGCCACTAAAAATGAGAACCTGGAAGAAATGGATAAATTCTTGGACTCTTATAATCTTCACGGTTGAAGGAAGAGGATGTAGCATATCTAAACACCCCCATCACCATTGATGAAATTAGAATGGTAATCAAAGGTCTGCCGAAAAACAAAAGCCCAGGCCCAGATGGATTCACTAATGAATTCTTTCAAACTTTCCAAGAGGAACTACTACCAATCCTGGCAAGACTCTTTCATGAAATTGAACAAACGGAAACACTTCCAAATAGCTTTTATGAAGCCAACATCACCTTGATACCTAAACCAGACAGAGATGCTACAAAAAAAGAAAATTACAGACCAATATCGCTGATGAATGCAGATGCAAAGATCCTCAACAAAATCCTGGCAAATAGGATTCAATGCCTCATTAAGAAGATCATACACTATGATCAAGTAGGTTTCATCCCAGGAATGCAAGGCTGGTTTAACATCTGTAAATCTATCAACATCATACACAACATCAATAACAAGAAAAGTAAAAACCACATGATTATATCAATAGATGCAGAGAAAGCATTTGATAAGGTCCAACACCCATTCTTGATCAAAACTCTCAGCAAGATGGGAATGGAAGGAACCTTTCTCAATCTAGTTGAAGCCATCTACCACAAGCCAACGGCAAATATTATCCTCAACGGAGAAAAACTAAAAGCCTTCCCTCTAAATTCTGGTACAAGACAAGGCTGTCCTCTCTCACCACTCCTATTCAACATAGCACTGGAAGTACTTGCTATAGCGATTAGGCAAGAAAAAGATATCAAGGGAATCCAGATAGGAAAGGAAGAAGTCAAGCTCTCACTGTTTGCAGATAACATGATACTCTACTTAGAAAACCCTAAAGTCTCTACCAAAAAGCTTCTAGAAACAATAGACTCATATAGCAAGGTGGCAGGCTACAAAATTAACACACAAAAATCAATGGCCTTTCTATACACCAACAGTAATAAGGAAGAAATGGACATTAAGAAAACAACCCCATTCACAATAGTGCCACACATACTCAAATATCTTGGAATCAACTTGACTAAAAATGTGAAGGACCTATACAGAGAAAACTATAAAACTCTGCTCCAAGAAATAAGAGAGGACACGCGGAAATGGAAATGCATACCCTGCTCGTGGATTGGCAGGATTAACATCATCAAAATGGCAATACTCCCCAAGGCATTATACAGATTTAATGCTATCCCTCTAAAGATACCCATGACATTCTTCAAAGAAGTGGATCAGACACTTTTGAAATTCATTTGGAACAATAAACACCCTCGAATAGCCAAAGCAATCATTGGGAAAAAGAATATGGGAGGAATTACTTTCCCCAACTTTAAACTGTACTACAAAGCAATAGTTATCAAAACAGCATGGTATTGGAATAAGGACAGGCCCTCAGATCAGTGGAATAGGCTTGAATACTCAGAAAATGTTCCCCAGACATACAATCAACTAATTTTTGATAAAGGAGCAGGAAACCCTAAATGGAGCAGGGAAAGCCTCTTCAACAAGTGGTGTTGGCACAATTGGATAGCCACTTGCAAAAAATTGAACTTAGACCCCCAGCAATCATCATGTACGAAGGTAAAATCCAAATGGATTAAACACCTCGATATCAGCCCCAAAACCATAAGATATATAGAACAGCACATAGACAAGACACTCCAGGACATTACAGGCATCTTCAAGGAGGAAACTGCACTCTCCAAGCAAGTGAAAGCAGAGATTAACAGATGGGAATATATTAAGCTGAGAAGCTTCTGCACCTCAAAGGAAATAGTGCCCAGGATACAAGAGCCACCCACTGAGTGGGAGAAACTATTCACCCAATACCCATCAGATAAGGGGCTAATCTCCAAAATATACAAGGCACTGACAGAACTTTACAAGAAAAAACCATCTAATCCCATCAAAAAATGGGGAGAAGAAATGAACAGACACTTTGACAAAAAAGAAATACAAATGGCCAAAAGACACATGAAAAAGTGCTCCACATCACTAATCATCAGGGAGATGCAAATCAAAACAACGATGAGATACCACCTCACACCACAAAGAATGGCACACATCACAAAGAATGAGAATAAACAGTGTTGGCGGGGATGTGGAGAGAAAGGAACTCTTATCCACTGCTGGTGGGAATGCCGTCTAGTTCAACCTTTATGGAAAGCGATATGGAGATTCCTCCAAAAACTGGAAATCGAGCTCCCATATGATACAGCTATACCACTCCTAGGAATATACCCTAAGAACACAAAAATACAGTACAAAAACCCCTTCCTTACACCCATATTCATTGCAGCACTATTTACCATAGCAAGACTCTGGAAACAACCAAGATGCCCTTCAACAGATGAATGGCTAAAGAAACCGTGGTACATATACACAATGGAATATTATGCAGCTGTCAGGAGAGATGAAGTCATGAAATTTTCCTATACATGGATGTACATGGAATCTATTATGCTGAGTGAAATAAGCCAGAGAGAGAGAAAAACACAGAATGGTCTCACTCATCTATGGGTTTTAAGAAAAATGAAAGACATTCTTGCAATAATAATTTTTAGACACAAAAGAGAAAAGAGCTGGAAGTTCCAGCTCACCAGAGGAAGCTCACCACAAAGAGTGATGAGTTTAACTAGAGAAATAACTACATTCTGAACTTTCCTAATAATGAGAATGTATGAGGGAAATGGAGAGCCTGTTTAGAGTACAGGCAGGGGTTAGGTGGGGAGGAGGGAGACTTGGGACATTGGTGGTGGGAATGTTGCACTGGTGATGGGTGGCGTTCTTTACATGACTGAAACCCAAACACAATCATGTATGTAATCAAGGTGTTTAAATAAAAAAAAAAGTAATGAGAAGCTAGAACTTTCACACTGCTGTAGATAAAGCACAATAGGCCTTTGGAAAAAGTGGGGTAGTGTCTTAAAAATTTCACAACACCTCATCAGGGAATGACTCAGAATTGAGCACATACATGCTTTGGCTCAACCCTATGTGGGAGTGTGATTCTTTTTTTTAACGGTTTTTTTATCTTTTTATCTTTTATTGTTTTAATATTTTATTTAAACATCTTGATTACAAACGTGATTGTGGTTGGGTTTCTGTCATATGAAGAACACCCCCATCCCCATTGCAGCATTCCCATCACCAATGTCCCAATTCTCCCTTCTCCCTACCCCGCACCTGCCTATACTCTACACAGGCTTTCTATTTCCCTTATACATTCTCATTGTTAGGATAGTTCTTTATGTAGTTATTTCTCTAACTAAGTTCCTCACTCTTTGTGGTGAGGTTCATGAAGTGGGCTGGAACTTCCAGCCCTTCTCTCTTTTGTCTCTGAAAATTATTGCAAGAATGTATTTAATCTTTCTTAAACCCCATAGATGAGTGATAATATTCTGCATCTTTCTCTCTCTCTGACTTATTTCACTTAGCAGAATAGATTCCATGTACATCCATGTATAGGAAAATTTCATGACTTCATGTCTCCTGATGGCTGCATAAAATTCCATTGTGTATATGTGCCACAGTTTCTTTAACCATTCATCTGTTGAAGGGCATCTTGTTTGTTTCCAGTGTCTTGCTATGCTAAATAGTGCTGTAATGAATATAGGTGTAA